>NC_090654.1:296484928-296784928 GCF_040937935.1 Hyperolius riggenbachi | reverse complement strand
GTGCTCTACTTAGGAGGTAAAGTAGAAAAACTGACATCAGACTGAAGGGCTTAATCCACCAACTTTCTATTCATTACACTTCTTTGTTTAAAAAAAAGAAGAAGAAAAAACGCTCATCAAATTAATAAAAACGGAACCTTATCTGGACAGGTGTGGAACCCATTCATCAAGCCAGTAATTAAATATTGTAAAACACCCCCGATGTAATATATGATTACTTTTATCTAGCGTTAATTAATATTGTGAGACTGGAGGATTTCCAGCTGGCATCGCCGCAAACTTGTTTTTGAATTAGCCAAAGAATGGTAAAAGTTGATCATCTCCGCTGAAATAATGAACGTGGCCATTGTATCCTTTTAATTATTATTATTAAAAATTATTATCTCGATGGTAATCGCCGATCACAATTGTCTGCGGTTAAAAGTATAAATGCGGTTTTTATTTTTGTTTACCACAATTTTTTTTTATTTTTTTTTTTAAGTTGCTTCATTGTTATGATTTCTTTTACTTGTATTTGTTTTTTTATTGCATATTTATTTTAATTTTTTTTTTTTTTTGCTATATACTTAAGCAAAAATGCAGACATTCTTTTTGTATTAATTGTCACGAAAGTAATGTCAAATTCGACTTCTGAGTTAAAATTACAGTTGAAAATCATTTTTTAATAAGTTTGTAATTTTTCGTGAATTTTTGCTCTAAAAATAAACTATTTTGAGCTTTTCGTGAATTTTCGCGGTAAAATAAAAAATGTTTGTGTTTTTGCAAATTTTCACAAATTTGTTTCCTTTGACCAGTTTGCGAAAATACAATGCATTTCCTCACATATTTTCTCGAAATCAAAAATAGCATTTTTGATGCAAAAATGACTTTGAGGAAAATTTCGCAAGCGACACTGAAATCAGCCACTGCAAAATTCTCAATAGTTATCAAGATTTTTCACAGTTCACGTTTTTCCAAAAACTACCAATATGCGAGTATAATTATTTAATTTGTTAAAGCACTGTAAATAGCAACTATGGGGACTTTTTGGTCAATTCTGTCTCATCGTCTGCTAGACAGCACACTGTGTGTGACCAGACTGTATTTTCTCGCCAATTGTGTCTTTGCTCTCTTCTGGACGGCCTACTTCTTTCCCTTACAAATATACTGAAGCTGAGGAGCTCGAGTCTGACTCTCTCTGGCCGAAAGGCACTTTTTGTGATCATTATTGACCTGATGAAGCGGGAAAACACATGAAACACATTGCCTGATCCTACTTTGTGCAATAAACTCTTGAATCTCAATAGAGTTACTGTATATTGGCTGTTTTTACTGCTTTGAAATCCACAGGAGATGTAACTATGCATCTTATTTTTAAACTGTTTTTAATTGTTTTATAGTCTTTGGATGTCTCCATCTACCAGCCGTGCACATTAAGGGACTGTCAGCTATCGTGGATCGGAACTCAATCCCTCAGGGTTAAGGCTATACAGATGCATTGCTAGACTTATAAAGGGACTATTATTACTTCTAAAGGGACTATTATCACCTGTCCACTGCAGCTGCACATTATATCTCACTCACTACCTGTTCTTCACCTGTCACTGGGTCACCAATGTGGAGAGTGGGGGGTTTGGCTCAGTAACTGGCTCAGCAGCACAGCTGGTGGTGCCACCCCATGGAACCCATTGCCACTGCATTGCTGCCCAACCTGCAGCAGTGAAAGGACCTGTCACCCCACAGGCTCGTGGGTGACTATCCGGCACCTCAACACTCTGTGTGCTGACTTCTGTGGAGCGGGGGCAGATGCAGCAGGTATGCCTAGTATTGGCGCCATTCTTGCAGGAAACCAGCCTGGTGTGCTGGGAGTGTACGTCATCTGCAGCTGGCTGCCAATGATTATTTTTTTTTTGCCAGACAGGGCACTGTGTGATCTGCTGGACCAGGGAGAGGCTGCCCTGGGACAGCTGGATTTATAATCAATTATAGGGCTGCACTGCCTACAGTCTTTGTAATGTCCACCACTGATTTCACTCAACTAGAATTAAATCCAATCCTGCCAGGAAAACCTGTAACCAAAGTTCTGCAAACACACTGATGGTGGGATCGCTGTTTCACTTTTCCAAGTGGAAATAATGTAGATTGCTGAACTGCGCTCTCCACTTCATAGTTACATAGTCAGGGGCGTAGCAATAGGGGGTGCAGAGGTAGCGACCGCATCGGGGCCCTTGGGCAAGAGGGGCCCCGCTGGGCCCTCTCTCAACCGTTGTATTAGCTCTTTATTGGTCCTGTGCTTGTAATAATCACTACTAAAAGTGCTTTGAATAGTGGTAATCATTAACAAGCTGTTCCCCATCCCCTTCTTAAACCTCTGACACTGTGGCTGTCCTTGGTAGCTTTTGGTGCGCCGTATCAATTAATATGTATAGAGTGCTTGGGGGGCCCAATGTAAAACTTGCACTGGGGCCCATAGCTGCTTAGCTACGCCACTGTACATAGTTACATACTTATTTGGGTTGAAAAAAAGACATACGTCCATCGAGTTCAACCAGTATAAAGTACAACTCCAGCCCGTCCCCCACATACCCCTGTTGATCCAGAGGAAGGCGAAAAAACCCTTACAAGGCATGGTCCAATTAGCCCCTAAAGGGAAAAATTCCTTCCCGACTCCAAATGGCAATCAGATAAAATCCCTGGATCAACATCATTAGGCATTACCTAGTAATTGTAGCCATGGATGTCTTTCAACACAAGGAAAGCATCTAAGCCCCCTTTAAATGCAGGTATAGAGTTTGCCATAACGACTTCCTGTGGCAAAGCGTTCCACATCTTAATCGCTCTTACTGTAAAGAACCCTTTCCTAAATAAATGGCTAAAACGTTTTTCCTCCATGCGCAGATCATGTCCTCTAGTCCTTTGAGAAGGCCTAGGGACAAAAAGCTCATCCGCCAAGCTATTATCTTGCCCTCTGATGTATTTATACATGCTAATTAGATCTCCTCTAAGGCGACTTTTCTCTAGACTAAATAAACCCAGTTTATCTAACCTTTCTTGGTAAGCGAGACCTTCCATCCCTCGTATCAGATTTGTAGCTCGTCTCTGCACCTGCTCTAAAACTGCAATATCTTTTTTGTAATGTGGTGCCCAGAACTGAATTCCATATTCCAGATGTGGCCTTACTAGAGAGTTAAACAGGGGCAATATTATGCTAGCATCTCGAGTTTTTATTTCCCTTTTAATGCATCCCCAAATGTTATTAGCTTTAGCTGCAGCGGCTTGGCATTGGCACAACTTCCTATAAATACAAAGCAAGCTCCACATAATGTAACTCCGTTACAATAAACCCACACACACCCGTGACTCAGTGAATGGTGCAGCACTCGTGACCACACCCCCCGATATATTGCGCTCACCGGATCCTAGCCATCTCAGACAACAGGTGAATCTAGCGCTTAATTCAATCACCCCACTGGCACTGTAAATCTTCAACTTCTCTTTAATAACACGGTAAAAGCTCCAGTCCATAAAAATATATAAAAACAAACATAGTGTAAAACCGTATGACAAACTAAAGCACCTGCGCAGTAAATGCGCACTCATGTCTGATGACTTCTATGGTTGCACATCAAGTATATCAACAGCAGGGTCTGTCCTGGAATCTGGGCAGAAAGCTACGTAGGGCGGAGCTACGTCCAGTGCGTCTGGCGTCATTGCATACGAGGAATACCGGATAATACAAATATATCCTAGCAGAGCGTGGGAGCGAGACCCGGGTGTACAGCACCTGTACTACGCCATGCCTGAAATACAGCGCAGCAAATACATCAAGATTTAGCGCTGTTAAATATTACAGTTATTTTTTTTTCTTTATGTATAAGTTATGAGTAGGCAGAGTGCCTGAGAGAGAAAATATATCAGATCGGCGGTGTAATGAATATATTTAATAATTTCTTCCCCCTTCTCCAGAGATCTGCAGTCACATGTGGGAAGATGGGTTTGCAAACTGTTGCGATCTGTACTGTCTGCGGATCGCACCAGTGCTGCTCGTAATGGAAAAATCTACGCTTACGGATCATTACGCGTAATTTTACGCTATTACGCATTACGCAATTACGGTTACGGTGTAGGAAATTATCTACGGTACATCACTGTAATTACACGTAAACTTACGCAATTATGCGTAAGGATACCGTAATGAAGGCGCTTACACTACGATGTTACGCGTAGTGCCGTAATACCCATTAATGCGTATTTTTTGACGCATGCGGACGATATGTACGCAATAGCCGTCAATGTGACAATTATTGCGTACATATCATTTGTATGTGTCAAAACGTACGCTTATACTGAAGGGCGGGAGAAGATACTATTGGTTGCTTAGGATGTTGACTGATTGGCTACTCTTAGAAAATGGGAGATTTTACGTTAGTAATTACGCGTAAAATTACGCGTAAGTGTTCGTAAAATTACGCATGCCTAGCAATTACGGTAGACAGTGTAATTACGATACCACTTACGGTCTTACGCGTAAATTTACATTGAATTACGATGCGTAATTACGCTCATGCGTAATTTCGGCCCAGCACTGGATCGCACGCAAGCAGAGATGAGATTTATATTATACTCTTATCAGGGAAAGCACAGAGTCACTTTCTTCTTTTATATCAATAGATTTGCCTATAGATGAAGCCAATAGGGGAAAAAACATCTCATTGTACTTTATGTGTCCGGACTGAAACGTTATTTCACTGATTATTTAAAATACAACTTAATGAAATTTTTCAATTTTAAAAAATGCGTACATATAAATGTATATTTCCCCCAAAATAAAATGCACCATAAATTACTATTTTTTCCTATGTCCCTGCTACTTATAGTGGGTTGTCTGATGGATCTGACGGGTTTGGACTTGTCCACCTCCTCACAGGGGATCTTCAGTTTATTTATTTATTTGCAAAATCACTTACTGAACTGCAGTTGCTCAGTCCAACTGCCAAAATACTACATCTTTGTGTAGGTCCTATCCAGGGAGTGCGTTTGTAAAGAATAAAGGTTAATCCTAAGAATCTTCCATGAGGAAATGGTCTATTCCAAAATCTGTCAATCTGTCAGCTTTTTACCCCCGGTATATGTGACTGCAACATGGGGAATCTATAGTACATTTTACTCAGGGGGAATTGTACATATTTTACATTTTACAATTTGTCGCGATAGCGGTCATTTAAAGTGGACCCAAATTAAAAATACAAGATTTCAGAAATAAAATCTATTTTCTAAATTATAATGATAAATAGCAGCTTTTTTTTCAGCTGGATGATGACAAATATAAAATATTTTACATTTATTGGAGGAACCCCTCCCTTGCTTTCATATTGCCGGGACAGAATCCGGCAGACTGGTGGAGTAGGTGGTGTCCAGCAAAGGAGGAATTGCTAATGACTGCCCCCTGTATAACCCTAGTTATGGAAAGAGAAGGGTGAAAAGCATGCACTGAAATGCTCATAGGCTTGAAGGAGTGTTTATTTATCTTTGTATGTGTCAGAGTGGTGCAACTAAATATTTTGATTTTTAAAAATGTTTGGTTTGGGTCCGCTTTAATATAAACAGAACTGCTTATCATCACAGTGAGCGGTTTCATTCCAACAGAGGGTCACAGGATCAATGCCAAGGGTCACATGATCAATGCCGGGTGTCACATGATCAATGCCGAGGGTCACATGATCAATGCCAAAGGAGAGCAAACCTTTTTTTGTGTGTGTTTTTCAGAGATGTATTGGAGCTGACAGCCCAAGTGAAGGAACCTAAGGCAGTAGGCCGCTCACATTCATCCCGCTTTCCAGTTGCCTCTCCCGCATGCTTGCCCACGTTTGACCCACACTATGAATACTATTGGCTCCACTATTTTTTCTTCTTTCTTCTACTGTCTCTCTTTAAATACTTGCCTACCACTGACAGCAGTCTTGTGCCCAGCCAATCAGAGCCTTGGGACCTCAATCACCCCCCCCCCCCCCCCCATCCCAAAAGTCAATGCATTCTGCCCAAAGATGAGAGCGGGCCAGGAAAAGGCAGAACAAATACATGACCGAGAAGCATTATGGCTAAAATTATTATATCTGGAAAGTGACTAAACAAACAAACAAAACACCAGGAGCAGTGGGGCAGAAGGTGTGGGGGTGTAAAAAAAAAATGTTCGGGGGGGGTTGGTAACAATAGGTTATGTTTAAGTGAGGGAACAGTAATAGGTTTCAGCATAAGGACAATGTTGCAGATAACTAACTGATAGCTTAGTATTGATTGATTGCCACTGACAGCTCCCTACTGCACACTGAAATCAACTGGGCCAAACTGACACATACTGCTAAGAGGGGCTATCAGCAGAGGCCATATTTTTTGCGTGAATGGTAGAAAAGATGAGGCTCCAGCACACTCAAAATAACAGCAGGGGACTGGACTCGACCCTCAGCATAGGACTGCAGCGGAGTAATTCCTTTATAAGCGTGCACAGGCGGTTAGGTGGCAAATGAGCAAGTAAAGAGGAGAGAGAGGAGATGAAGCCAGCACTGCTATTCAGGTAATTTATTCAGCGGATAAAAACATGAACACTTACAGTCAGCAAGATCGGATGCAAAGCGGAAGGGTGGGCGCCAGGTCTATATCCCCCTGCGGACGACCGTTTCGCGACGCTGGCGCTTGTTCACCGCAACATTGCCAGCGGCGCGAAACGGTCGTCCGCAGGGGGATATAGACCTGGCGCCCACCCTTCCGCTTTGCATCCGATCTTGCTGACTGTAAGTGTTCATGTTTTTATCCGCTGAATAAATTACCTGAATAGCAGTGCTGGCTTCATCTCCTCTCTCTCCTCTTTACTTGCCATATTTTTTGCATTTGTACATCTACACCGCTGGTGAGCTGGGCGCGTGGTGTGCAAATCCCGGCTCCCCCTGCAGCTGCTCAAATCCCCAGCGGTGTACACTTCTATTTCCCCTCCAAGTCGCCCCAACTCGGAGGAAGATAGCCAGAACCCCAAATTACCCTTATGCCCTTCTGCGCAGTATAACATCCCTGCTACAGCGGCGCCTGCTTTCTGCGCTCGGCACTGAGCGCTGTACATCAACACCACCCGCTTCAATATTTTTTGATTAACTTGATTACAGTAGTGCGCAGGGCTAATGAGCGCTTTATCAAAGTTGGGCGTGCATTCCAAAATCCATTGCGCTTTTCTTATGTACCGTCCTTGTATCCCCAGAGCAGCCGCCATATTGCCCGCCATCGAAACATCACTCCGCATTGTTTTCTATTTCACTTTAGCTCGGTACAAATAAAACAATATTGATCTATCTCTCCATTTGCATTTTGTTTTTTTTTAAACGCTAATAAATAAATCCGACAATTTGAAATAAAATGTCCCTTGTAATGCGCCGGTTCCATCCAGCCGCCTCCCTGCGTTATCTTGATATTAGCTG
Organism: Hyperolius riggenbachi; assembly: GCF_040937935.1. NCBI lineage: Eukaryota > Metazoa > Chordata > Amphibia > Anura > Hyperoliidae > Hyperolius > Hyperolius riggenbachi. Next base: position 296,777,486 of record NC_090654.1, on the reverse strand, counting down.
AAATATGTATTTGTGCACAGCTAAGTAGCGCGCTCAGGCAATATGCCCCCCAGAAGGCAGGATAATGACGGAACATTCCTGTAATAATGGCCGCCAGCGTGAGCCAACCATTCTCTCTTTCTTTAAATGCTAACAAGAAAAGATTTTGGAATATTCAAAGTAGAATAAGCGTTAGCTATGTTCCCAGTGTGCGCCCCCCTTCCATTCCCAGGTAATCAGCTTGTAGATTTCGCAAACCGCGTGCAACTTTCAGCAACAAATAAAAGAATGGGAGAGCTCTTTTTTTTCCTCCCCTCCTTTCCCTTTATAAACGAGGCTATAAAACACATCAATACGGGGAAATTGTTGAAGTCCTAATATATATATTCAGAACAGTTATTTATTTCCCAGATTGTTATGGTGAACGCTATAATCTGTGTGAAGGCGACGCGTTTCACGACAGGAAGCGGCTGAGAATCACTTTCAGCCCCGTGAGGAGTCACATATGTTTATTTTAAAGAGTCTATCACCTAAGAAGGCTGCGGGGGGCTGCTGAAGTTTAGTTTTATAGTGCGCTGCAGAGAATATGGTCTAGCGTTGGTTTCGGCTGCGACCGTTTGTAGGGAGGATGATGGACACAACAGAGATCCCGGACAGGGAGGCAGAGGCAAGCCACGCGTTTCGGGTAACAAAAGCCAGAAATGCCTCTTCTTAGTAGCTAATACACATTAAAGAGGACCTGTATGCATGAAACGAATGAATGGAATGGCCTTTACTGCTTGACAAACGCCAGCAGCTCTGAATTGTAGCTTTTACTGGCAAGTTTTAATTCACTTCCTCGGCTTTCAATACCTCTAGGAGAGATACTCGCACGGCTTTGCTATAGTTATCAGTAGAGAGGGTCAATTCACAGTGCTGGGCCAAAATGTCGCATATGCTAAATTTCGCATTGAAATTCACAATTATGCATCATAATCGCAATGCGAAATTTCAGAGAAAATTGTTATTAGTTTCGTAAGTAATAGTAATATTTTAAAATTTTGCATAATTTTTCACATAATTTTTGCACAATTTCGCAAAATGTTGTGCCGATTTTAGCGGTCAGTAGCAAAGCTCCTATACATGCTATTGCTACCAAAATTGCTACATATGTTAAGGAGAATATTGGGTACAAGTCAAAGACATTTTTTTCAAAAAGACTTTGTAGTCTTTGAGAAAATTGATTTTTAAATATGCAAAGAAAAATGTTTTTTTTTTAAACGTAAGAATTTTTATTGAAAAATGTTCACATACACAGTATAAGCTGAAACATTTAAAAATTGAAAGGTACCATCAGAACTCACTTGACATTCAGTGTGGGAAACAATTGCAATACATTATCCAATCCTTGCTTCAGTTTACAGGATGTTCTGAACATCAGGATTGAACATTTAGTATTAGAATACTATTTTACGAATGGTAGAAAAATGTTTTTTAAACGTATCTTTTTTGTTTAAAAGCGTGTACCCAATATTTTCCTAAACATAGGTAGCAATTTTGGTGTCACTACCATGTATGGGGGCGTTGCTATTTACTGCCAAAGTCGGCACGAAATTACGCAAAAACTACGCAAAATTTTAGGCGAAATTCCGAATAACTATACAAAATCAATTGAATTTTCGAATTGTAATTACATATAAGCGTAAATGGGAAAATCTACGTGAAATTTTGCGTAATCGTAATTAGCTGATTATATTAATACGCCGATCGTCACTGCTAATTCATGCCAGTTTGAATTGGGAAAATTTAAGTTTGTCAGGAAGTTTATTTAATTAGCCCAATTCTAAGCTGCCTACACTGTGCATGAAATCTGCCTCCAAGCTGGAAGCATTTGCATGTCACTGACCCCCTCTCTAGCCACTGATACCGAGGAAGCGGGTTTGAATCACGAAATGCGCTGAGGTAGTATAGACATAAGATGATCAATAAAGAATGTACACGCTCATTGCTTGGCTGTACTATGCGGCTGGCCCTGAAGGCTTCCCTTAGGAAGTGGGTCCGATATTCACGAAACGCGTTGTCTTTGTACAAATACATGTTCTGTTCTTATTACTAAATTCTGGGTCGCCCTTGAAGTATACCACCTCCCAATAGAATTTTATTGATTTTAATGATTTTAATGTATTATATTGTTCCTGGGTGCCTCTATCCCTTGTTATAAACTGTGTCCTCTGGGAAGTTGGTATACCTCCTTTTGAATTTATTTTTGGATGATTTATTAGTGACTAGGGATGATTACGGATATGCAGATTTTTCCAAGTTGATGCAAATGTATATGCAAATGTTTGTAGCTTTAAAGAGAATCTGTACTGTAAAATGCTTACGGCAAAAAGCATACCATTCTATTCATTATGTTCTCCTGTGCCCCTCTGTGCTGTTTCTGCCACTCCCTGCTGCAATCCTGGCTTGTAACTGCCAGTTTTAGGCAGTGTTTACAAACAAAAGACATAGCATGTGATAGGCTCACATAAGCAGAGTGTGTGAGTCATACAGAGCCTGCAGGGGGCCTGCAGAGGGTGAGGTATTGCTTTATCCAATCACAAGCAGCCCTGCACATTCCACTCATTCCAGCCTTAGCCGACAGAGGCAACAGAAGGAAACAGATTAGATCATATAACAGAGATAACACAGCCACTGTGCAATTAGGAAAGGCTGCAGTAAGCCAGAGCACATTAGAACAGGCATAGGAACTTATAGAAGAACTAAGGGTGAAAATTTTGTTACAGAGTCTCTTTAAAATGGACCAATCAATTTAAACCTGGGTTTAACTTGATTGGTCCATCTTCAAACTGCATACATTTGCATACAAATTTGCATAATTTCAGAACAATTTGCATCTCATTAATTAGTGACAAATTTAATCAATGCCACCTTTGTCTTCATTATTAAGATTCACTTATTGAAATGATGACAGAAGAAGGACCACTGAGCCCACCACATAGTTTATCTTTTACAATGTACACTGCCTCACCCTCTTCACCACAGATATTGCCTGTTATTATTATTATTTAGTATTTATATAGCGCCGACATCTTCCACAGCGCTCTACATAGTCAGTGATGAGCAAAATGACAATATTATTTTTGCATTATTTTAATTTTCACGTAAATAATGTGAAATTCAATTTTTGAGTGAAAATTCCATTGAAAATAACTTTTTTTTTTTTTTTTCACGCGTTTCCACAGTAAAATATAGATATTTCAGTTTTCATGGTTTAATTTTTTTGCGGTAAAAAAAAAATAGTTTTTCTGTGTTTTCTTGATTTTTGTGGTAAAATATTGATTTTCAATTTTGTAAGAAAAAACATGAAACTGCTAAAATTTAAACTGTTTTTGAAAAAAAAATTCTCAATGCAACAATGATTTTAACAAAAATTTGCAACCAACACTGTACAGCGTATGGGTTAGGGTAAGGTATAAGGCATGGAGGAAACCAGAGTGCCCGGAGGAAACTCAATCAGACACGGGGAAAATATGCAAACTCCATGCAGACAGAGCCCTGACTGAGGTTCGAATCGGGGACCCAGCGCTGCAAGGTGAGCATAGTACCACCGTGCTCCCTGTTGGGGGCAAGTCCTCAAAGGTCCAACATACCTCTCCAGTCCATGCAACACAATAAAATAAACCAAGATATAATAATATCCACCTCTGTGAATACAATGTTGCCAAGCGAGAGAGCTTTCTTGGTTTATTGTCTTGACTCCTAAACAGATTTATGATTGGAATTGAAAAGCATCATTGGTGGTGTAGCTAGAGATTATGGGCCCCATAGCAAAACTTTAACAGGGCCCTCAGCTGTAGGCACTCTCAGCAATGCCACCTGCCCCTATCCCATGGATAAGAGCTCACCTCCTGAGCGTTACGCCGCTCAGGAGCTTTTGCATTATCACCCCCGCGCTAATTTATTAGTTTAATTGTGTCCTTTACATACTAGCTAGCACTACCCTAGCTAGTATTGTCAGCCGGCACCCCCTGATTGGCCGCAATCCCCCCCGATTGCCCGCTGGATACATTAACCTGCCTGGATCCCGCGATAGGTTTAGCCTCCCCCTCAGCTCTGGTCCTCACTATGGGGAGGATCGTACATGACGTCATGACATCTTGACGTCACCAACGTCATGCGCAGTCCCGATCCCCCCCATAGTGAGGACCAGAGCTGAGCGGAAGGCTGCTAGATTGCTGGATCCTGGCGAGGTAATGTATACAGCAATCGGGGAAGGGGGCGATTGCGGCCAATCGGGGGGTGCCGGCAGACAATACTAGCTAGCGTAGTGCTAGCTAGTATCTAAAGGTCACAATTAAACTAATAAATTAATTCCGCCGATCCCCGATCCTCAGCAAAACCTCTGAAGTGGCATGCCCGACACAGTGTCAGGCCTACCGCTAAGGAGATTAATTGGGCAATTCACATTATCATGCAATCAGCACTGCACATAGTTTATGGGCATTGAGACAAAGTCGAAGGGTGAAGAAACCCCAAAAAGTTAACCCACTGGGCCCCCTCTGCTCCAGGGCCCCTTCACAGCTGCTATGACTGCTATGGCTATTGCTACGCCCTTGAGCATCATGCGACTTCAGCAAGATTTGAAATCATTCTGTTACGCGGCATCATCACAAGCCACTAATCACACCTGCACCTGCTCTGATTCCACTTCAACTCTCTGAAACTGACTGAACCTTGTTCCAGCAGAAACAATTAGATTTGTTAAATACAATCAAAACAAATATATATGCCTCGTTACAGGTGTGAGCTGATGTTTCACTCATTCGTACCAGTTTTATCGGTGTTTACCCAACTTTCCGAATGTATCAGTCTCTGAATGTATCAGTCTCTGAATGTATCAGTCTCTGAATGTATCAGTCTGTGAATGTATCAATCTCTGAATGTATCAGTCTCTGAATGTATCAGTCTGTGAATGTATCAATCTCTGAATGTATCAGTCTCTGAATGTATCAGTCTGTGAATGTATCAATCTCTGAATGTATCAGTCTCTGAATGTATCAGTCTCCGACTCTCTGAATGTATCAGTCTCTGAATGTATCAGTCTCTGACTCTCTGAATGTATCAGTCTCTGAATGTATCAGTCTCTGACTCTCTGAATGTATCAGTCTCTGACTCTCTGAATGTATCAGTCTCTGAATGTATCAGTCTCTGAATGTATCAGTCTCTGACTCTCTGAATGTATCAGTCTCTGAATGTATCAGTCTCTGAATGTATCAGTCTCTGAATGTATCGGTCTCTGAATGTATCGGTCTCTGAATGTATCAGTCTCTGAATGTATCGGTCTCTGAATGTATCGGTCTCTGAATGTATCAGTCTCTGACTCTCTGAATGTATCAGTCTCTGAATGTATCAGTCTCTGACTCTCTGAATGTATCAGTCTCTGAATGTATCAGTCTCTGAATGTATTGGTCTCTGAATTTATCAGTCTGTGAATGTATCAGTCTCTGAATTTATCAGTCTGTGAATGTATCAGTCTCTGAATGTATCAGTCTCTGAATGTATCAGTCTCTGACTCTCTGAATGTATCAGTCCCGAATGTATCCGTCTCTGAATGTATCAGTCTGTGAATGTATCAGTCTCTGAATGTATCGGTCTCTGAATGTATCACTCTCTGAATGTATCAGTCTCTGAATGTATCAGTCTCTGACTCTCTGAATGTATCAGTCTCTGAATGTATCAGTCTCTGAATGTATCAGTCTCTGAATTTATCAGTCTGTGAATGTATCGGTCTCTGAATTTATCAGTCTGTGAATGTATCAGTCTCTGAATGTATCGGTCTCTGAATGTATCGGTCTGTGAATGTATCCGTCTCTGAATGTATCAGTCTCTGAATGTATCAGTCTCTGAATGTATCTGTCTCTGAATGTATCAGTCTCTGACTCTCTGAATGTATCAGTCCCGAATGTATTCGTCTCTGAATGTATCAGTCTGTGAATGTATCAGTCTCTGAATGTATCAGTCTCTGAATGTATCAGTCTCTGAATGTATCGGTATCTGAATGTATCAGTCTTTGAATGTAAAAAGGTGAAGTTCCGCTCAATGCTCCTAAAAATATCAAAATCATAGCTATGATTAAGGACCAGAGTGTGTCCGGAACATGTTAGCGAATCTTCGAGCCGTGTAACCTGTATTTAATAAATATTTTGATATTTTTTGGAGCATTGAGCAGAACTTCACCTTTTTACTGTCTACCGTTGGGGTTTGAGTTGCCTGGTTCCTGCCCTGCTCCTATATATCAGGGTCGAGCGGACTTCACTCTTATCTACTTAGTCTTTGAATGTATCGGTCTCTGAATGTATCGGTCTCTGAATGTATCAGTCTCTGAATGTATCGGTCTCTGAATGTATCAGTCTCTGAATGTATCGGTCTCTGAATGTAGCAGTCTCTGAATGTATCAGTCTCTGAATGTAGCAGTCTTTGAATGTATCGGTCTCTGAATGTATCGGTCTCTGAATGTATCAGTCTCTGAATGTATCAGTCTCTGAATGTATCAGTCTCTGAATGTATCGGTCTCTGAATGTAGCAGTCTCTGAATGTATCGGTCTCTGAATGTATCAGTCTTTGAATGTATCGGTCTCTGAATGTATCGGTCTCTGAATGTATCAGTCTCTGAATGTATCAGTCTCTGAATGTAGCAGTCTCTGAATGTATCAGTCTCTGAATGTATCAGTCTCTGAATGTATCAGTCTCTGAATGTATCAGTCTCTGAATGTATCGGTCTCTGAATGTATCGGTCTCTGAATGTATCAGTCTCTGAATGTATCGGTCTCTAAATGTAGCAGTCTCTGAATGTAGCAGTCTCTGAATGTATCAGTCTCTGAATGTATCTGTCTCTGAATGTATCAGTCTCTGACTCTCTGAATGCATCAGTCCCGAATGTATCCGTCTCTGAATGTATAAGTCTCTGAATGTATCTGTCTCTGAATGTATCAGTCTCTGACTCTCTGAATGTATCAGTCTGTGAATGTATCAGTCTCTGAATGTATCAGTCTCTGAATGTATCGGTCTCTGAATGTATCGGTCTCTGAATGTATCGGTATCTGAATGTATCAGTCTCTGAATGTATCAGTCTCTGAATGTATCGGTCTCTGAATGTATCGGTCTCTTAATGTATCGGTCTCTGAATGTATCGGTCTATGAATGTATCAGTCTCTGAATGTATCAGTCTCTGAATGTATCAGTCTTTGACTCTCTGAATGTATCAGTCCCGAATGTATCCGTCTCTGAATGTATCAGTCTCTGAATGTATCGGTCTCTGAATGTATCGGTCTCTGAATGTATCGGTCTCTGAATGTATAAGTCTCTGAATGTATCGGTCTCTGAATGTATCGGTCTCTGAATGTATCGGTCTCTGAATGTATCGGTCTCTGAATGTATCAGTCTCTGAATGTATCAGTCTCTGACTCTCTGAATGTATCAGTCTCTGACTCTCTGAATTTATCGGTCTCTGAATGTATCAGTCTGTGAATGTATCAGTCTCTGAATTTATCAGTCTGTGAATATATCAGTCTGTGAATGTATCAGTCTGTGAATGTATCAGTCTCAGAATGTATCAGTCTGTGAATGTATCAGTCTCTGAATGTATCAGTCTGTGAATGTATCAGTCTCTGAATGTATCAATCTGTGACTCTCTGAATGTATTAGTCTCTGACTCTCTGAATGTATCGGTCTCTGAATGTATCAGTCTTTGAATGTAAAAAGGTGAAGTTCCGCTCAATGCTCCAAAAAATATCAAAATCATAGCTATGATTAAGGACCAGAGTGTGTCCGAAACATGTTAGCGAATCTTCGAGCCATGTAACCTGTATTTAATAAAGATTTTGATATTTTTTGGAGCATTGAGCGGAACTTCACCTTTTTACTGTCTACCGTTGGGGTTTGAGTTGCCTGGTTCCTGCCCTGCTCCTATATATCAGGGTCGAGCGGACTTCACTCTTATCTACTTAGTCTTTGAATGTATCGGTCTCTGAATGTATCGGTCTCTGAATGTATCAGTCTCTGAATGTATCAGTCTCTGAATGTAGCAGTCTCTGAATCTCTGAATGTATCAGTCCCGAATGTATCAGTCTCTGAATGTATCAGTCTCTGAATGTATCGGTCTCTGAATGTATCAGTCTCTGAATGCATCGGTCTCTAAATGTATCGGTCTCTGAATGTATCGGTCTCTGAATGTATCGGTCTCTGAATGTATCAGTCTCTGAATGTATCAGTCTCTGACTCTCTGAATGTATCAGTCCCGAATGTATCAGTCTCTGAATGTATCAGTCTCTGAATGTATCGGTCTCTGAATGTATCAGTCTCTGAATGTATCCGTCTCTGAATGTATCAGTCTCTGAATGTATTGGTCTCTGAATGTATCGGTCTCTGAATGTATCAGTCTCTGAATGTATCAGTCTCTGAATGTATCGGTCTCTGAATGTATCAGTCTCTGAATGTATCAGTCTCTGAATGTATCAGTCTCTGAATGTAGCAGTCTCTGAATGTATCAGTCTCTGAATGTATCGGTCTCTGAATGTATCAGTCTCTGAATGTATCAGTCTCTGAATGTATCGGTCTCTGAATGTATCGGTCTCTGAATGTATCAGTCTCTGAATGTATCAGTCTCTGAATGTATCAGTCTCTGAATGTATCGGTCTCTGAATGTATCAGTCTCTGAATGCATCGGTCTCTAAATGTATCGGTCTCTGAATGTATCGGTCTCTGAATGTATAGGTCTCTGAATGTATCAGTCTCTGAATGTATCAATCTCTGAATGTATCAGTCTCTGAATGTATCAGTCTCTGAATGTATTGGTCTCTGAATGTATCGGTCTCTGAATGTATCGGTCTCTGAATGTATCAGTCTCTGAATGTATCGGTCTCTGAATGTATCAGTCTCTGAATGTATCAGTCTCTGAATGTATCAGTCTCTGAATGTAGCAGTCTCTGAATGTATCAGTCTCTGAATGTATCGGTCTCTGAATGTATCAGTCTCTGAATGTATCAGTCTCTGAATGTATCGGTCTCTGAATGTATCGGTCTCTGAATGTATCGGTCTCTGAATGTATCAGTCTCTGAATGTATCAATCTCTGAATGTATCAGTCTCTGAATGTATCAGTCTCTGAATGTATTGGTCTCTGAATGTATCGGTCTCTGAATGTATCGGTCTCTGAATGTATCAGTCTCTGAATGTATCGGTCTCTGAATGTATCAGTCTCTGAATGTATCAGTCTCTGAATGTATCAGTCTCTGAATGTAGCAGTCTCTGAATGTATCAGTCTCTGAATGTATCGGTCTCTGAATGTATCAGTCTCTGAATGTATCAGTCTCTGAATGTATCGGTCTCTGAATGTATCGGTCTCTGAATGTATCGGTCTCTGAATGTATCAGTCTCTGAATGTATCGGTCTCAGAATGTATCAGTCTCTGAATGTATCAGTCTCTGAATGTATCAGTCTGTGAATGTATCGGTCTCTGAATGTATCTGTCTCTGAATGTATCAGTCTCTGACTCTCTGAATGTATCAGTCCCGAATGTATCAGTCTCTGAATGTATCAGTCTCTGAATGTATCGGTCTCTGAATGTATCAGTCTCTGAATGCATCGGTCTCTGAATGTATCGGTCTCTGAATGTATCGGTCTCTGAATGTATCGGTCTCTGAATGTATCAGTCTCTGAATGTATCAGTCTCTGACTCTCTGAATGTATCAGTCCCGAATGTATCCGTCTCTGAATGTATCAGTCTCTGAATGTATCGGTCTCTGAATGTATCAGTCTCTGAATGTATCCGTCTCTGAATGTATCAGTCTCTGAATGTATTGGTCTCTGAATGTATCGGTCTCTGAATGTATCAGTCTCTGAATGTATCAGTCTCTGAATGTATCGGTCTCTGAATGTATCAGTCTCTGAATGTATCAGTCTCTGAATGTATCAGTCTCTGAATGTAGCAGTCTCTGAATGTATCAGTCTCTGAATGTATCGGTCTCTGAATGTATCAGTCTCTGAATGTATCAGTCTCTGAATGTATCGGTCTCTGAATGTATCGGTCTCTGAATGTATCGGTCTCTGAATGTATCAGTCTCTGAATGTATCGGTCTCAGAATGTATCAGTCTCTGAATGTATCAGTCTCTGAATGTATCAGTCTGTGAATGTATCAGTCTCTGAATGTATCAGTCTCTGACTCTCTGAATGTATCTGTCTCTGAATGTATCAGTCTGTGAATGTATCAGTCTCTGAATGTATCAGTCTCTGAATGTATCAGTCTCTGAATGTATCGGTCTCTGAATGTATCAGTCTCTGAATGTATCGGTCTCAGAATGTATCAGTCTCTGAATGTATCAGTCTCTGAATGTATCAGTCTGTGAATGTATCGGTCTCTGAATGTATCAGTCTCTGACTCTCTGAATGTATCAGTCTCTGAATGTATCAGTCTCTGAATGTATCAGTCTCTGAATGTATCAGTCTCTGACTCTCTGAATGTATCAGTCTCTGAATGTATCAGTCTCTGAATGTATCAGTCTCTGAATGTATCAGTCTCTGACTCTCTGAATGTATCAGTCTCTGAATGTATCGGTCTCTGAATGTATCAGTCTACGGGTCAGAACCTGCCATGCGAGGTTACAGGAGGACTAAGGGCCTGTACACACTGCTGCGCTTGCGTTGCGTTTTTAAAAACGCATGCATTTTTAAAAACGCAAGGTCTTTTGAAAAAGAATGAAAATCGTGATGACTTGTACACACTGGTGCGATGCGTTTTTAGAAAAACGCAATCGCAGTGCCTGCTGCTCTTTTTTAAGCGCAGCGCATGAAAAACGCATTAAAAACGCATGCGCTTGCGTTTTTGCCTGCGTTTTTCAGAAGTCAGTATCCCAGAAGACTCTGCAATGTCCTGATTCCTGTTGAAATGTAAACTAGAAAAAAAACAAAGGATTCTTTAGCCAATCAGCAATTACAAGAAAAACGCAAACGCACAAAAAACGCAGGCAAAAGCGCATGCGTTTTTAAAACTACAGGCACTGTAAAAACGCATGCGCTTGCGTTTTTGCCTGCGTTTTTCAGTGTGTACAGGCCCTTACACACAGGTTCTGTGCCGAGAGTTCTTTAGAAGTTGGTTTGTTGGCAAGTCGGCTTGCGTTATACGTACTGGAACATATGGATAAATGATTTACTTTCAGGACAAGTCTGGATTTGGACATATTACTATTTATTTAGTGTTTATATAATGCGGACACACAGCCAGATCATCCACAAGGCAAACCTAGGCTGTTGCCTATGGCCTGGAGAGAGCCTAGGGGCTGAACATCAGTGGTGGGCAGAGGCGTAGCTATGGGAGGGTAGGGGAGATACATGTCACCGGGTGCAGCACTGTAAGGGGGCACAGAGAGTGGCCACCGCACCCCCAAGTGAGTGAAAGGCAGCTCAAAAATTGAATGCATTTTTTTTTTCATTCGACTGAAAAATCTGATTGAATTTCCCGTTTTTTTTTTTTTTTTAATTGATCCGGAATGCTGCAATTTTTCTAATAATTGTATGGTGTGTGTTAGATTATCAATTTATTAATATTAATATACACACCCTAGCAATTTTCTCAGAGTTTCCAATCATTTTATTGTAATTGGGGAAAAATTGAACACAGGTGAGTGGTACATTGGTCAGGTTTTTGAAATGTTACAATCAGTCAGAAAAATTGATTGCAGTTATTAAATTGAACAGATATAAAAAAAAAATTGTATGGTGTGTGGCCACCTTTAGGCCCCGAACTATCCACAGATGGACTGAGGTCTGACCCCAGCAGGCAACAAAATTTCAATGTGTGTATGTGCGGTCAGGGCAAATATGAGAAGAGCCAATTAACTGAACTGGAATGTTAGTTTATACGGTCACGTAATAGTATATATATATATATCCCTCCTAATTAGATTAGTAGACTTTGTCTCTCTCTTTTCATGATCATATGTACTGTAATTCTGCATGCCAGATGTGTCTGTCAATTATGGCTTCTTTCAGCTGTGTGTATATATATATATATATATATATATATATATATATATATATATATATACCCGTATATACTCGCATATAAGCCAACCCACGTATAAGCTGAGGTACCCACTTTTCCCTCAGAGACCAGGAAAAAGTGATGGACTCATGTATAAGCCCCCTTCCCAGTATAGCCCACTCCACAGTAGCCAGATGTGCCACAAGGACGACAGTTGTGTCTCAAGATGCCACTAGATGGGGTCATAGATAAGACAGCAAATGCCACACAGGAAGAATCCCCAATCATTGCACCACTGACACATTGCTTGCATGCTCTGCTCCACAGGAAATTTTGAGTAGCGCACTCTGCACATTATGCTGCAGGGAATGGGGGACACAGCAGGGAGCCAGCTGGTAAGAGCAGGATCACTAGTGCACAATCCTTATGCTCCTCTGCCAGTAACAAAACCTGCTCCACCATCCGTTCTGCTCCACTGACTCACATATAAGCTGAGGGGGTCACTTATCAGCTCATGTTTTGTGCTGAAAAATTAGGCTTATATACGAGTATATACAGTATATACAGTATATATATATATATATATATATATATATATATATATATATATATATATATATATATATACACATACAGTGGGATGCAAAAGTTAAGGCAACCTTGCATACTTTCTGTAAATCCAATAAACTTAATTTCACTTTTCAAATATCACTGTGTGTGTCTCCTATATGATATATTTAACTGACATTTTTAATCGTAACAATCCACGATTTATACAGGAAAATCCTGACGATTAACGAGGTTGCCCAAACTTTCGCATCCCACTGTATATATATATATATATATATATATATATATATACATATATACTGTATATATGCTCTTTGTTAATATGGAATCCTCTCCCTATTCTTGCCGGCATTTTCCACTGACAATCAGCGTCACATAACACAGACAGATAGATGTTGGTCGGTATTCAGCCTCCCGGTACGGCTCCCACACTTCCTCCCGCTCGGCGGCCTATACGGCGATGTCCAGACTACTTTGTCTAATCATAAGCTGTACATAAAACAGTCATATAAAATTTATATTGCTAGTAGAGTTTATATAGCTGTATACAGCTCACACATTGTAACTGTAGGCATAAAATATATGAAAAATTAATGGTATAGATCGGTGTCCAACACATATTTATACCCATTAAAAGCCCAGTGTGAACATAGTGACACAATCCGGCACTTTACACCCTTATTTATGTGACATTTATGTGACATGTTTATACTGTCCGGAGAGTGAGCACCGGAGAGAGGAAAGCCATTTTATTGATTTGAATTAAAGAAAAAAAAATAAAGTGTTTTTGCTTGTTATTCCGAGGAACAGAAGAGAGGGCGACACTTTAGGCTTTCACCCCCCCCCCCCCCCCCCCCCACACACACACACACACACTCTGTCTGCAAACAAACAACTATTCAGATGTGCAGCAAAAAAGGTTTCCTATTAAATGTATAATTTGATCAGGTCACTGACACTATCTGCATAGAGTTTGTATGTTCTCTCTGTGTATGAGTGGGTTTCCTCTGGGCACTCTGGTTTACCCACATTCCAAAAACATACAGAAAAAATGACTGGCCCCATAAACTGGCCTTAGTCTGTGATAGGGGTATAAGACTATAAGTTATGGTGCTGATTTCTCAGCTCCTGTGAGGTTCAGTCAGTGCTATATAAATACATAGTAATAATATGGTAGGACGCTTGGAGGGATAGGTTCGGGTTAGGCATAGGTTGGGCGGGTCTGTTAGGATTAGGCATAGGTTGGGCTGGTCTGTTAGGGTTAGGCATAGGTTGGGCTGGTCTGTTAGGGTTAGGCATAGGTTGGGCGGGTCTGTTAGCACTAGGCATAGGTTGGGGAAGGCATTAGGATTAGGTACAGGTTGGGTGGGTCAGTTAGGGTTAGGCATAGATTGGGCGGGTCTGTTAGAATTAGGCATAGGTTGGGGGGAGGTGTTAGGATTAGGCATAGGTTGGGCTGGTCTGTTAGGATTAGGCATAGGTTGGGCTGGTCTGTTAGGGTTAGGCATAGGTTGGGCGGGTCTGTTAGCACTAGGCATAGGTTGGGGAAGGCATTAGGATTAGGTACAGGTTGGGTGGGTCTGTTAGGGTTAGGCATAGATTGGGCGGGTCTGTTAGAATTAGGCATAGGTTGGGGGGAGGTGTTAGGGTTAGGCATAGGTCATGGGGGTGTTAGGGTTAGGCATAGGTTGGGGGAGGCGTTAGGGTTAGGCATAGGTTGGGCCGGTCTGTTAGGATTAGGCATAGGTTTGGCGGGTCTGTTAGGATTAGGCATAGGTTGGGCGGGTGTGTTAGGATTAGGCATAGGTTGGTGGGAGGCGTTAGGGTTAGGCATAGGTTGGGCAAGTCTGTTAGGATTAGGCATAGGTTGGTGGGAGGCATTAGGGTGAGGCGTTAGGGTTAGGCATAGGTTGGGGGAGGCGTTAGGGTTAGGCATAGGTTGGGCAAGTCTGTTAGGATTAGGCATAGGTTGGTGGGAGGCATTAGGGTGGGGCGTTAGGGTTAGGCATAGGTTGGGGGAGGCGTTAGGGTTAGGCATAGGTTGAGCGGGTCTGTTAGGATTAGGCATAGGTTGGTGGGAGGCATTAGGGTGAGGCGTTAGGGTTAGGCATAGGTTGGGGGAGGCGTTAGGGTTAGGCATAGGTTGAGCGGGTCTGTTAGGATTAGGCATAGGTTGGTGGGAGGTGTTAGGATGAGGCAATCAGTTGGGGAGGTTTTAGGGTTAGGTGTAGGTTGGGCGGGTCTGTTAGGGTTAGGCATAGGTTGGGCGGGTCTATTAGGGTTAGGCATAGGTTGGTGGGAGGCGTTAGGGTTAGGCATAGGTTGGGCGGGTCTGTTAGGGTTAGGCATAGGTTGGGCGGGTCTGTTAGGGTTAGACATAGGTTGGGCGGTCTGTTAGGGTTAGGCATAGGTTGGTGGGAGGCGTTAGGGTTAGGCATAGGTTGGACGGGTCTGTTAGGATTAGGCATAGGTTAGGGGGAAGCATTAGGGTTAGGCATAGGTTGGGGAGGCATTAGGGTTAGGCATAGGTTGGGCAGGTCTGTTAGGGTTAGGCATAGGTTAGGGGGAAGCATTAGGGTTAGGCATAGGTTGGGGAGGCATTAGGGTTAGGCATAGGTTGGGCAGGTCTGTTAGGGTTAGGCATAGGTTGGTGGGAGGCGTTAGGGTTAGGCATAGGTTGGGCGGGTCTGTTAGGGTTAGGAATAGGTTGGGCAGGTCTGTTAGGGTTAGGCATAGGTTGGTGGGAGGCGTTAGGGTTAGGCATAGGTTGGGCGGGTCTGTTAGGGTTAGGAATAGGTTGGGCAGGTCTGTTAGGGTTAGGCATAGGTTTGGCGGGTCTGTTAGGGTTAGGAATAGGTTGGGCAGGTCTGTTAGGGTTAGGCATAGGTTGGTGGGAGGCGTTAGGGTTAGGCATAGGTTGAGCGGGTCTGTTAGGATTAGGCATAGGTTAGGGGGAAGCATTAGGGTTAGGCATAGGTTGGGGAGGCATTAGGGTTAGGCATAGGTTGGGCGGGTCTGTTAGGGCTAGGCATAGGTTTGGCGGGCTTGTTAGGGTTAGGCATAGGTTGGGCAGGTCTGTTAGGGTTAGGCATAGGTTGGTGGGAGGCATTAGGGTTAGTCATAGGTTGGGCGGGTCTGTTAGGGTTAGGCATAGGTTGGGCGGGTCTCTTAGGGTTAGGCATAGGTTGGGCGGGTGTGTTAGGATTAGGCATAGGTTGGTGGGAGGCGTTAGGGTTAGACATAGGTTGGGCGGTCTGTTAGGGTTAGGCATAGGGTGGTGGGAGGCGTTAGGGTTAGGCATAGGTTTGGCGGGTCTGTTAGAATTAGGCATAGGTTGGGGGGAGGTGTTAGGATTAGGCATAGGTTGGGCTGGTCTGTTAGGATTAGGCATAGGTTGGGCTGGTCTGTTAGGGTTAGGCATAGGTTGGGCGGGTCTGTTAGCACTAGGCATAGGTTGGGGAAGGCATTAGGATTAGGTACAGGTTGGGTGGGTCTGTTAGGGTTAGGCATAGATTGGGCGGGTCTGTTAGAATTAGGCATAGGTTGGGGGGAGGTGTTAGCGTTAGGCATAGGTCATGGGGGTGTTAGGGTTAGGCATAGGTTGGGGGAGGCGTTAGGGTTAGGCATAGGTTGGGCCGGTCTGTTAGGATTAGGCATAGGTTTGGCGGGTCTGTTAGGATTAGGCATAGGTTGGGCGGGTGTGTTAGGATTAGGCATAGGTTGGTGGGAGGCGTTAGGGTTAGGCATAGGTTGGGCAAGTCTGTTAGGATTAGGCATAGGTTGGTGGGAGGCATTAGGGTGAGGCGTTAGGGTTAGGCATAGGTTGGGGGAGGCGTTAGGGTTAGGCATAGGTTGGGCAAGTCTGTTAGGATTAGGCATAGGTTGGTGGGAGGCATTAGGGTGAGGCGTTAGGGTTAGGCATAGGTTGGGGGAGGCGTTAGGGTTAGGCATAGGTTGAGCGGGTCTGTTAGGATTAGGCATAGGTTGGTGGGAGGCATTAGGGTGAGGCGTTAGGGTTAGGCATAGGTTGGGGGAGGCGTTAGGGTTAGGCATAGGTTGAGCGGGTCTGTTAGGATTAGGCATAGGTTGGTGGGAGGTGTTAGGATGAGGCAATCAGTTGGGGAGGTTTTAGGGTTAGGTGTAGGTTGGGCGGGTCTGTTAGGGTTAGGCATAGGTTGGGCGGGTCTATTAGGGTTAGGCATAGGTTGGTGGGAGGCGTTAGGGTTAGGCATAGGTTGGGCGGGTCTGTTAGGGTTAGGCATAGGTTGGGCGGGTCTGTTAGGGTTAGACATAGGTTGGGCGGTCTGTTAGGGTTAGGCATAGGTTGGTGGGAGGCGTTAGGGTTAGGCATAGGTTGGACGGGTCTGTTAGGATTAGGCATAGGTTAGGGGGAAGCATTAGGGTTAGGCATAGGTTGGGGAGGCATTAGGGTTAGGCATAGGTTGGGCAGGTCTGTTAGGGTTAGGCATAGGTTAGGGGGAAGCATTAGGGTTAGGCATAGGTTGGGGAGGCATTAGGGTTAGGCATAGGTTGGGCAGGTCTGTTAGGGTTAGGCATAGGTTGGTGGGAGGCGTTAGGGTTAGGCATAGGTTGGGCGGGTCTGTTAGGGTTAGGAATAGGTTGGGCAGGTCTGTTAGGGTTAGGCATAGGTTGGTGGGAGGCGTTAGGGTTAGGCATAGTGTTGGGCGAACAGTGTTCGCCACTGTTCGGGTTCTGCAGAACATCACCCTGTTCGGGTGATGTTCGAGTTCGGCCGAACACCTCATGGTGTTCGGCCTTTTAAGTTCGGGTTCGCCCCGAACTTCTGTATGCCCCCGAACAGGGCCGAACAGGGCCCCTGTTCGGGCGAACAGGGCCCTGTTCGGCCGAACAGGCCGCAATACGGCCCCCCTATGGGGTCGCAGGCATAAGGGGGGAGCATGCCCCGATCGCGGGGGGGGTCGGAAATTCCCCCCACCCCCTCCGCTAGCGCTCCCCCCTCTGCCCGCTTCCCCATTCAAAAGTTTCAAGAAGTACCTGTATAGCGGATGGCCTGGCAGTGGGCGGCACTGTGGAGTGAGGAGGAGGAGGAGTCCGGAGAGTGACGAGTTGAGGGAGGCCGGGCAGCGGGCGTGAGGTCAGAGAAAGGGCGGAAGTTCCGCCCTTTCGCTGACCTCACGCCCGCTGCCCGGCCTCCCTCAACTCGTCACTCTCCGGACTCCTCCTCCTCCTCACTCCACAGTGCCGCCCACTGCCAGGCCATCCGCTATACAGGTACTTCTTGAAACTTTTGAATGGGGAAGCGGGCAGAGGGGGGAGCGCTAGCGGAGGGGGTGGGGGGAATTTCCGACCCCCCCCCGCGATCGGGGCATGCTCCCCCCTTATGCCTGCGACCCCATAGGGCCCCCAAAATAGGGATGTTCGGGAAGTTCGGGGTTCGGCCAGAACATGCCGAACATCTCGGCCATGTTCGGCGAACTTTCCCGAACCCGAACATCCAGGTGTTCGCCCATCACTAGTTAGGCATAGGTTGGGCGGGTCTGTTAGGGTTAGGAATAGGTTGGGCAGGTCTGTTAGGGTTAGGCATAGGTTTGGCGGGTCTGTTAGGGTTAGGAATAGGTTGGGCAGGTCTGTTAGGGTTAGGCATAGGTTGGTGGGAGGCGTTAGGGTTAGGCATAGGTTGAGCGGGTCTGTTAGGATTAGGCATAGGTTAGGGGGAAGCATTAGGGTTAGGCATAGGTTGGGGAGGCATTAGGGTTAGGCATAGGTTGGGCGGGTCTGTTAGGGCTAGGCATAGGTTTGGCGGGCTTGTTAGGGTTAGGCATAGGTTGGGCAGGTCTGTTAGGGTTAGGCATAGGTTGGTGGGAGGCATTAGGGTTAGTCATAGGTTGGGCGGGTCTGTTAGGGTTAGGCATAGGTTGGGCGGGTCTCTTAGGGTTAGGCATAGGTTGGGCGGGTGTGTTAGGATTAGGCATAGGTTGGTGGGAGGCGTTAGGGTTAGACATAGGTTGGGCGGTCTGTTAGGGTTAGGCATAGGGTGGTGGGAGGCGTTAGGGTTAGGCATAGGTTTGGCGGGTCTGTTAGGATTAGGCATAGGTTAGGGGGAAGCATTAGGGTTAGGCATAGGTTGGGGAGGCATTAGGGTTAGGCATAGGTTGGGCAGGTTTGTTAGGGTTAGGCATAGGTTGGTGGGAGGCGTTAGGGTTAGGCATAGGTTGGGCGGGTCTGTTAGGGTTAGGCATAGGTTGGGCGGGTCTCTTAGAGTTAGGCATAGGTTGGGCGAGTCTGTTAGGATTAAGCATAGGTTAGGGGGAAGCATTAGGGTTAGGCATAGGTTGGGGAGGCATTAGGGTTAGGCATAGTTTGGGCAGGTCTGTTAGGGTTAGGCATAGGTTGGTGGGAGGCATTAGAGTTAGTCATAGGTTGGGCGGGTCTGTTAGGGTTAGGCATAGGTTGGGCGGGTCTCTTAGAGTTAGGCATAGGTTGGGCGAGTCTGTTAGGATTAAGCATAGGTTAGGGGGAAGCATTAGGGTTAGGCATAGGTTGGGGAGGCATTAGGGTTAGGCATAGGTTGGGCAGGTCTGTTAGGGTTAGGCATAGGTTGGTGGGAGGCATTAGGGTTAGACATAGGTTGGGCGGGTCTCTTAGAGTTAGGCATAGGTTGGGCGAGTCTGTTAGGATTAAGCATAGGTTAGGGGGAAGCATCAGGGTTAGGCATAGGTTGGGGAGGCATTAGGGTTAGGCATAGGTTGGGCGGGTGTGTTAGGATTAGGCATAGGTTGGTGGGAGGCATTAGGGTTAGACATAGGTTGGGCGGTCTGTTAGGGTTAGGCATAGGTTGGTGGGAGGCGTTAGGGTTAGGCATAGGTTGGGCGGGTCTGTTAGGATTAGGCATAGGTTAGGGGGAAGCATTAGGGTTAGGCATAGGTTGGGGAGGCATTAGGGTTAGGCATAGGTTGGGCAGGTTTGTTAGGGTTAGGCATAGGTTGGTGGGAGGCGTTAGGGTTAGGCATAGGTTGGGCGGGTCTGTTAGGGTTAGGCATAGGTTTGGCGGGTCTGTTAGGGTTAGACATAGGTTGGGCAGGTCTGTTAGGGTTAGGCATAGGTTGGTGGGAGGCGTTAGGGTTAGGCATAGGTTGGGCGGGTCTGTTAGGGTTAGGCATAGGTTGAGCGGGTCTGTTAGGATAAGGCATTGGTTAGGGGGAAGCATTAGGGTTAGGCATAGGTTGGGGAGGCATTAGGGTTAGGCATAGGTTGGTGGGAGGCGTTAGGATTAGGCATAGGTTGGTGGGAGGCGTTAGGGTTAGACATAGGTTAGGGGAAGGCATTAGGGTTAGGCATAGGTTGGGCGGGTCTGTTAGGATTAGGCATAGGTTGGGCTGGTCTGTTAGGATTAGGCATAGGTTGGGCGGGTCTGTTAGCACTAGGCATAGGTTGGGGAAGGCATTAGGATTAGGTACAGGTTGGGTGGGTCTGTTAGGGTTAGGCATAGATTGGGCGGGTCTGTTAGAATTAGGCATAGGTTGGGGGGAGGTGTTAGGATTAGGCATAGGTTGGGCTGGTCTGTTAGGATTAGGCATAGGTTGGGCTGGTCTGTTAGGGTTAGGCATAGGTTGGGCGGGTCTGTTAGCACTAGGCATAGGTTGGGGAAGGCATTAGGATTAGGTATAGGTTGGGTGGGTCTGTTAGGGTTAGGCATAGATTGGGCGGGTCTGTTAGAATTAGGCATAGGTTGGGGGGAGGTGTTAGGATTAGGCATAGGTTGGGCTGGTCTGTTAGGATTAGGCATAGGTTGGGCTGGTCTGTTAGGGTTAGGCATAGGTTGGGCGGGTCTGTTAGCACTAGGCATAGGTTGGGGAAGGCATTAGGATTAGGTACAGGTTGGGTGGGTCTGTTAGGGTTAGGCATAGATTGGGCGGGTCTGTTAGAATTAGGCATAGGTTGGGGGGAGGTGTTAGGGTTAGGCATAGGTCATGGGGGTGTTAGGGTTAGGCTTAGGTTGGGGGAGGCATTAGGGTTAGGCATAGGTTGGGCGGTCTGTTAGGATTAGGCAATGGTTGGGCGGGTCTGTTAGGGTTAGGCACAGGTTGGGCAGGTCTGTTAGGATTAGGCATAGGTTTGGGTAGGCATTAGGGTTAGGCATAGGTTGGGGAGGCGTTAGGGTTAGGTGTAGGTTGGGAGGGTCTGTTAGGATTAGGCATAGGTTGGTGGGAGGCGTTAGGGTTAGGCAAAGGTTGGGGGTGTCAATAGGGTTAAGCATCAGTTGAGAGAGCTGTTTATCATTAGGCATTGGTTAGAGGGATAAGTTAGGGTTAGGCATAAGTTGAGGGGGTCAGTTAGAGTTAGGCATTGTTAGAGGGAGGGTTCAAGTGAGAAAGGGGTCAGGTTAGGTGACTGTAAAATATCAGTAAAAATGACTGATATTTTAATATCGCAATTACATAATAGAATATTGGTACTTTTACTTTGGGGTTGGGAACCTTTTTTACATGAACCTTTGGGCAGCTCCATGTTTTGCTGAGAAAGGGGGGGGGGGGGGGTGGAGTCATGTTTTGTAGTTGTTGCACCCCCCTCCCCACAAATAGGATCTGTAAGTGGAGATTGGGGTAGACCACGAGAGTCCCGCCATTTATAATATTGCCCTTGTTTTCAGTGCTATCCATGTGTTCAGCTCCGCGCTGGCGTCTGGCTGGAGGGGGAGGAGCTTGTGTGACTTTACCGGCGGTGCGATCAGCATTCTTGAGCACTCGGTGATTCTGCTGCATCATGTATTATTGCATTATTCCTCAAAACATTTACACATTTTATGAGGCTATTTGCATTTCTGTAGCCACACAGTCAGGTGTTTTTCTGCGTAATTGCCTGGAGATGGCATTTTTCTGTTTTGTCCCGCAAGGAAACAGAGGACGGCACCTTTGGTCATCTAATGAGAAGCCATTAACAGAGGTAATTATTTATTTTGTGGCTACTGTAAGGTTCAGTGTGTTCCCTCCAGAGGGGGACGTAGGAAGTTAGCCAGCAGAGGGATCAGTGTGTGTGCCCAGAGGTCCCCAGCCACAGAATATTGCTGGTTCCCCAGCTCGGAGGGCCTCGGAGTTGTCTCATATTCCCTCTGTAGAGAGCCGGGATTTGGATAACCTCTAGCTGAGCAGGACTGGAATATAATTACAGCGCGCATCTCCAAGGCAAGTGACCCTTCTGTCCGCGTAATTCTCGGCAGGAAAGAAAATACACTTTATTTGTGGCTGCTCGGTTATTGTCTGCCCATCTCCTATGCGGCCTGCTAGCTGTAAAATATTGCTGAGTTTCCCTCAGAGCCGCTAAAGTCATTTAGTTATTTATTTATTTATTTTTTATTTATATTTTTTTTTTTCGGGGGGGGGATGCAGTTATGGAAATAGAAGTCAAGGAGAGGGAAATTATCAGGCATCTGCAGAGGACTTCAGTGTGACAAACATACTACCCCCGGTGTGCCTCATCGCCATGTGTGCCTACTTATACTACGCAAGCATTATATTACTGTATATGGTTGAGCAGGTGCCAATGGGAGGGGGGGGGGGGGGGCAATGAGAAAATCCACCCCTCACCTTTTCTTTCAGACATATATTTCACCCGCAAAGCTTTTTACAAACAAGAAGCTCACTTCCAGTGCTGCCATTACATATCCTTTTATAAAATACAGAAAAAGTACCGTAATTAGCTTATTTCTTATATTCAGATGTATTTTCAAATGCCAGTATAAAAGAAAACTACTGGTGAGTGGTGACAAGATTATTTGTGGCATACGTGTCTAGGGGGTGTGGCAGGGGTGTGGCTAGGGTGTGTGGCACTGGCATGACTATGGAGTGTGGTAGAGACGTGACTAAGGAGTGTGACAGGGGCAGGACTAGGGGGTGTGGCAGGGGCGTGGCTAGGGTGTGTGGCACTGGCATGCCTATGGGGTGTGGTAGAGATGTGACTAAGGAGTGTGACAGGGGCAGGACTAGGGGGTGTGGCAGGGGCGTGGCTAGGGGGTGTGGCACTGGCATGACTATGGGGTGTGGTAGAGACGCGACTAAGGAGTGTGACAGGGGCAGGACTAGGGGGTGTGGCAGGGGCATGGCTAGGGTGTGTGGCACTGGCATGACTATGGGGTGTGGTAGAGACGCGACTAAGGAGTGTGACAGGGGCAGGACTAGGGAGTGTGGCAGGGGCATGGCTAGGGTGTGTGGCACTGACATGACTATGGGGTGTGGTAGAGACGCGACTAAGTAGTGTGACAGGGGCAGGACTAGGGGGTGTGGCAGGGGCATGGCTAAGGTGTGTGGCACTGGCATGACTATGGAGTGTGGTAGAGACGCGACTAAGGAGTGTGACAGGCGCAGGACTAGGGGCGTGGCTAGGGGGCATGGCTAGAGTGTGTGGCACTGGCATGACTATGGGGTGTGGTAGAGACGTGACTAAGTAGTGTGGCAGGGGCAGGACTAGGGTGTGTGGCTGGGGCGTGGCTAGGGTGTGTGGCACTGGCATGACTATGGGGTGTGGTAGGGACGTGACTAAGTAGTGTGACAGGGGCAGGACTAGGGGGTGTTGCAGGGGCATGGCTAAGGTGTGTGGCACTGGCATGACTATGGAGTGTGGTAGAGACGCGACTAAGGAGTGTGACAGGGGCAGGACTAGGGTGTGTGGCTGGGGCGTGGCTAGAGTGTGTGGCACTGGCATGACTATGGGGTGTGGTAGAGACGTGACTAAGTAGTGTGACAGGGGCAGGACTAGGGGGTGTGGCAGGGGCATGGCTAGCGTGTGTGGCACTGGCATGACTATGGAGTGTGGTAGAGACACGACTAAGGAGTGTGACAGGGGCAGGACTAGGGTGTGTGGCTGGGGCGTGGCTAGGGTGTGTGGCACTGGCATGACTATGGGGTGTGGTAGGGACGTGACTAAGGAGTGTGACAGGGGCAGGACTAGGGGGTGTGGCAGGGGCATGGCTAGGGTGTGTGGCACTGGCATGACTATGGGGTGTGGTAGAGACGCGACTAAGGAGTGTGACAGGAGCAGGACTAGGGGGTGTGGCAGGGGTGTGGCTAGAGTGTGTGGCACTGGCGTGACTATGGGGTGTGGTAGAGACGCGACTAAGGAGTGTGACAGGGGCAGGACTAGGGGGTGTGGCAGGGGCGTGGCTAGGGTCTGTGGCACTGGCATAGCTATGGGGTGTGGTAGAGACGCAACTAAGGAGTGTGACAGGGGCAGGACTAGGGGGTGTGGCTGGGGCGTGGCTAGAGTGTGTGGCACTGGCATGACTATGGGGTGTGGTAGAGACGCGACTAAGGAGTGTGACAGGGGCAGGACTAGGGGGTGTGGCAGGGGTGTGGCTAGGGTGTGTGGCACTGGCGTGACTATGGAGTGTGGTAGAGACGCGACTAAGGAGTGTGACAAGGGCAGGACTAGGGGTGTGGCATGGGCGTGGCTAGGGGGTGAGGCACTGGCAGGACTATGGGATGTGGTAGAGATGCGACTAAGGAGTGTGACAAGGGCAGGACTAGGGGTGTGGCATGGGCGTGGCTAGGGGGTGAGGCACTGGCGTGACTATGGAGTGTGGTAGAGACGCGACTAAGGAGTGTGACAAGGGCAGGACTAGGGGTGTGGCAGGGGCATGGCTAGGGGGTGAGGCACTGGCATAACTATGGGGTGTGGTAGAGATGCGACTAAGGAGTGTGACAAGGGCAGGACTAGGGGTGTGGCAGGGTGCAGCTTAACCGCTTGCCGACCACTCCACGCCGATCGGTGTGACCGCGGCGGCAGCCCCAGGACCACTCCACGCCAATTGCCGTGAAGTCCTGGGGCGGGTTTTGCAGGAGATTGCACGCGCCAATGCAAAACCGCCGTCTATTAACACTGTACAGCGCTGCGATCTAAGGCAGCGCTGTGCTAGGGACAGCCCGGTTACTCGGCTGTCCTCTGCAGAGGCACAAAGGCGATCCGCTGTCATAGGCTGATGCCTAGAGGGCGGAGTTATTATAAAATAATATAAAAATAGACAAATGAATTGTAAAAAAAACCCTCAACAAATAATTAAAAAAATAAATAAACACGCTAGCAGGGATCAGATCCCACCAACAGAAATCTCTGTTGGTGGGCAGAAAACTTGTGTGCTGCTGAGTTGTGCAGTCCTGCAGCAAGGCCTTAAAGCTGCAGTGGCCTAGTTAGCAAAACATAGCCTGGCCACTAGAGGGGTTTAAGACCGTGGTCCTTAAGTGGTGAAGGAGAAACTGAAGTGCAAATAATGTAATGAATAGGATTGCTTATTTTTTTTTTTTAACAATATTCATTTAAAGAATATTTAGTCAGTGTTTGCCCATTGCAAAATCTTTTTTACCTCTCTGATTTACGTTTTAAAAATTAACACAGGTGGGAACATCTTTAGTCCTGCCAGGTGCTGCTATGTGGAATGTTTGTTTACATTTGCAGTTCTCTATGTTTTCCTTCTGTCCTGTGCAAGATTTCAGGTCCACTTTAAGGTACCTCCATACACAGTGCTCTCCCCCTAAATAGCGTCCCCTTGTAGTTGTGGAGATGGGTGAAGTAAAACTAATACAAATGAATAACAATAGACTATAACATGAACTGAAAATAAACCATTTCATCCAATAAAATGCATCCAGTTGACACTACATTTTTTCCTTTTTGTAACAATCTAGTACAGAATTCCTTTAACGTCAAACAGCACAAAACAGTAATAACTTCCCAGTGAAACAAAACAAGTCTTACAAAAAAGGTTAAATCATCTTGGAAGACCTTTTCTGAAGCGTACAAGTCTGGGCCTTAAGATTTTAATGACTTGTTGACTGTCCTGGCGGCACGCTGTCCTGTTACAAAACCACCGAGCGAGATCTGCAAGTCCCAACAGCGACCCAACTTGGGGCCAGCACTTCCTGTGTGCCGTCCCGAGCCTCAGACATCTTTGTTTTCCAGAGGCCGAGTCTCTTCTTGGACTTAACAGATCTGCGTTTGCTTAAATAGGCTCCGTGGTGCAGCGAGAGAATCCTCCGCCTAATTACCGTCCTATTGTTGGTGGGATTTATAAATGATGACGCTCTTCCCCTTGGGGCGTACTGACAGACGGCATCAGTTTGTCTAAATCTGGCTGTAATCCCAACCTTTTCTCCTGCTCGCTCCTGGAATGCAGACAAAGGTTTACCTTCCATAAACCTACTTGTGTAAACCCAAATGACAGCAGAGTATGAGTGACGGAGGGCAAAGACTCGCTATACTCACCATTCACTGGCAGTGCTGGAAACACGGCTGCTACTACATGTCTCTCTTCTCTTTACAATTGGGGGGGGGGGGAGGGGAGTTTGATTTACTTGTGTGACTTCTGTTGACTACATACTCTACATAGAGATGGCCCGAATGGTTCGCCGGTGGACAGCATACGGCGAACTTTCTCTGTTTGCGTTATCCATGAACTGCAAACATTTGTGTGAGCTCAAACTACCCCCTGTACATCATCATGGAGCCAAATTTTGACCCCTTACATCACAGTCAGGCTGCCAATCAGCTAGCACCCCTTTCTGGACTCCCCACCCCCTTTTAAAAAGCAGCTGTGGTGGCCATATTGGATTCCTTCTCTGCTGGCTGCTGACTGTTAGTGAGAGCAGGGTAAGACTTGCTGCAGATGGGTAGGGAAAGCATTAGCTAGGCCTGTGTTCTTCTTCCTCACTTGTTGTGAAAGGGCCACAAACAGGCCTTTTGAGGGTTAGCACATAGGTTTCCTGTGTTGTTTTTCTGTGGGACACTCCACAGCCCACGGACACCCAGAGCTGTGCAGGGATGAGCAGAAACTACGCCAGTGTGAATTTACGCATCGTAGTTCGCATCTACGCATCGTAGTTCGTAGGCTAAGTCTCAAAACTACGCTTACGATTTTACGCATAGCAAAGTACCGTTACGCCTAGTTTACGCCCTACGCGTAGTTTTCATGTGTATTGCAAAGTAAACTACGAATGAGTTATTCGCGTCTATTTTTCCGCGTACGATTGTATGCATGCAAAATTACGCATTGGAAAGGGGAATGTACGCATAGAAGAGTTACTAGTACAAGCATTTGCAGAGGAATTCATGCGTACATTTTTATGCGTAATGGCATAAGCGTCCGCATGTACTACGCCAGTGGTGCTCAGCAGAGCTTGAATATTCGAGTAGCTCGAATATTCGAGCTCTTTTTCAGCTATTCGAGCTCGGTATTCGAGCTCCGAATAGCTGTAGCTATTCAAATGGGCTATCCGAGTACACTCGAATAGCCCATTCACTATTCGAGCTATTCGAGCAACCCGGCGCTATTCGAGCTCGGTACCGAGCTCGAATAGCGTCATAGCCCAGATTGATGTCCTTAGAGCCAATCAGAGGGCTCCCAGGCCCTCTGACGGCAGCCAATCACAGAGGGGGACCCTGGCCAGCCCCTACCCTATAAATAGCGGCCGCCATGTTCCGTTTCTCCGTGCTTGCCTGAGACTTGTACAGAGAGAGAGTTGCTCCTTTGTGCTTTGGCTTAGCAAGAGCTCTATTGTGGTCATTTACCTAGCGTTTTTGCTCACATACACCTCCTATACACACCTATATTGTTGTTAGTTAGTTAGACATTGTATTTTAGTTAGTAGCTTGTGTGTTACATTAGAGACAGGCAGCTGCTGCAAGCTTACAGGTTTAGGCCTCAGGGGGGCCTTGCCTCTGTGGGCAGCTGTCCTCTGTTTATTTCTCTCATCTATACCAGTATTTCTGCTGTCCTTTACTAATAGTATTGTAGTTATACTGTACTAGGAGTAGGACACTCACTGACTGTCACTGTTTATAGGCTACTAGCTAGCTCCTGCGTGTGTGCACTCACTCACTGTCTGTGTGTACACACACTCTATTTCCTTCTGATTACTGATAGATTATTGTTAGTTGTACTTACTACTTACTCTTACTGTACCCGTAGGGACACTCACTGTCACTGTTCATATAGGCTACTAGCTCCTGCGTGTGCGCACTGCACTCACTGTCTGAGTGTACACACACAACACACACTCTATTTCCTTCTGATCGCTGATTGATTATCGTAATTAGTTAGTTGTACTTACTGTTACTACTTACTCTTACTGTACTAGGAGTCTAGGACACTCAGTCACTGTGTTCATAGGCTACTAGCTCCTGCGTGCGTGCACTCACTGTCTGAGTGTACACACACCACCCACACTCCATTTCCTTCTGATCGCTGATTGATTATTGTAATTAGTTAGTTCTACTTACTGTTACTAATTACTCTTGCTGTACTAGGAGTCTAGGACACTCAGTCACTGTTCATAGGCTACTAGCTCCTGCGTGCGTGCACTGCACTCACTGTCTGAGTGTACACACACAACACACACTCTATTTCCTTCTGATCGCTGATTGATTATCGTAATTAGTTAGTTGTACTTACTGTTACTACTTACTCTTACTGTACTAGGAGTCTAGGACACTCAGTCACTGTCCATAGGCTACTAGCTCCTGCGTGCGTGCACTCACTGTCTGAGTGTACACACACAACACACACTCTATTTCCTTCTGATCGCTGATTGATTATCGTAATTAGTTAGTTCTACTTACTGTTACTACTTACTCTTACTGTACTAGGAGTCTAGGACACTCAGTCACTGTGTTCATAGGCTACTAGCTCCTGCGTGCGTGCACTCACTGTCTGAGTGTACACACACCCACACTCCATTTCCTTCTGATCGCTGATTGATTATCGTAATTAGTTAGTTGTACTTACTGTTACTACTTACTCTTACTGTACTAGGAGTCTAGGACACTCAGTCACTGTGTTCATAGGCTACTAGCTCCTGCGTGCGTGCACTCACTGTCTGAGTGTACACACACCCACACTCCATTTCCTTCTGATCGCTGATTGATTATTGTAATTAGTTAGTTCTACTTACTGTTACTACTTACTCTTACTGTACTAGGAGTCTAGGACACTCAGTCACTGTCCATAGGCTACTAGCTCCTGCGTGCGTGCACTCACTGTCTGAGTGTACACACACCACCCACACTCTATTTCCTTCTGATCGCTGATTGATTATTGTAATTAGTTAGTTCTACTTACTGTTACTACTTACTCTTACTGTACTAGGAGTCTAGGACACTCAGTCACTGTGTTCATAGGCTACTAGCTCCTGCGTGCGTGCACTCACTGTCTGAGTGTACACACACCCACACTCCATTTCCTTCTGATCGCTGATTGATTATCGTAATTAGTTAGTTGTACTTACTGTTACTACTTACTCTTACTGTACTAGGAGTCTAGGACACTCAGTCACTGTCCATAGGCTACTAGCTCCTGCGTGCGTGCACTCACTGTCTGAGTGTACACACACCCACACTCCATTTCCTTCTGATCGCTGATTGATTATTGTAATTAGTTAGTTCTACTTACTGTTACTACTTACTCTTACTGTACTAGGAGTCTAGGACACTCAGTCACTGTGTTCATAGGCTACTAGCTCCTGCGTGCGTGCACTCACTGTCTGAGTGTACACACACTAAATTTACTTGTGATTACTACTGATTATTGTAACTGCTAGTTGTACTTCCTGACTGTTACTACTTACTTACTGTACTAGGGGACACTCACTCAGTCACCTCACCAACCAACCCACTCCATTAAAGTACCCCACTTTTCACCCGCCCTTTTAAAAAACTTTTGTCTATACGCCCAAAACATTGAAGATGTCTGGAAGTGGCAGCCAGCGCGGTTTGGGCAAGGGCAAGGGCAGCAAGGGAATCAGGAGGAGAGGGAGCAGCATTGTGGCAAGCCGCGGCCGCGGGCGCGCCACCATGCACAGTTCCGCAGCAGCAGCAGCAGCGTCAGTGGCTAACATTCCTCCCATAGCCACTGGCCGTGGACGCCTTGGGCGCCGCCCAGCAGGAGCATCTGCAACTCACGCTGCAGAGACACAGCAGCAGCAGCGTGTAGCACCTGCTCCCATTTTCCTCCAGCCGGGTCGGAAACGTCCCATTGAGGAAAAGGATGCAGACACTGTGGTGCAACTCATGACGGAGGATGAGCAGCCCGCCATCAGCTCTGCATCCGAGGCCTCCACCCTCACCACCACCACCACCACCACCACCACCCCTGTTCGCAGCAGCCGCCCAGCAGGGCCTGGGGAGGAGGCCAGTTCACCATCAGTTGGCGACCTGTCATTCAGCATTCTTTTGACCCCAGGCATCATGAGTCAATTGTCTGCTGTTGTTGGCGATTTTGAGGAGGAGATGCTGATGGGCACTTTGGGGGATGAGGGATTGGACAGCAAGACTGTGGCGACAGTCAAGCAGCCCATCCATGCATCAGGAGAGGAGTTTGGGGGGTCCTCATCCCAGCAGGACATGTTTCAGGAGGGGGAGGATGATGATGACCCGGTGACAGACAGAGACTGGGTGCCACCACCTCCAGGGGATGTCGTCCTCAGCAGCTCTGAGGAGGAGGAGGAGGATGCTCTTGTGGGCCTTGCAAGGAGGCGCATCATTGCAAGCATTGGCAGCAGCAGTAGGCAGGTCCCACAGCCTGCTGGTGTCTCAGGCTCAGCAGCAGCAGCAGCAGCATCTGCCAGTACCACCACCAGCCGCACCCAAGCCCCCCCGCCAACCACCACAGGGAGACAGGCAGCAGCGCTTCCATGCCGTAGGGGGATGTTTAAGTCACCAATCTGGCGATATTTCACCATGCCCACTGTGTACAGCAAGTACGCCACTTGCAACCACTGTCAGCGGAAGTTGAGCAGAGGTGCAGACCCCTTAAAGTTCTGCACCAGCTCGCTCCTCAACCACCTTGCGGCTAAACATTTCCACCAGCATGAGGAGTTCCAGAGGCTGAAGGCATCTGGTGCTGGCAGTGGCACCACACCCATCACTGCACAGCCTTCAGCAGCAGCAGCAGCAACAGCAGCCACCCGCCCTCCTGCTCCTCCAGCAGCACCAGCAGGAGTGCGGAAACGCACTGCTCCTCCCC
The DNA here is from genome assembly GCF_040937935.1 of Hyperolius riggenbachi. Classification (NCBI taxonomy): domain Eukaryota; kingdom Metazoa; phylum Chordata; class Amphibia; order Anura; family Hyperoliidae; genus Hyperolius; species Hyperolius riggenbachi. Next base: position 296,746,933 of record NC_090654.1, on the reverse strand, counting down.
CCTCTGCAACTCCTGCCGCCGACACTGAGGCCTGTTCTGGCAGCCAGTCCTCAGTGGCCTCCTCTGCTGTGTCTGCTGATTCCCGTGTCAGCAAAAGGCCACGCCAGAGCCTTTTGAGCGAGTCCTTCCAGGGGGTGGTTAGGGCTCTGCCTCCCAGCAGCCGTCGCGTGCGGCAGCTGAAGGGCTTGCTGGCACGGGCCATGTGCTCCCAACTCCTGCCGTACACGCTCGTGCAGGAGGGGAGCGACATTCGTGCGCTGCTTGCTTGCGCAGCCCCAGACTGGCAGCTCCCCAGCAGACACTTTTTCTCCCGCAAGGCCATTCCTGCACTGCACCGCTTTGTGATGGCCAATGTGGAGCGAGGGCTGGAGCACGCGGTTGGTGAAAGGGTCCACGTCACCATGGACTCCTGGAGCAGCCGCTTCGGGACAGGCCGCTACCTGTCCTTCACTGTCCACTGGGTCAGCTTGGTGGAAGGGGGTGAGGATGGGAGAGCAGCAGCGGGCACAGCAGCAGCAGCAACACAGTGGGTGGTGCCACCCCGCAGGGTCAGGGGAACTGCAGCAGGTTCCTCCGATCCTCTGCCATCCTCCGGCACACCTGGCCAAACCCCCCGCCTCAGCAGCAGCGTGAAGGCCCGCCACTGCCAAGCGCTGCTGCACTTGGTCAGCCTTGGGAAGACCAAGCTGACGGCAACCCATGTGTTGGCCAAACTCCAGGAGCAGGAGAGGATTTGGCTGACCCCCAGAGGCCTCAGAGTCGGAGAGGTGGTGGCCGACAATGGGGCCAATCTGGTTGCCGCAATAGACAGGGGAAACCTGACCCACATCCCCTGTCTTGCCCACGTGCTGAACCTGGTGGTGCAGAAGTTCCTGCGCACCTACCAGGGGATGGGCGAACTGCTGGAAACGGCAAGGAATGTTGTGCGTCACTTCCGGCGCTCGGCTGCAGCCTGTGCGAGCCTGGAAGACGTGCAAAAGGAGCTGGATCTGCCACGCCATCGGCTGATCCTTGACGTTCCGACTCGCTGGAACTCCACCCTGGCGATGTTGGAGCGTCTAGTTGAACAGAAGCGCGCTGTCAAACAGTACCTTGCCCTGGCCACTGTTTCCGCCGCTCAGAGAAGGGACAAGACCAGCAACATCCCGTCCATCGTCCCCGATGATGACTGGAGGCACATGCAGCAGGTGTGCTTTGTGCTGGCTCCCTTCCTGCAGGCCACAAACATGGTGAGCAGGGACCATGCTATGGTCTGCGAGTGGGTGCCCCTGGTTTCTCTGCTGAACAGGGCCCTCGATGCTTTGCTGGAACAGGGAGCGGCAGCCTTGGACCAGCAGGAGCGGCAACCAGCTGCGCAGTCCACCTCTGAGGGGGAGGAGGAGGAGGACTTGGTGGAGGTCCCTGACCTGGCTGCTGATGAGGGGGATCAGCACAGCGCAGCTGAGTTGGTGCGGGGGTGGAGAGAGGATGAGGCGGCAGAGGAGGAGGATGAGGACAGCACTGACGTCGATGTGCCAGCAGACGTGGCCCGCCTCTTCCCAATGGCAGCGCACATGCTGACGTGCCTGCGCAGGGACCCCAGGGTGATCCAGATGAAGCAGAGGGAGGACATCTGGATCAGCATGATGTTGGACCCACGCCTCAAGGGGAAGTTGAGCCAGTTCCTGCCGCCTGCAGGAGGAGACCCAGCGCAACAAATAAGGAGCTTGCAGCAGGCCCTTGTTGAGCGCTTGGAGGAAGCCTTCCCCCAGCCTTCCACCCCCACTGTCCAGCAGCCAGCACAGAGGCAGCAGCAGGTGCCTGCATCCAGCAGCAGCAAGCGCCCCACAGACCTGCTGTCTCTCAGCCACGAGCTCTACAGGACTGTAGAGGCTCCGGCAGCAGTGACTAGAGAGGAGATGCATGCAGCAGCATCCTCCTCCGGTCACAGCCAGCGCCTGACCCGCATGGTGGCTGACTACATGGGGTCCTACAGCGGGCTTGACAGCGATGCCCCTGTTGATCCCATGGAGTATTGGGTCAAGCGCATGGAGATCTGGAGCAAGCTGGCGCAGTACGCCCTGGAAGTGCTGTCCTGCCCCCCTTCCAGCGTGCTGTCCGAGCGCTGCTTCAGTGCAGCTGGTGGCGTGGTCACCGAGAAACGCTCACGTCTGTCTCACAAGTCTGTGGACAGACTGACGTTTCTCAAGATGAACCAGGCGTGGGTGGAAGGCGAGTTCCTGGCCCCTGTTGTCGGCGAGAGGGGGACATGAGCTGGCTGCCGGAACCATCGTTAATGTGCCTTACCACCCTTTACCACCTCCTGGCTCCTGCTCACTAAGCCAGCCTGGTTCACTTTGACTATTACGTCGCCTGCAGCCACACATTTTACACCTACAGTGGGCTGCTGTGTACTGCCCTTCTGCTGTCTGTCTGTGTTTCCCACTGCCAGGGTACACAGAATTACCTTCTTCTGCTGCCACTCTGCCACCAGCTATTACGTCAAACAATAGCTATATTGGTTGTAAAACCAAAAACCAAAAAACCATAAAAAAAAAAAAAGGTTTAATTTTTCTGAGGTGCCCGGGTTGAAAACTGTGTTGTCCCAGTTGTGTATTGGACACAATGTGGGCTGCAGGACCGCTGTCTGGGACCTCCTGTTGTGTTTATTTACAGCCCTGGTATCACCGCTAGGTACCAGGGCTATTATGTCACGCTGCCTACCTGCTGCCACACTCACACTGCTCCTCCATACCTCCTCCTGCTGCTGCTGCTGTCTGTCTGTGTTTCCCACTGCCAGGGTACACAGATGATTTACCTTCTGCTGCCACTCTGCCACCAGCTATTACGTCAAACAATAGCTGCTCGCCTACTCCTCCATTCCTCCTCCTGCTGCTGCTGTCTGTCTGTGTTTCCCACTGCCAGGGTACACAGAATTACCTTCTTCTGCTGCCACTCTGCCACCAGCTATTACGTCAAACAATAGCTATATTGGTTGCAAAACCAAAACCAAACAAACCATTAAAAAAAAAAAAAAGGTTTAATTTTTCTGAGGTGCCCGGGTTGAAAACTGTGTTGTCCCAGTTGTGTATTGGACACAATGTGGGCTGCACGACCGCTGTCTGGGACCTCCTGTTGTGTTTATTTACAGCCCTGGTATCACCGCTAGGTACCAGGGCTATTATGTCACGCTGCCTACCTGCTGCCACACTCACACTGCTCCTCCATACCTCCTCCTGCTGCTGCTGCTGTCTGTCTGTGTTTCCCACTGCCAGGGTACACAGATGATTTACCTTCTGCTGCCACTCTGCCACCAGCTATTACGTCAAACAATAGCTGCTCGCCTACTCCTCCATTCCTCCTCCTGCTGCTGCTGTCTGTCTGTGTTTCCCACTGCCAGGGTACACAGAATTACCTTCTTCTGCTGCCACTCTGCCACCAGCTATTACGTCAAACAATAGCTATATTGGTTGCAAAACCAAAACCAAACAAACCATTAAAAAAAAAAAAAGGTTTAATTTTTCTGAGGTGCCCGGGTTGAAAACTGTGTTGTCCCAGTTGTGTATTGGACACAATGTGGGCTGCACGACCGCTGTCTGGGACCTCCTGTTGTGTTTATTTACAGCCCTGGTATCACCGCTAGGTACCAGGGCTATTATGTCACGCTGCCTACCTGCTGCCACACTCACACTACTCCTCCATACCTCCTCCTGCTGCTGCTGCTGCTGTCTGTCTGTGTTTCCCACTGCCAGGGTACACTACACAGATGATTTACCTTCTGCTGCCACTCTGCCACCAGCTATTACGTCAAACAATAGCTGCTCACATTACTCCTCCATTCCTCCTGCTGCTGTTGCTGTCTGTCTGTGTTTCCCACTGCCAGGGTACACAGAATTACCTTCTGCTGCCACTCTGCCACCAGCTATTACGTCAAACAATAGCTATATTGGTTGCAAAACCAAAACCAAACAAACCATTAAAAAAAAAAAAAGGTTTAATTTTTCTGAGGTGCCCGGGTTGAAAACTGTGTTGTCCCAGTTGTGTATTGGACACAATGTGGGCTGCACGACCGCTGTCTGGGACCTCCTGTTGTGTTTATTTACAGCCCTGGTATCACCGCTAGGTACCAGGGCTATTATGTCACGGCGAGCTGCCTGCCTCATTGACTGCCTGCTGCCACACACTCATCCTCCTCCTCCTGCTGCTGAATTTACCTCCTGCTGTCTTTGTGTTTCCACTGCCAGGGAGCACATACAATGGCGCTTCCAACATGCGTGCGCCCACCAGCTATTTGTTACGCTCAAAAATAGCTGCATTTCTTTAAAAAAAAAATTGAAAAGAGAAATACGTGAAGAAGAAGAAGACGATATTGAAAAAGAAGGAGAAGGAGAAGATGAAGATGAAGAAGAAGATGAAGAAGAAGATGAAGAAGATGATGAAGAAGAAGATGAAAAAGAAGAAGAAGATGAAGAAGATGAAGAAGATGAAGAAGAAGAAGATGAAGAAGAAGAAGATGAAGAAGAAGAAGATGAAGAAGATGATGAAGAAGATGAAGAAGAAGAAGAAGAAGAAGAAGAAGAAGATGAAGAAGAAGAAGAAGAAGAAGATGAAGAAGAAGAAGAAGATGAAGAAGAAGAAGATGAAGAAGATGAAGATGAAGAAGAAGAAGAAGATGAAGAAGATGAAGATGAAGAAGAAGATGATGAAGATGAAGAAGAAGATGATGAAGAAGAAGAAGAAGAAGAAGAAGATGAAGAAGAAGAAGAAGAAGAAGAAGAAGAAGAAGAAGAAGAAGAAGAAGAAGAAGAAGAAGATGAAGAAGAAGACAATATAGAAGAAGAAGAAGAAGAAGATATAGAAGAAGAAGATCTAGAAGAAGAAGAAGAAAGATAAAGAAGAAGAAGAACAAGTATATACAGTAACACTACTGAACAAAATTAAGGACACAACTTATCTTTCCACATTTTTTTTTAAAGGAACATCCCCACATAATCACTTGCTGTTGTTACTTGGAAAAAAAGATGTTTCTTGCATCATTCACCCTCAAAACAAGTGTTGGAAGCTATTTAAGGCCAATTCGAATAGTCAGCTCGAATAGTTAGCTCGAATACCGACTCGAATAGTGAGCTCGAAGTCCGAGGTCGAATCGAATAGTAAAAATTATTCGACTCGAATATTCGACTGACCTCGAATAATTTACTATTCGAATTCGACCAAACTCGAATTTTGAAAAGGGGTATTTGAGCATCACTATACTACGCTATGCACTATGCGTAATTGCGTATTTTAACGCGTAATCTACGAAATGCATACGAAACAAATATTTGATTTTGAAGCCGTAGGTTGGCGAAGCGTAATTGCGTAAAACTACGCGTAGTTCCAGCGTAGCGAAGTTGGCTGACTACGACCATCCCCGGAGCTGTGCATCATGTGATTTCTGCTCTTTAGGGATTATAACCCGTCTCTGCATCAGCTCCGTAATGTTTGGTGGGACTTTTGGCACGGATCCCCCTCCGGCATGCCACGGTCCAGGTGTTAGTCACCGTAAAACAACCTTTCCATCACTTTTGTGTCCAGGTTTGTAGGTTTTAAAATTCACCTGCCCATTGAAGTCTATGGCGGTTCGCCAGATTTGCCTGTTCCCGAACATTTGCGGAAGTTCACGTTCGCTGTTTGAGAATGGAAAATTTTATGCTGGCAAGTATCTTTACAAAGTCAAATCTCCAATTTACTCCAGATACCATCATTGATAAAGCATTTTAAAGAGAATCTGTATTGTTAAAATCGCACAAAAGTAAACATACCAGTGCATTAGGGGACATCTCTTATTACCCTCTGTCACAATTTCGCCGCTCCTCGCCGCATTAAAAGTGGTTAAAGACAGTTTTAAAAAGTTTGTTTGTAAACAAACAAAATGGCCACCAAAACAGGAAGTAGGTTGATGTACAGCATGTCCACACATAGAAAATACATCCATACACAAGCAGGCTGTATACAGCATTCCTTTTGAATCTCAAGAGATCATTTGTGTGTTTCTTTCCCCCTGCAGCTATCTTCCACTGAAGTGTCAGGCTGTTTCTTCCTGCAGAGTGCAGACAGCTCTGCCTGTATGTAATTCCTCAGTATGTGAAAGCCCAGCCAGCTCAGAGGAGGATTTATCCAGCTTGTAAAAGATAATAGAGCAGAGAGAAGCTGCACTAATCTAAATAACACACAGGCAGTGTGCAGAGAGGGGCCTGGAGGGGGGAGATGCATCACAGAACCACAACACTGAAGAACTTGGCAGCCTTCCAGACACAGGCTGACAAGTCTGACAAGAGAGAGATAAGTTGATTTATTACAGAGATGGTGATAGTAGAACGTGCTGCAGTAAGCCAGAGCACATTAGAATAGATTTTGGAACTCGTAGGATGCAAGAAAACCGGGTGAAATTTTTGTTACGGAGTCTCTTTAACTGACATTCCTCCTTTAACTGACTCCTGTAGCTGCAGGCAGTCCAGCACTGGTTCCCCCGAAGTGTCCCTCAATCTTATTTACCTTCCATGGCTTCCTGCGGGGGGCGCTGTTACGGCTCTCCACTCGGAGATAGGCGGATATAGCCGATCTCTGTTGGGTCCGCTCTACTACGCAGGTGCAGGAGACTTGCAGGAGACTTGTGCCTGCGCAGTAGAGCGGCCCGACAGCGATCGGCTATTTCTGCCTATCTCCGAACGGAGAGCCGATACTGCGCCTGCGCTGGAGCCGGGAAGGTAAATATTTACATCCAGCTGTTCAGAGGGGCACAGCGAGACCGCCATGGGACACAGGAGGACGGGGGAAGCCTCGATAGGATCCGGAGGCTTCCCCCACCCGAGGTGAGTACTCCCCAGGGTACACATGTTTTCTTTAAAGCATATCTGATGCAAAATAAATTGTTCAAATGTGATACTCACCTCCTTAGTGGGGAACTTCTGGATAGTATTAGGCCCTCTTACAACGTACTGTTCCAGCGCTGCATCCCTCTAAATATCTATAACAAGGGCTTGTCAGGCAGGAAGCAGTGGCCAGACAGAGCACTAAAACAGAGGTTATGTGAAAGCATTCATTTTCACATGAGCAGGAAACTCCACCCTCCCCCCATCACCTTAAAGTGAACCGGTAGTGACTTGTTGTGGGACATGATAAGATAGACACAGGTACAGATAACACTAGCCCTAAAAAGGAACAGTCTGGAATCCTTGTCTGACACAATTCTGCCAAAATTAGTTCTGGAGTGTAAGTTACACAAATTTGCACAAAAGTGACATGCACAAAAAGTAAAATAAAAAAAAATTCTAAGCAAAAATATATTTACAATTAATTACAAGTTTGTGTTTTCTTGCAAACTCAGAATCCATGAATATCAGAATTTGTTTGGAATTATTGGCAACATTTCAGATTTCTGTAATTCTGTCCACGGGCCACCATTATTGGTGGAAGACACAGGTTCATTATGCCACTGGCTGTCTGACCTTAGTCAGAGGTCATGCTAAGCATTATGGGATGGAAGTTCACCAATGGCAAACCTATGCCACAGCAAATTCCATTCCTACTCAAGACAGACTTTCCAGCTGTGTGGAAGAGATGAAGCGTTCCTTTACATGTCAGTTCCAAGGGCGTAGGAATAAACATAGCAGCCATAGCAGCTGCTATGGGGCCCTGCAGCATAGGGAGCCCAGTGGGTACTTATATTCTTCATTAACTCTCTGGTGTTTCTCCGCCCTCTGACTTTGTGTCATTGCCCATGGACTAAATGCAGTGTAGATCACATGAGACTGTAATTTGCCCAACTAACTCATATGCATAGGGGTGGGGCAGGTGGCATTGCTTAAGAGAGCCTACATGGCCTCCATGAAAGTTTTTCTATTGGGCCCCGATGATCTCTCACTAAGCCACTGCTCAGTTCCACTGAAAAATCGCCAAACACAGAGGAAAAACTTCTTTTATCTTTGCGTTTGCGAGGCAATTTTTGTTGTGATTGCAAAGTCCCATTCAGTTGCCATGGCTAACGCAGTGCATGGAGATAGACCCTCTACAATGCAAACCTGCCGGCTCCATTTCTGCATTACGTTATGCCGGGGTACTTTGTAACAAGGGCTTAATTGCATTCTCCAGTTTAGATCCTTCTTACGGCTGGTCCTGGAGAGCTGCGTTCTTCCAGTCCTTCATGGGACGCGGGTTTTGTGACATAATGTAGATCTGACAGAGGTCAGGATGGAAAGTCGTTCAGTAAGAGAGAAAATTACACGATGTGCTAGAGTCTGATCAGAACTTGGATGACACCCAAATGATACAGGATGCGGGGGACGATCATAAACTATATTTAAAGACAGGATTTTGGAATGAGAGGGAGATGATTCCCTGCAGGTGCCAGACACATGGAACATGCCACTATTTGTCACAGAAACTGATCAGGCTGGAGATTGTATGTTAATTACACCTGCGGAGAGATTATCTTCACCTTACCCAAATTACAGGCAGAAGGTGACGGAATCTTCTGAATTTGGCTTAACTAAGGTTACTTATCTTCTTAAAAACTCTGTTCTTCCCCTATGTGTTGCAATAAAGGTCCAAAGGACCTAATCTAAGACATATCTTTATGCTTGAAGGACAAGTCTCATTTTTTATGTGTTTTTTACAGTTTCCTCCCAATCCCCGGCCCCACAACCCTTTATCTACTCTTCCTAAAGGTCCGTACACACGCCGGACTGCAGGAAATGACGTGTCCGTCGTCACCTCCCGCTGGGCAAGCGTTCCAGCGACAGTCCGGCTCGTGTACAGTCTGTCTGCAGACTGATACGGCTGTTTCTGAGCGATTCGCCCGGCGAATAGAGCGTCAGAAACTAACTGTGTATTACCAGCATTACAGCTCCCCATAGGACAATGACCAAAGCCCTGCATCCCATATTTCCATGCACTCAGCCATTAGTGGTGTAGCAAAGGAGGTAAGGAAGTAGGACTCCAATGCAAGTTTTACATTGGCCCCCTCAAGCACTGTAAAAACTGACACTAAGCACCAAAACCTGCCAAAGATAGCTGCAGTGTCATAGAGGTGTAAGCAGGGGAGGGGACAGCTGCATTGTCAGAGAGGTGTAAGCAGGGGAGGGGACAGCTGCCGTGTCAGAGAGGTGTAAGCAGGGGAGGGGACAGCTGCATTGTCAGAGAGGTGTAAGCAGGGGAGGGGACAGCTGCATTGTCAGAGAGGTGTAAGCAGGGGAGGGGACAGCTGCCGTGTCAGAGAGGTGTAAGCAGGGGAGGGGACAGCTGCAGTGTCAGAGAGGTGTAAGCAGGGGAGGGGACAGCTGCATTGTCAGAGAGGTGTAAGCAGGGGAGGGAAGAGCTGCAGTGTCAGAAGGTGTATGCAGGGGAGGGAACAGCTGCATTGTCAGAGAGGTGTAAGCAGGGGAGGGGTCAGCTGCAGTGTTAGAGAGGTGTAAGCAGGGGAGGGGACAGCTGCAGTGTCAGAGAGGTGTAAGCAGGGGAGGGGAGAGCTGCAGTGTCAGAGAGGTGTAAGCAGGGGAGGGGACTGCTGCAGTGTCAGAGAGGTGTAAGCAGGGGAGGGGACAGCTGCAGTGTCAGAGAGGTGTAAGCAGGGGAGGAGACATCTGCAGTGTCAGAGAGGTGTAAGCAGGGGAGGGAAGAGCTGCAGTGTCAGAAGGTGTATGCAGGGGAGGGAACAGCTGCATTGTCAGAGAGGTGTAAGTAGGGGAGGGGTCAGCTGCAGTGTCAGAGAGGTGTAAGCAGGGGGAGGGGACAGCTGCAGTGTCAGAGAGGTGTAAGCAGGGGAGGGGGCAGCTGCAGTGTCAGAGAGGTGTAAGCAGGGGACATCTGCAGTGTCAGAGAGGTGTAAGCAGGGGAGGGAAGAGCTGCAGTGTCAGAAGGTGTATGCAGGGGAGGGAACAGCCGCAGTGTCAGAGAGGTGAAGGCTGGGGAAGGGAAGAGTTTGTTTTGAGAACCACTATTTAAAACACATAAAGAGGTCATCATTACCAGCATAACATTAAACAAGAGCTCATACAGATCATACAGAAGATGAAGGAGGGCCTTTGGTTGATCCCTTCTAGTGCAGAGGCCCTGATGCTGTGTCTACCTCTGCATCCCCTATTGCTACTTCACTGCTGGCCAAATACCCCTGCTCCTTGGGATGACCACCTACTAAAAACAATGAGATGTAGGTACAGTAGGTGTGACAGTCATGACCTCTACAAATAAAAGAGAAAGAAATCAGCGATGCAGGTTATGTCATTGTGCGCTCTTCCCTGCGCTGTTATTATGTCTATGGCTGTACAGCAGTGTCATTCAGGTGGCATCGATAGCAGGACCCCAGATTACTGCTTCCTTCAAGTTGCTACGACTTGGAGGGGGAATAATAATTAACGCCATCCCGAATATGGAAGGGAAGGGTGACAAAGCCTCCCCCTCTCCCCTAGAGGCCTTGTCCAATCCATGGAAAGGGTTAGGGTTGCCCAGGAGGAGGTGGGGGCATCTGGGAGTCCACTTTAGGAAGGGGACCCCGAAATACCTGCCCTTTCCCGAGGTGAAATTATTACAGGGGTACTTCAAATAATATAAAAATACAACCACGAGAAAAAGTCCTTTAATGATCCTAATTAACCATACATACTTACTCTTTGTCACTCCCACAACAGTATCCCCGGAAATGATCTAGCACCATATCCGTAAGAACGAACAGTGACATTTTTTGGTAAATATTTTGCCATTAACCCCCCTCCACCATGCCCCTGTAGTGTGTATGTATGTATATGTATGTGTGTGTTTGGGGGTGGGGGGGACAGTCTAGATTCAATGTTCCTCCTGCAAAGACCTCTTCACCTCTGCGGTAGGCCGACCTGTTCTCCCCTCGGACACTGATTCGGGCATCCCCAGTCTCCACATATGAGGCCCCTTGCCTTGTCCCTCTGGACCGAAAGGGTTAAACGAGTTTTATTAAAATGTGCCGGCTTTTCCTGTCTCCCCCAGTCAATATAAAAGTGGGGTGGAAACACTAATTAGAGCCTGTCAGGGAAGATGCAGCTGTTGTAAGGATTCTCAGTATGCAAAGCAGGTTAAACTACCCCAGCCATGTCACCATCTCAAGCCCCTGACAGCCGCTTCCAACGCTAGCTCTCAGCGCGCTTATGCCTTCAATAAGATGCCGTATATTGTAGAAGAAGGGCTGAGAACACGGCTGAGCCGCCAGCCTCCTCGTCCCGCTGCAGCATTTTTAGAAATGGTATCTAAAACGGGGGTTGTTAATGTCACCCTGCATGTCACAACGTCACAGGTGTGACTGGTGCTGCCGGATGAGGACTCGACGTGCCAATGTGATGCCTGGAATGATGATCACCCCCGGTAATGCCAGCCATGTCATGTCACACGGAGCCGGGAACACGGCAGGTATATCTCAGTTAATGAACAATATGACACTTCCAATCATGTGTATCGTCTGGGCCAGACTCTGCCCCAAACCAGGCAAAATGTGTCGTGCCACAACCCGTTATAGGTGGAGCAATCCTCCTCTTCCATGTGGATGATCCTCTGAGCAGATCCCTCACTCTGTGTGCAGGAGATCCCTTACTCTGCTGTATGTGCAGCAGATCCCTGACTCTATGTGCAGCAGATCCCTCACTCTGTGTGCAGCAGATCCCTCACTCTGTGTGCAGCAGATATCTCACTCTGTGTGCAGGAGATCACTTACTCTGCTGTATTTGCAGGAAATCACTTACTCAGTGTGCAGGAGATCCCTTACTCTACTATATGTGCAGCAGATCCCTCACTCTGTGTGCAGCAGATCTCTCAGTCTGTGTGCAGCAGATCCCTTACCCTGCTGTATCTGCAGCAGATCCCTTACGCTGTGTGCAGGAGATCCCTTACTCTACTATATGTGCAGCAGATCCCTCACTCTGTGTGCAGCAGATCTCTCAGTCTGTGTGCAGGAGATCCCTTACTCTGTGTGCAGCAGATCCCTCACTCTGTGTGCAGCAGATCCCTTACTATATGTGCAGCAGATCACTTACACTATGTGCAGCAGATCCCTTATGTGTGCAGGAGATCCCTTACTCTACTATATGTGCAGCAGATCCCTCACTCTGTGTGCAGCAGATCTCTCAGTCGGTGCAGCAGATCCCTTACTCTGCTGTATCTGCAGCAGATCCCTCACTCTATGTGCAGCAGATCCCTCACTCTGTGTGCAGGAGATCCCTCACTCTTTGTGCAGCAGATCACTCAATCTGTGTGCAGCAGATCACTCACTCTGTGTGCAGCAGATCCCTGACTCTGTGTGCAGCAGATCTCTCAGTCTGTGTGCAGCAGATCTCTTACCCTGCTGTATCTGCAGCAGATCCCTTACTCTGTGTGCAGGAGATTCCTTACTCTACTATATGTGCAGCAGATCCCTCACTCTGTGTGCAGCAGATCTCTCAGTCTGTGTGCAGGAGATCCCTTACTCTGTGTGCAGCAGATCCCTCACTCTGTGTGCAGCAGATCTCTCAGTCTGTGTGCAGGAGATCCCTTACTCTGTGTGCAGCAGATCCCTCACTCTGTGTGCAGCAGATCCCTTACTCTATGTGCAGCATATCACTTACACTATGTGCAGCAGATCCCTTACTCTGTGTGCAGGAGATCCCTTACTCTACTATATGTGCAGCAGATCCCTCACTCTGTGTGCAGCAGATCTCTCAGTCGGTGCAGCAGATCTCTCAGTCGGTGCAGCAGATCACTTACTCTGCTGTATCTGCAGCAGATCCCTCACTCTATGTGCAGCAGATCCCTCTCTGTGTGTGCAAGAGATCCCTCACTCTTAGTGCAGCAGATCACTCACTCTGTGTGCAGCAGATCACTCACTCTGTGTGCAGCAGATCCCTTACTCTATGTTCAGCAGATCCCTTACTCTATGTGCAGCAGATCACTCACTCTGTGTGCAGCAGATCCCTTAATCTGTGTGCAGCAGATCTCTCAGTCGGTGCAGCAGATCCCTTACTCTGCTGTATCTGCAGCAGATCCCTCACTCTATGTGCAGCAGATCCCTCTCTCTGTGTGCAGGAGATCCCTCACTCTTTGTGCAGCAGATCACTCACTCTGTGTGCAGCAGATCACTCACTCTGTGTGCAGCAAATCCCTTACTCTATGTGCAGCAGATCCCTTACTCTATGTGCAGCAGATCCCTCACTCTGTGTGCAGCAGATCCCTTACTCTGTGTGCAGCAGATCTCTCAGTTGGTGCAGCAGATCCCTTACTCTATGTGCAGCAGATCTCTCAGTCGGTGCAGCAGATCCCTTACTCTATGTGCAGCAGATCCCTCACTCTGTGTGCAGGAGATCCCTCACTCTGTGTGCAGGAGATCCCTCACTCTATGTGCAGCAGATCTCTCACTCTGTGTGCAGGAGATCCCTCACTCTATGTGCAGCAGATCTCTCACTCTGTGTGCAGGAGATCCCTTATTCTATGTGCAGAAGATCCCTTACCCTATGTGCAGCAGATCCCTTACCCTATGTGCAGCAGATCACTTACCCTATGTGCAGCAGATCCCTTACCCTATGTGCAGCAGATCCCTTAAACTATGTGCAGCAGATCTCTTCCTCAAAGATAACGCGACCCATGTTACCTGGGTATTGTGTACATTGCCAGGCGCCAGTATTACTGTAGGGTAGTTAATATTTCCCAATATGCCTTAAAAAAACAGAAATCACAAAATGTGACATGAACTGAAAGTCTCAGCCTTTTGGACTGACGTGACCCTACGCGTGTCCTGAGCAGCCGTCTCGTACACAGACAGAATACCTAGGTTTGCACTGATAATATGCCGTGCCGATTGATTGAACTATGTTCCCCTCTTCTGAAACTTGAAAAGCCCAAGTTTTCTTTGAATGGGAGCCGGGCATTGTAACTCTCATTTTTCACATTAGAGTCCCTGAATATTCTCATTCTCTATTAAAATAAATGAATATACTCTAAATCTTCAAAAGGCTCGTTCTCTCCCTCTAGGTCTCCTTGTCTTCGGAGAAATCTCCCTTCAGACTTTTTTAGATCATCTTATAACCGTCGCCCGGGATAATAGTTTGATTCTCTGGTGGAACAATGCCGCAGTCCTTAGTAAAATGTCTCCAGCATTGGGCCTGTCTTCTGTAATATTCCATATTTAAATTTCTGCATATGAAAAGGGTTAATTGCCTATTATGCCAAGGTTTTTTTCCCCCCTTTGCTAAGAAAGCCTTGCTTCTGTGTCAGAATCTATTTTCTCCCAGCTCATCCTTATTTTAATGACGCGGAACTGGACAAAATGGGTAAAACCACCCATGGCACAATTTCTGGCCATAAATATTTTAGCAGGTGCCTTTTGGCTAAAAGTCTAGATAAAAGCCTTGCTCCAGGCGAATGAGGAATGGAAAGAAAAGACTTCTAAGTAGTGAGAGCTTCGGAGAAAACAGCAGCAGTGTACGGCCGTGGTCGTGAGGGGAGTGAGGATCAGAACTAAGAATTTTAGAAGGAGACTCTCCAGCCTCTCGTACTCTGCTTCTAGGTGGCACTTTAGTGTAAAGGAGGTCTGAAGAACAGCTGAGACTGGCAGAGTTACCGGACAGGTGGTCAGGCATGAGCTGGAACACTCCCATCAGTCTTCTGTCCAGTGAGCACCAGTCATAATCTCAGGGCTGGTTTACTAAAGGCCAGAGTTTTCTAAGCATCTCCAATGAAGTCAGTCCAAGATGAAGATGAAGAAGACTCCACTCCGTGCTCCCTGTGTCTCCACTATCCCACCTGGCTTTATACAGACAGAGTGGGGAAATACGAAGCATGGAGTGGACAGAGCAGGTCCCACTCCTTCCTCATCCATTCCACAAGCTCCAGCTAAGAGGGGACAGAGAGGTGAAATGTTGGGGAACCCAACCAAATAGGGGCACCAGTAAAGCCTCCTACACACTTGTCATTAATGTTGCCCAGCAGGGAACGGGGCACGATCCCTCAGGGGACATTTTGTGGACAAGTCTGTACAGACACGTGACTAGCCTGCAGGCTAGCATCATGTTCTGTCACTATGGAGGGCAGTGGATGATTGATGTGCGGTGTATGATGGAGGGGGTGCAGCGATTGCATCAGGCAGGGTTTGGATGAGATGATCCTGCATGTCGAATCTCTTGCCGATGTATCAGGGCCACCATACACACTATAGATTCTCGGCAGAGGTGGTCTTTTGTGGCCCCCTTGGCCGAGTTTAACCTAGTGTGTTTATAGACCCACATTACACACACTGGCAAATGTAGTTTAATAGGTATGGAATCAGTTAATGTTTCTTTTAAAGGATTTACCTGGAAAAAATTGCAAAGACGGTTCTAATGATTTTTAAGACGTGATAAACACAACTGGTTAGTTTGGGGTTCATCAGACCTCTGTGTTAAAGCATACCTGACCTGAAAATACAAACATGATGTGGCCATATCTGGGGCCCCCATAATCTTTGTGGCCCCTAACGTCGCCATCTGCTCCTCCATTTGCATTCTTTGCTTCTCTTTTGTTTTCAGAAACAGTCACACACGCTCTTCCTCCTGAACAGCTGTGTACAACAGCCATGGCCTGGAGCATCCTAAGCATGCGCAGTTACAATTGTTCCCCAACTGCGCATGTCCAGAATGTTCATGACCATGGCTGTTGTACTTAGCTGTTCGGGAACATCATGCATGGGAAGAGTTCACACAGAGGACAGGGGGAAGGGGTATGACAGAGGGGTGGCCAGCAAAGCTGGGGGCCACTAAGATTAGGGATCGGTTGAAAAGGGCGCCCAAGCTGCCTGTATGAAAAGGGCGCCGCCATAGACATCAATGTTATTTCTGGAAATATGGGCTACAAGGTGTAGAAAAGGGCGCCCGAGTTTTGATATAGGCTACAAGTGGGCTCCCCTTTGTAGCTCATATTTTTTCGGCTACAAGGTTTTCGGCTACAAGCGGGCTCCCCTTTGTAGCCCATATTTTTTTCGGCTACAGTAAGGTGCCCCTCTGTAGCCCATATTATTGCCTTTTTTTTGTAGCCGAAGTTTTGATATGGGCTACAAGCACTGTAAGCCGAATTATTTCATTCCTCCACTATCCATGGCGGCCTGGAGGGGGAATAGTAATTAACACATCCCGGAGTTTTTTTGTAGCCGAAGTTTTAATATGGGCTACACCAAGCGTCTTTTTTGTAGCCGAACTTTATATGGGCTACACCAGGCGCCTTTTTTGTAGCCGAAGTTTGTATATATATGGGCTCCACCAGGCGCCCTTTTTTACCGGCGCCCTTTTCATGTAGACCCCTAAGATTATTTTGGGGGATGGAAGATTATGGGGGGATGGAAGAAGTCCCATCTGTGGCCACATCATGGTTTTTCTCCGGTTCAGGTACCCTTTACTCACACATAAGCTACAGCACTGTTCAGGACTGATTCTTACAACATTTACTCAGAAAAAAAACATACAAAAACTTTCGTTTTCCTTTAAGAAGAAAATAAATACATTTGGTTGCTGGCACTTCCTCTGCTGAGCCGGCTTTACCTGTTTCACCCATTTCTGTTTATCCTTCCTTTTACGAGACAGTAAAAAGTGCACTAGTTAAAAGTGTAATTTTGGTTTTCTATAATGTTTTTTTACAAGATGAGGAGCTTTTACAGCGTTGAGGTGGCAGTATAATTTTTCTGAGTGTGTAATAATTTACATCATAGGAAACGGAATAAATACATCGCTCTCCTCCTGCGATGGGGATTTTATTCATTACTTAACCGGTACTTGAGACATGCGTCTGATTTTCCCGCCGTTGTTTAGCATGGTGGAAGAATTCTGTGCAGTGGACAAGCAAAGCTCTCACAACCTGCACAGCCAGGCTTCTGTCTTTCCTTTCTGCTGCGCTTAAAGTGTAAAGCAGGTTTGTCAAACTCAAAGGGCTTGATTCACAAAGCGGTGGTATGGTAGTTTGGATGTCTTAAACGTTAAGATGTCCAAACTGCAGTACAAACGACTTTGTGCGCCAAAAACAGCGCACTGCACGAGGTACCGCGGTGTGCCAATAACGTTGGTGCGACGATAACGGCTTTTAGGGCGCACCAGTGCGACATTGAAGGGGCACCATATGCGCAGTTTTTGTCGCACCGCGCAACGTTATCGGCGCACCACATTTCACACGCAGTGCAACATTTTCGGCGCTATGTAGCTTTGCGCGCCTGTTGGTGTGCGCAAAGCCACTTTACATGTGATAATGGGTTTTTCACTGCGGCGCTTACACTTAGCGCCGCTTTATGAATCGAGCCCAAAGTGGTGGTAAAGCTGCCTAGTTCTCATAAAGTGCCCGTTTAGAGCAAAATTATTTTTCTCTGCTACCCTCCAGGGTGTGGAAAAGACTGGTCTCCCCACCTCTAACATCTAGCCCAACCCCCAGTATAAATATGTTGAGGTTCCGGAGGTCACACGTGCCTTCCAGAAAAGAAACAGAGAGACACCAGGAGCCCTATGCAGCCAAGATGACAGGGCAAGGATTCCTTTTCCTCAAATTGTGAAAGAGTGGTTCAGTGAACATGAGACTTCAATGTCACACATGGATTGGCCACCACAGAGTCCAGACCTTAACCCCATTGAGAATCTCTGAGAGATCTGACTCTCCCATGATTTCTTTCTTGGCCAGTATGTTCATAAATGTTGTGACATAGCAGAAACTCATTAAAGTGATTCCACAGAAAATGTGTATTTAAAACTATAGGTGGTCCATCTAAATATTAGCATGTGTGACCTTTATCTTTTTTTTTTTTTTATTTTATTTTTTTAGACAGGCAGTGTACTATACCTCCCCCTACATAAGCATGGATGATTCTCCAACTATCAATGCAAAATACTGTTTCCCTTCAAAACTTCAAAAACATTTCCAGAATCCGTCCCTTCCTCTCACAAGAAGCAACTAAAATGCTTGTGCATGCCCTAATCATCTCCCGCCTTGACTACTGCAACACCCTACTCTGTGGTCTACCAAAAAGCAGACTGGCACCTCTCCAATCCCTACTAATCTCTGTGGCCCGTCTCATCCACCTCTCTTCTAGATCCTCTGAGGCAGCCCCTCTCTGCCATTCTATCTATTGGTTACCAGTTGCCCAAAGGATCCAGTTTAAACTTCTCACGCTTGCATACAAAGCTCTACACAAGCTATCGCCTCCATACATTTCCTCTTTAATCTCCAGATACCTCCCCGGCCTGGACCCTCCGTTCCTCACGGGAGACCCTTTTGTCCTCCAGCCTAGTCACCTCCTCTCACTCTCGCATCCAAGACTTCTCACGGGCTGTCCCTCTCCTTTGGAACTCTCTCCCTCAGCCGGTTCTTCATGCCACAAGTCTGGAAACCTTCAAACGTACTCTGAAAACACACCTGTTCAGACAAGCCTATAATTTGCTATAGGCAGCACTGAAGGCACACTGGCTTGGTTACTCTGTAGTACTGGTCCAAGCCCTATTTCATACAGCCTTATCAATCCCTGCCATGTACTGATGAGGACCAAAAGTCCGAAACAGGCTGTCTACATGTGGGTTTGATATGGCTGTGTAAAACTTAAAGCTATAGGCTTGCTATAAACCAGCGGTTCTGGATGCTTGCTTGGCTTAACAAGGGCGAAAAGGGATAATTTGCATATTTAGTAGGTGTGCATTGTGGGTAACCACAAATGTTCATTTATAACTGAATTATTGCAAATTTCCTTCTGTTTTATGAAGGCAATTACACCACTAATCCTGGTGTTTCCTTCCCCTTTGTTTCCTCCCCACTACCCTCTAGATTGTAAGCCCACAAGGGCAGAGACCTCCTCCTAGTGTTTCTCATACTGCTGTAACTTTATCATATGTACATGTACCAACTACACATCAACTATGTATGTATCTGTATTCATTCTATTCAATGTCATGACTGTACAGTGTCTTGTATTTCGTATGTATATTTGTTCTCCATTATTTGTTTGTACTATGTACAGCGCTACTGAAGATGTTGGCGCTATATATATATATAAAAAATAATAATAATAAACCTACCAAAGCACCTGCAGTCATAAATACTATACCACCTGTTCTACAAAGCCTAAAAGAATCCCCAAATGTAAATTCGCCACCAGAAGTTCAAACTTCCTCCTCTAATAAATACTCACCTCGACAATGCAGCCAAAGACAACAGCAGCTCCTGTGGAGAGAAAATGAAACCAATATATCAATGCAGCAGGTGTGGCCATCTTGTCATCTTCTTTGTGTCTGTGTATTTTTGGTATGGTGCTGGGATCTCCATTCATTTCAGTATTGTGGTCCAGGCAATCAAAACAGAACACTAGCTTGGATTTTTACAGTGACAATAGTTGTTCTAATGTGGACTTAGTGCTGAGAGTAAGGTGTCCTCCTATACAATAAAATGCAAGTGTCCCTGCGTCATCACCTGAATGGTTGTGTGTCCCTGGCTTGTTTGTACTGAGCATGTGCGCAGCCAGGGCAGTCAGGACACAGGGCCGGACCTGACAGTTTGCTGTGTGTGGCTCACAGAGGTTCTCATTGCATTGTGGGAAATAACAGCTTTTTCCAACTGCCAAGCAAGCAGCTCCCTGTGTGCCTATACTTCAGACAGTGGTGGGGATCGAGGAAGCGGGAGGCGTATGTGCGCGCTATGCGGGGGGTAGCAGCTGTGACCTAGCGCCCGTTTTTTAACAGGCGGGCCTTTTTACTAGTTATTAATAAACAGGGCATTATTGGGCCCCTGGTAAGGTTGGCAGAATGCTGACTGGAACTTGACTGCAGCCCCCCCCCCCCCCCACCCCTTCTCTGGCCCTCTCTGGCCCTTTCTGGCCTCTGTTTGGCAGTGCAGGTATACAGCGTATGCAGCTATGGAGGAAGAGTTTGTGAACAGCAGAAAGCCGAGGGATTCTCACATTGCCTCACTGGGGAGGATCAGTGGCGTTATAACATATCAGGGATTTATTTGGCTTTTATTAAATATACTCGTGTTGTAAATGTACTAATTCTGTGATGACAGGTTTGGCATTCTGTTCCCCCCGATGGATATTAAACTCCACCAAACTCCAATGTGAACAAGACATGTTATTGTCAGAGCAGCCATGCTGATCACTGGAAACTACTTGTGTTACGCTCAGGAGTCAGCGGTTCAGATTCAGGAACACATTGTGCAGCTCTACAGGCCCCGAAGCTGTTTATCTATCGTTACCAGTTTATTTCCTCTATCAGGGCTGGTTTAAGGGGCTCCAGGACAAACTTAAGTGGGGTCTCCCCACCGCCAATACAAAAACAAAAGTTCCCCCTCTGCCAAATGTCCTCCCCCCCCAATAGCCCCCCCCCCTCCCCGATAGCCACTACCCCACTGCTCCCCAGGACTCCTGCATTGATCACTGACTCGTGTTTACAGATAAACAGCCCTGCAGCACACACTCTGACTGTCACACAATGAAATCAAGCTAATTAACAATACAACAATAGTGTAGTAACCACACAACAATAGTGTTGTGATAGTGAAGGGGTTAATCACTGATCAGCTTGAGGTTTATCACTGTGTACAGCACTTGCTACTAGGCCAGCAGCACTGGAGCATGTCTCTCAGTGAGCATTCAGCAAGCTTGGATGGTATGTCTCATCATGGCAGCCCTCCTTATTATGCAGGGGGGCTGGCCAGTGTTCCTTTCTGTGATTGGGTGCCAGGGCTTAGGCTGGGAGGCCTCTGATTGGCTCAATGGTTCCCTTCTGTGAGTGCTTGTTAGGGCTTCTACTGGGAGCCCTCTGATTGGCTCAATGGCGTGCCGCCTCCTCATGTAAGCTCCTGTTCTGTCATACATGGATTGTGGGCTGCTGATTAATTAGCTCTGGCATCTATTTCTCATCCATGTGGAAGTCACATGGTCACTCTATATTGACCCGCCCACAAGGTGAATCTAGAGGGCAGAAGAAGAAAGCTGTAATGCAGTAGCAGGCATATTTAGCCTGTGGATTTTGTCCACCTCTTTGCTCGTTAACATCGTTAATCTTCACTTATCATCTTCACTGGAATTAAAATTTACCTTATTACGTTTTGGTTTCAGTGGAAAAAAACCCCGGACATGCTCTGTGTTGAAAAACAAACAAACAAACAAAAAAAAAAGCAAAAAACAAAACTTGTAACTGCCATTACATCTCTGCACAAAGCTGCTGTCCTTTCAGTTACTGCAGTAAAGTAATATTGGCTATGAGAACTCATGTTGGGTGGAAGACAAGAAGTGAAAGGGGGGATCCCTGACTCTATCACCAGTACCACTAAAGAGGTCTTAGATATCAATAAATAGCATTACTGTGCTTTTTCCCCATATATCTTTATTGTGGATTCTATTCTGCCACTAATACATAAATCACTGTAATGTTGAGGTTTTCATGATTTTGTGCTTTTTTTGTGTCACGTTTGCAAAATAAATAAAAATTGTAAAAGTAAAGGACCGCTATTGCGATAATTGTAAAATCTAAAAATTCGTGTAAACACATGCAAATAAGAAGTACTGTATATACTCGCGTATAAGCCCAATTTTTTTAGCACAAAAAAGTGCTGAAAATTGACCCCCTCAGCTTATATGTAAGTCAGTGGAGCAGAACAGATGGTGGAGCAGGATTTGTTACTGGCAGAGGAGCGTAAGGATTGTGCACTAGTGATCCTGCCCTTGCCAGCTGGCTCCCTGCTGTGTCCGGGCCTCCCATCCCCTGCAGCATGGTGTGCAGAGTGCGCTGCTCAGGACTACCTGTGTCCCCCGGCTTGTGGAGCGGAGCAGGCAAGCAATGTGTCAGCAGTGCAATGATCGGGGATTCTTTGTCTGTGGCAATCGCTGCGTCTCATATCTATGACTCTAGTGGTGTCTTGAGACACAGCTGTATCATCCTTGGAGTGAAGTTGAAGTCCGCACAATGCCGGTTGGGTAAAATGGCTTTATTGAATCAGGCACATATCAAAACATGTATGCAAACACCACTTGCTAACATGTTTTGGACGTAGCACCGTCCTTAGTCATAGCATAGGTACAAAGTGACAGGCGTGACTCTTGTAAGGAGAGAGCTATGCCCAAATGGCACAAGCTTGCAGACTTCAACTTCACTACATGGGCTTGTGGGTCGAGCAAACCTGGTACTGGGGGAACATCTGGCTGCTGTGGAGTGGGCTATACTGGGGAGAGGGCTTATATGCGAGTCAATCACTTTTTCATGGTCTCTGAGGGAAAAGTGAGTACCCCCGCTTATACTTCGGTCGGCTTATATGCAAGTATATACGGTATGTTTCTTCCAGAGTAAAATGATCCGCAAATTACTTTTCTCCTATGTTGCTGTCAATTACAGGAGGTAGTAGAAATCTGACATAACCGATAGATTTTGGACTAGCCTATCTCCTCATAGGGGATGCTCAGGGTTTTGTTTAGTTTTCAAAAGCACTTATCAAATGGCATTTTCTCTGTCCAACTGCCAAAAAGGGTGTGCAGCGAGCAGGGAGGCTGGCCAGCATCATTGTATAAATCCTTTTAGGCCCCCTGGAATCTGCAAATCCGATTTGCGATTCCAATTTGCGATTCTGATTTTCCTGGGATGCTATCAAAACAAGAAGAAAAACACAGAAAAAAAAACGCAGCATGCAATACCGATTAAGCATTGCAAATCGGAATTGTATGTAAAATCGCGTCAAATCGGAATCATCATCTCATGTAGTGTGTAAGAGGCCTCAGGGAACGTCTTTATAAAGAATACAATCCTTGCCGAGTATCCTGCGTGAAGAAACATACTCCTTATTTCTCTGTGTTTACACGTATTCTACATTTTACCATTTTTCGCAATAGTGGTCCTTTAAAGCTACATAAAACACGAACATAAAAATACATTTTTTCCCAGAGTAAAATGTGCTATAAATGACTTTTCTCCTATGTTGCTGTCACTTACAGTAGGTAATAGAAATCTGTCTGAACTGACAGGTTTTGGACTAGTCCATCTCCTCATGGGAGAGTCTCAGGACTTTCTTTAGTTTCAAAAGCACTTATTGAACAGTGGTTGCTCAGTCCAACTGCCAGAATAGTGTGAAAAGGTAGGGGGGAGGGGGAGGGCAGCCGGCATGTGTGTATAGATTCATTCCAGGGAGTGCTTTTCTAAAGAATACATGAAATACTGAAAATCCCCCGTGAAGAGATGGAATAGTCAAAAACCTGTCAGTTCCATGAGATTTCTACTAACTACTGTGACAGCAACATAACAGGAAAAAAAATGTATAGCTTATTTTACTTTGGAAGAAACATACTTCTTATTTGCGTGTATTTACATCTTTACACTTTTTTGTGATAGTGATCCTGAAAAGGTATATATATATATATATATATATATATATATATATAATATATATACATATATACATACACATACATTATAACACGTCTGCTGTACATTCTTCTGGTGACCTCGGAGCCCAGTCATATATAATTCATGGTTTGCATATGGAAGGCGGTTCTGCAGCGCGGTTGTCGCACCTGCGATACAATGTGGTCACGGAAGCCTCTTTGTCCCTTATTTGAGCTGGGTGGAGGACGAACTTCAAAGGCATGTACATGTATAATGCAGCGAGGCAGGAAATACATATTACATACAAAGCAGATGATTTCACTGTCTCGCCTCTGAGATCTGCCAGAGAGGTGGACTTCACTATTGTTACAAAAACTGTACCATATGTATATTATGATAAATTGCAATCAGTGATAAACAAATACTTTCCAAATCATCTCTAACCATTCAGCTGATCGTATTCGCAACAGGCTTTCTTTCTAAGGGATTACTAGGAAATCCAAACATTCAAGTTTAAAGCATAAACAGAGCAGCAGCCTTCACTGTAAGAATAGGAGTGACTGTGTGCAATTATTATGTAGTGTGTGGAGTCTGCAGCACCCAGCAACCTGCTTCCTCCGACCACTAGGGGCCGCTGAAGGGAGGTGGGGGACAGACTGCTACTATAGCATTACATACAGCTCAGCAGTGACCTCTAGTGGCAAGAGGGAGGAACAAGAATGCAAAAATCCCCCAAAACTGAAACACCAAAGACTTAGATAGGGTCCACCTCTGTCAATATTGCATGCAGTTTCCCACGTGCAAATTCACATTCCCACAGTGTCCGAAAATCGTGTGTGGAAAATGTGAACGTTCCCTAAAGATCTCCAACGAGATGCTAGTAAGTATAGCTTGCATGCAAATATAATGCAGATTGTATGCAACCTGGCATTGTGCCACAAGAGTAGGATTTGATAGCTTAGATAGCAGGGCCCCATCATTGTGCGCAGAGGGGCCCCGACACCCACTATTCTATCAGCTGCCTCCGGTACACACATTTCCTGTTAATTGCAGCCATTAAAGCGGACCTGAACTCAGAACTTCCTCTCTGCTCTACAAGATAAGCAACAGCATAATAACCTCTTAAGAAAAACATTTATTTGTTACAGCTGATACAAATCCTTCAATAAATCTGCAGTGTGTCTACCGCCTGCTTTTATGGAAGCAGACATGTTTACAAATTAGCTGCTCTGCCAAGGACTGCCGAGATGACACATCTGATGTATCAAATTACAACTTGTGATTAGTCACAGATGAGGGGGAATTAGACAGACTAAACTCTCTAAATACATACAGGGTGCATGTCTCTGTTTTCCGTCTGTCCTGTGCAAGAGTTCAGGTCCACTTTACTATGGGCGCCTATGGCGGTCCTCAATCTTCTCTTGCAGTGCCAGGCTGGCCCCTCGGGTGTCTGATAACATAGCGGGAATGGGGCCTGCCCTAGACTTTATGCCACCTGAGGCCACCTGAGTCCTGCGCATTACAGAGCAAGAGGGAGAGGGAGGTAAGCGGAGGGAGGGCGGAAATGGCTGCGTAGGGGGGCTTTGAGGAGCCCCCCCCGCTACTCCGTAATAGCCGGCGGTGATCAGACCCCCCCAGCAGGACATCCCTCTAGATGGGAAAAAAGGGGGGACGTCTGATTGCCCGGTCACAATCCTGATCGGTGCTGCGGGCTGTAGAGCCCACCCAGCACCGATCATTAGAAATGACCGTGGTCCTTAAGTGGTTAATCTATACACTGGTACTTAACTATTTACAGCTGGAGGAGAGCGCAGATCGGGGGACCCAGGCGAGGGAGGGGCGTCCGACCCCCCTTCCCACCGCTAGGCCCAATATCCCCTTTCTGCCCGCTACTCCTCCATGGACAGGCGGGTGCCGCCCCCCCAGATGTGCCGCCTGAGGCAAACGTTTCACCCCGCCTCATGAGCGGGCCGGCCCTGCCTCCCGGTTATAACAAACTGTGGTAGTTTAGTGGTGAAGGTGGTGTGGCTAACAACAGGGATTGTGGTGGGAGGGCGGTTAGGCATCTATTGGGGGTCAGTTAGGTTTAGGCATCTATTTGGGGGGATCGGTTAGGGTTAGGCATTGATTGGTGGGTCGGTTAGGGTTAAGCATTGATTGGTGGGTCGGTTAGGGTTAGGCATCCATTGGGGGGTGTCGGTTAGGTTTTGGCATCCGTGGCGGGGTGGTTAGGGTTAGGCATCCGTGGCGGGGTGGTTAGGGTTAGGCATCCGTGGCGGGGTGGTTAGGGTTAGGCATCCATGGGGGTCAATTGGGGTTAGGCATCCATGGGGAGTCGGTTAAGTTTTGGCATCTGTGGCGGGGTGGTTAGGGTTAGTGTTGGGCGAACAGTGTTCGCCACTGTTCGGGTTCTGCAGAACATCACCCTGTTCGGGTGATGTTCGAGTTCGGCCGAACACCTGACGGTGCTCGGCCAAACCGTTCGGCCATATGGCCGAACTAAGAGCGCATGGCCGAACGTTCCCCGAACGTTCGGCTAGCGCTGTGATTGGCCGAACGGGTCACGTGGTTCGGACCCGAACGCGCTCTGATTGGCCGAACTGTCACGTGGTTCGGGTAAATAAATACCCGAACCACGTCATATCTCCGCCATTTGTCTGTGGGTTTAGCTTTGGGTAGGCAGGCAGGGTAGTTCGCGCTCCAGCCACGCTAGCCAGGGTCCCCCCCAGTCATTGTGTGTCGCTGCTGGGAATAGTAGTACACCGCTCGCTCAGCATTCTGTTTACTGCCACTCTGTGTACCTCGCTCAGCCACACTATATAGCATTCTGTTTACTGCCACTCTGTGTCTGCTGGGAATAGTAGTACACCGCTTGCACAGCCACACTATATAGCATTCTGTTTACTGCCACTCTGTGTACCTCGCTCAGCCACACTATATAGCATTCTGTTTACTGCCACTCTGTGTCTGCTGGGAATAGTGGTACACCGCTCGCTCAGCCACACTATATAGCATTCTGTTCACTGTTCTGTGTCTGCTTGGAATAGTGGTACACCGCTCGTTCAGCCACACTATATAGCATTCTGTGTACTGTTCTGTGTCTGCTGGGAACAGTAGTACACCGCTCGTTCAGCCACACTATATAGCATTCTGTGTACTGTTCTGTGTCTGCTGGGAACAGTAGTACACCGCTCGCTCAGCCACACTATATAGCATTCTGTTCACTGTTCTGTGTCTGCTGGGAATAGTGGTACACCGCTCGCTCAGCCACACTATATAGCATTCTGTTCACTGTTCTGTGTCTGCTGGGAATAGTGGTACACCGCTCGCTCAGCCACACTATATAGCATTCTGTTTACTGTTCTGTGTCTGCTGGGAATAGTGGTACACCGCTCGCTCATCCACACTATATAGCATTCTGTTCACTGTTCTGTGTCTGCTGGGAATAGTGGTACACCGCTCGCTCAGCCACACTATATAGCATTCTGTTCACTGTTCTGTGTCTGCTGGGAATAGTGGTACACCGCTCGCTCAGCCACACTATATAGCATTCTGTTCACTGTTCTGTGTCTGCTGGGAATAGTGGTACACCGCTCGCTCAGCCACACTATATAGCATTCTGTTCACTGTTCTGTGTCTGCTGGGAATAGTGGTACACCGCTCGCTCAGCCACACTATATAGCATTCTGTTCACTGTTCTGTGTCTGCTGGGAATAGTGGTACACCGCTCGCTCAGCCACACTATATAGCATTCTGTTTACTGTTCTGTGTCTGCTGGGAATAGTGGTACACCGCTCGCTCATCCACACTATATAGCATTCTGTTCACTGTTCTGTGTCTGCTGGGAATAGTGGTACACCGCTCGCTCAGCCACACTATATAGCATTCTGTTCACTGTTCTGTGTCTGCTGGGAATAGTGGTACACCGCTCGCTCAGCCACACTATATAGCATTCTGTTCACTGTTCTGTGTCTGCTGGGAACAGTAGTACACCGCTCGTTCAGCCACACTATATAGCATTCTGTGTACTGTTCTGTGTCTGCTGGGAACAGTAGTACACCGCTCGTTCAGCCACACTATATAGCATTCTGTGTACTGTTCTGTGTCTGCTGGGAACAGTAGTACACCGCTCGTTCAGCCACACTATATAGCATTCTGTTCACTGTTCTGTGTCTGCTGGGAATAGTGGTACACCGCTCGCTCAGCCACACTATATAGCATTCTGTTCACTGTTCTGTGTCTGCTGGGAACAGTAGTACACCGCTCGTTCAGCCACACTATATAGCATTCTGTGTACTGTTCTGTGTCTGCTGGGAACAGTAGTACACCGCTCGTTCAGCCACACTATATAGCATTCTGTTCACTGTTCTGTGTCTGCTGGGAATAGTGGTACACCGCTCGCTCAGCCACACTATATAGCATTCTGTGTACTGTTCTGTGTCTGCTGGGAACAGTAGTACACCGCTCGTTCAGCCACACTATATAGCATTCTGTTCACTGTTCTGTGTCTGCTGGGAATAGTGGTACACCGCTCGCTCAGCCACACTATATAGCATTCTGTTCACTGTTCTGTGTCTGCTGGGAATAGTGGTACACCGCTCACCCGTCACTGTATAGCATTGTGCTCTGTGTCGCTGCTGGGAATAGTGGTACTGTATAGCATTTCTGTACTGCCACTGTACTGCTGCCAGTCAGCGTGTACTGTAAGGATAAGTGAAATGAGGAAGAAATCCGGTGAAAGAGGGAGGGGCAAGGGAAGAGGTGTTTCCCCTGACGGTTCACGTACAGGCCACAGGGGAGCACCCAAGAAAACCCACTCAATACCACCCATGTTGTCCAGGACAACAACCCTCACAAATCCAAAAGAACAGGACCAGATAATTACTTGGATGACCTCTCAAGCGTCCAGCAGTGGGTTAAGCAGCACCAGCACATCACGCACGAGGTCCGAGTCCTCAGCCAGTTACAAGGAGCCAGTGGGCACAAAGCTGACACAACCGGCAGCGACACCACGCACACAACTGCCAGATAACCAGTCCGATGAATTACCTCAGGACACAATGGGGTATTCGCAGGAGCTATTCCCAGCCCAACAAACTTCCACCTTTCAAAGGTCAATGGAGGAACAGCCAGAAATGTTGTGCCTGGATTCACAACCGTTAACTGTGGGAAATGTACCGCGCACTGAAATACGAGGCGAGTCCGAAGAGGACTCGGAAACCCAAATCCCAGAGCAATTTGGGCAGGAGGGGTTGCAATTGCAGGAGGTCGGCCGACAAGATCTGGAAGACGACGTTGGAGTGTGCTGCGCAGAGGTTGTTGTGGGGAGCTCTACTCCACGGCGGTGGCCCACAATGACATATGACGAGTTTGAGGAGATGGAAGAGGAGGGTATGGACAATGTGGACAGAGACCCAGATTTTGTTTGTGAACGAGAACATCGCCGTCGTAGCAGCAGCACAGATGAGTCTGTTGAAGAACACACTGCTGCACGAGTTCGCCTTGTGCCACAAGGTAGGCGGCGCGCAATTTCAGGCACCACAAGCGTGGAAGTTCAAGTGAGAGGCAAAAGAGGAGCAAACAGAAATCGCCAGCAAGGAGGCAGGTGCTCCAAAGTCTGGGCTTTCTTTGAAGACTGCACTGAGGATGTTACCATGGCGATTTGCAAGGTGTGCAAGACCCGCCTGAGCAGGGGGAAAAATATTAACAACCTCTCCACCACCAGCATGAGCCGTCACATGCTATCCAAACATCCCACTCTTTAGGCAAACGCGTCAGGACAGGGTACCAGAAACAACACTGCCTCCCTTGGGTTCACCAGACCCGCCTCAGCAGCAGCAGTAGCCCAGCCATTGCGTGGTTCACAAGATTCACAAACATCAGACGACGCTGACACTGTCACTTTCCGGAGTAGTGCTCTTGAGGTCTCCCAGTGTTCATCAAACACAACAACCAACAGCCCTTCCGTGTGCAGCGCTACGGTTCAGTTGTCTGTGTCGGAGATGTTTGAGCGCAAGAGGAAATTGCCAGCAAATGACCCCCGGGCCGTGGCAGTAACAGCCAGCATAGCCAAGCTTCTGGCCTGCGAAATGCTGCCATATCGATTGGTGGAGACAAACAGCTTCAAGGGCATGATGTCAGTGGCCATCCCACGTTACGTGGTTCCCAGCCGCTACCACTTTGCACGCTCTGCAGTGCCTGAGTTGCATGAGCACGTGGTCAGCAAAATAACCCGAAGCTTGAAGAATGCCGTTGCCTGCAAGGTTCACCTCACCACTGACACCTGGACGAGTGCGTTCGGCCAGGGTAGATACATCTCCCTTACCGCGCACTGGGTGAACCTTGTGGAGCCTGGCAGCGATTCCTCACCTGCTACGGCACGGGTGTTGCCCACGCCACAAACAGCTGCACCGCCGTCCCTCCCACTGGATAACAGCAGCACCTACCTCTCTGACTCCTTCTCCTCCAACGCATCTCAAAGCTGTACCTCATCCGGAAACGCTAACCCAGCAGCAGTAGGATCGTGGAAGCAGTGCAGCACAGCTGTTGGCATGCGTCAGCAAGCGTTGCTGAAGCTAATCTGCCTTGGGGATAAGCAGCACACAGGGGAGGAAATTTGGAGGGGAATAAAGGAACAGACGGATTTGTGGCTGGCACCGCTGGACCTGAAACCGGGCATGGTTGTGTGTGATAATGGGAGTAATCTCATTCGCGCTTTAAGGTTGGCTAAGCTGACACACATCCCTTGCCTGGCGCACGTGATGAACCTAGTAGTTCAGCGGTTCCTGAGGACATACCCAGGCGTGCCCGATCTGCTGTTGAAGGTGCGTCGAGTGTCCAAACATTGTAGAAATTCCAGTACTGCTTCGGGGGCACTCGCCAAGATGCAGGAGCGCTTCAATCTCCCCCACCATCGCTTGCTGTGTGATGTCCCTACGCGCTGGAATTCTACGCTGCACATGCTAGCCCGCTTTTGCGAGCAGAAGAGTGCAGTGGTCCAGTACATGACGGCGCAGTACCGAGGCGCATCCGGCCAGCTGCCAAGCTTCTGTGGATCCGATTGGGCCAACATGTTGGACCTCTGCCAAGTCCTCCAAAATTTTGAGCAATCCACGTTGCTTGTGAGCAGTGACAACTCTTCAGTCAGCATTACCATACCACTGCTGTGTTTACTGAAGAGGTCGATGTTAAAAATCAAGGAAACAGCTGTCATGATGCAACTGGGGGAATCTGAAGGAGAAAACGATCAGCGTGATGGTACCAACATCAGGCCATCCGCCTCAGGGAACGCTGGCCCCAGCAGCTATGACGAAGAAGAGGAGGAGGAACAGCTGGAGTTGGAGCAGGAATTTCATGCCACCACTGACGAGGGCCAGAGCGGTGCACGTTGGACTTCCACAATTCAACGCGAATGGTCAGCAGAAGCAGACCAGGAGGAAGGTGACGACTATGATGCATCACAACAACTATCACAACGCTCACAAGAGGATGATGAGGATTCTGGTAGGACTCTGGCACACATGGCTCAATTCATGCTAGACTGCATTGAACGTGACCCACGCATTGTGCGCATTCTGGACAACACCAATTACTGGGTTTATACCCTTCTGGATCCACGGTACAAACACAATGTTCCAAAACTGCTTGAAGAAAGAGTCAGACAGGTCAAAATGGAAGAATACCAGCAGGCCCTTGTGGAGACTTTAGAGAGGAGATTGACATCCTCCCCCTCCTCTAGCCAGTTGTACGCAGACAGACTGACTTCCGCAAACCCAGGACGACCAGGAGGGCAGCAAACAACGCAAGCCGCAGCTAGTACCCAAAAGGGAATGGTATCGGCAGTGTCCTTGGAGTGGGAAAATTTTCTGACACCCATGCAGCCGCAGCCCACTGAACAGCAAGCGTGCAGATCCACCTCCAACACCGATCGCCTGGAGAAGATGGTCAAGGACTACATGTCAGATGGCGTAGCTGTGTCGAACCATCCATCTGCACCCTTCAACTATTGGGTATCGAAGCTAGACACCTGGCACGAACTGGCAATGTACGCAATAGAGGTGCTGGCTTGCCCGGCAGCCAGCGTTATGTCGGAACGCTGTTTCAGTGCTGCCGGAGGCATCGTCACAGATCGGCGTATCCGCCTCTCTACAGACAATGCAGACCGTCTGACTCAAATTAAAATGAATCAATCCTGGATTGGAAATGACTACGCAACACTCCAGGACCCCAACCAAGTAACATGACCAATGAACATCTGGGATGGTGTTGCGTTTCCGGGCCCTGTTTATTGAACCTCTCATCTGTATTACATTTATGACTGCATGGCGGCAAAAAGCATTGCTGCTATATCCGCACGCTTTTTGTCCACATGCAAGGCCTGGGTTGTTGTGTCTCACAAAGCGTGGCCTTCTCCTCCTGCGCCTGCTCCTGTTCCATCACGTCTGCTGCTGCTGGGTTAGCGTTGCCGCGTGGTCCCTGTTTATTGAACCACTTATCTTTATTACATTTATGACTGCATGGCGGTACAAAGCATGCTATCCGCACGCTTCTTGCCCTCATGCAAGGCCTGGGTTGTTGTGTCTCACAAAGCGTGGCCTTCTCCTCCTGCGCCTCCTCCTGTTCCATCACGTCTGCTGCTGCTGGGTTAGCGTTGCCGCGTGGTCCCTGTTTATTGAACCACTTATCTTTATTACATTTATGACTGCATGGCCGTACAAAGCCTGCTATCCGCACGCTTCTTGCCCTCATGCAAGGCCTGGGTTGTTGTGTCTCACAAAGCGTGGCCTTCTCCTCCTGCGCCTCCTCCTGTTCCATCACGTCTGCTGCTGCTGGGTTAGCGTTGCCGCGTGGTCCCTGTTTATTGAACCACTTATCTTTATTACATTTATGACTGCATGGCGGTACAAAGCCTGCTATCCGCACGCTTCTTGCCCTCATGCAAGGCCGGGGTTGTTGTGTCTCACAAAGCGTGGCCTTCTTCTCCTCCTGCGCCACCCTCCTCCTGTTCCATCACGTGTGCTGCTGCTGGGTTAGCGTTACCGGTCCCTTTTCCTGGAACCTCTTATATGTATTACATTTATGACTGCATGCCGACAAAAAACATGTTACCTGTGCAAAGAAAACAGACATTTCCCGCATTTAAAAGACAGTTTTCCCTTTGAAACTTTAAAATCGATTTTCTCAAAAACTATAAGCTCTTTTTGCTAATTTTTTTTTCCTCTTGTACCCACTCCCAAGGTGCACATACCCTGCAAATTTGGGGTATGTAGCATGTAAGGAGGCTTTACAAACCACAAAAGTTCGGGTCCCCATTGACTTCCATTATGTTCGGAGTTCGGGTCGAACACCCGAACATCGCGGCCATGTTCGGCCTGTTCGGCCCGAACCCGAACATCTAGATGTTCGCCCAACACTAGTTAGGGTTAGGCATCCGTGGCGGGGTGGTTAGGGTTAGGCATCCGTGGCGGGGTGGTTAGGGTTAGGCATCCATGGGGGTCGGTTAGGGTTAGGCATCCATGGGGAGTCGGTTAGGTTTTGGCATCCGTGGCGGGGTGGTTAGGGTTAGGCATCCGTGGCGGGGTGGTTAGGGTTAGGCATCCATGGGGGTCGGTTAGGGTTAGGCATCCATGGGGTGTCGGTTAGGGTTTGGCATCCGTGGCGGGGTGGTTAGGGTTAGGCATTGATAGAGGAAGGGTTTAATTGAGATTGGGGTCAGGTTAGTGCAGGCATGGGCAAACTTGTCCCTCCAGCTGTTGAGGAACTACATGTCCCACAATGCATTGCAGGAGTCTGACAGCCACAGTCATGACTCATAAGGGCAAATGCATTGTGGGACTTGTAGTTCCGTAACAGCTGGAGGGCCAAGTTTGCCCAGGCCTGGGTTAGGCGATGCTAAAATATTGGAAACAATTGCTGATATTTTACCATGGTTATTACATAAAGCCTAGTAGAGTATCCTAAAGTAGAATATCCATAATTTTACCCATCTTCTTCTAACGGCTATCTCTGCCTGTGGCGCCCTTTTACATGTCCGAGAGCAAGGCAATAGCATTGGCAAAAAAGAAGTCAATATATCAGTCTTTATACATTCCTTCCATTTCAGGCTTGGAAAAAAACTTAAAATAGGCCCTTGTCACTTGTCATCCAATGCACTGGCATTGTGGTTTTTATCATCTTTTTTAAAATCCAGGCATGTGAACCCTAGTTATGAATAAAACAAACTATTATGCAGTACTTATACTGGCAGTGAACAAGCTACTGCTGGAATAAAAGTTTTTTATAGTGTCATAAGTAAACACTGGTAGTGATAAGCTTCTGATTATGGTTAAGTTGCTTTCATCCGAAAAAAAGTACTTTGGAGCACTGAGTAACAGTCCAGTGCTGCTTCTCTGTAGCCCAGGTCAGGCGCTTCTGCCGCTGTTTCTGGTTCAAAAGTGGGTTCATGCTTCCATCTGCTGAAAAGCTTTATGGAGATGAAGATTTCATTTTTCAGCATGACCTGGTACCTGCTCACAGTGCCAAAACCACTGGTAAATGGTTTACTGACCATGGTATTACTGTGCTCAATTGGCCTGCCAACTCTCCTGACCTGAACTCCATAGAGAATCTGTGGGATATTGTGAAGAGAAAGTTGAGAGACGCAAGACCCAACACTCTGGATGAGCTTAAGGCCGCTATTGAAGCATCCTGGGCCTCCATGACACCTGAACAGTGCCACAGGCTGATTGCCTCCATGCCACGCAGCACTGAAGCAGTCATTTCTGCAAAAGGATTCCCGACCAAGTATTGAGTGCATAACTGAACATAATTATTTGAAGGTTGACTTTTTTTGTTTTAAAAACACTTTTCTTTTATTGGTCGGATGAAATATGCTAATTTTTTGAGACAGGAAATGTGGGTTTTCATGAGCTGTATGCCAAAATCATCAATATTAAAACAATAAAAGGCTTGAACTACTTCAGTTGTGTGTAATGAATCTAAAATATATGAAAGTCTAATGTTTATCAGTACATTACAGAAAAGAATGAACTTTATCACAATATGCTAATTTTTTGAGAAAATCCTGTATAACAATATATAACAATATGAATCTTGCCTCTGACGAAGCAGACTGATGCCTGCGAAACGGCTGTCAGGTCTACACTTTACCTGTATGTCGAGTGTATTGGGGATGATATTGAGGTGTAATTGTTTGATTGGATCTTCCTGTGATCTGGTGCCCGGAATCTTTTCTCTTCATTGTTATGTGATATTGAAACGGCCATCTGGAGGCCACACCTGCTGCCCCCACTGTTGCCATTACGCTGTCTGGTGACGATCATCTCTTCTTTTGTTTCTATTCAATTCTGAAACAAGCATGTACCAGTGATGTGCCTGAATGCACAGCTTTTTACTTGCCATCCGAGGAAGTTGTCAGGTCTCCTTGAAACGTGTTGTCTCTCTAATAACGTCTAATAATAAGTCTCCTCGGCCTAATTAGCCGTTGCAGGAGGTTAAGGCACCTCTATCTTTCTATCAGTTATTAATAAATAGCAGCTCACGTTTTATTACATTATTCAGTGAACTACTATATGTACAACATGTATTTTTTAACACGTAATTTAATTTGATCACATTTTAAATTCTTTTCTTTCTTTACATCTTTAAATGATTAATACTCGTGGGCTGCTTAGGGCGTCTTATTTTTATTAATATTGACACAGTCATCAGCGACTACGGAGGTGATCCTGAATATTCGCGAGCGCACACAAAGCTGCGCTTCGCCGGAGAAGCGGGACCTCGCTACCTAGGCTCCTTGATTTTTTTTTTATCTTCACCACTTAACTATAATGATCCTTAATTTAATATTCCTTTTTATGTCATTATAAATATGCCACTTCTTGCTTTTACGGCACATGTGTGATCAGAGAGGCGCCTTCCACCTTCCAGAGATCTTCCAGGTACCATTATCTTGTAGTAAAATTCTTGATAATCCCAAGAATAGTTGGCAATCTGGTTAATTCATGGAGCTGCCTAATTAGCGAATGTGCGCAGCGGCAGGGGCTGGCGCATGGCGAGGAGTGATTATAACTCGCCGCAGAGTTTTATATTCTGCAGATAAAGTTCTTGGGTCGGGCTGTGCCTCCGCCGGCCTCTATTACCTTTGGAAGACACGCCGGTTAATGTGGGCTCGTAAAAGCAGGCACCGTTTGATAGACCTTTTAGAGGAGCACAGAAGCCACAAATGTTTCAGCTGTGGGTGTTCAGGAATCAGAATGATGGAGTGTGTCAGAATTCAGGCAGATGTAGAGTCTTCTGCCTTGTGTAAGCACACTTGGTATACCTCAACTCAGCCTTTACAAGGTGGTCATCCTTACAGCTTTCTTAGTATCCCCATATAATGCGAGGCACCTCAGCTTTGCCGGGCACCCCTCTGTGTTGGAGATATGCCTTCATTTGACCTCCTCCACACTGCCAGAATGGAGACAAGAACCACCAAGATTTCACAAGACCCCCTTCCACCCAGGTAGCTGCTTCTTTGAGCCCCATCCATCGGGCCGATGCTTCAGAACCATTCCCTCTGGATCCACGAGGATCAGGAACACCTTTTTCCATAGACAGTTCTTCTGCTGAACTCCTGTCTGCCTAGGATCCTCTAGCCCACGGTCAACACAGTCCTCCAGATGCCCACCCTGAACTTTCAAGCCCTCCTGGGCAGTACTTGCTCCTCTGTTCTGAGTCCTGCTGCCCCCTTGGCCTGTATTAATGTACTTTTCCCAGTGCTATGTCTGTATGTCTGTCTCTCTCATGCTTCACATTCTCCTGCGACTAGCATGTGTACCACAACCAAGTCTGGGTACCTCAATAGCGAACTCGGTGAATAAAGATGATTGTGATTTACTGCTGAAGTGCGCATACTCTGCCCACTCCTCATACTCTTTTGTGTGCGCTCCACCGCAGTTGTATGCAGGAGCCACGTCTGCAGGAGCCACATCTGCAGGAGCCACATCTGCAGGAGCCACATCTGCAGGAGCCACGTCTGCAGGAGCCACGTCTGCAGGAGCCACATCTGCAGGAGCCACATCTGCAGGAGCCACGTCTGCAGGAGCCACGTCTGCAGGAGCCACGTCTGGGAGTGTCTTGGGCATGCACAGTTGTAATGTTTCTGAACTATGCACGCCCATAATGCTTCTAGCCGCGGTCACACAGCTATTCGGGGGTGTAATCAAAGAGGGCACGTGGACAGAGCATGCACACCACTCTAGTTTTGAATGGGGAACAATTGTACCAATGTTCCCACAGTAAGGCAGTCGCGAATTAGCTTGACCCACGTTACTTTGGTAACACACACATTGCCAGGGTACAGCAGGCTATGAAACTGCACAGGGGGCAGTACCCTGTCATTGTGTGTTACCGAGGCAATGCAGGTTGTGCTTGCATAGTACTGCTCGTACTTTGCTGAATACATCCCATTGACTTCATTAATGTCATCCTGGAATGCACTGTGTGTAGGTCTTTATTCTTTTGTCATATATATCAATATAAGTGCAACCTGCCTTCTCCTGCCCCTCCTTCTTCCCGCCCCCTCCAGTGATGAGTAGCCTAGGCAATGAAACCAAATCCAATCAAGCTTTATTGTCAGGACCAAATACATTTAGCATTATAGTATTAGCATGGGAGGGGGTGGTTGTGGGATTGCAGGCCTGGGAAGGGTATAGGTGACAGTATGAGGGGGATACAGTTCATAGGGGTGGTGAGGACTGAGAGGACAGTATAGGGGGTAGCAGTATACTGTCCATAGGGGGAATTTGGGGGTATACAGTCCATGTGGTATCATGTTCCTCTCAGTTGGAGGCAGGCTGTGACATATCGGGCAGCTATTTGCTCAGTTGTTTGCTCCTCCCCCAGCAGGAAGTAGAGTTTCCTCTCCTCATATATGGAGGTGAAATCCTGGATGTAGGCGGGAGGTAGTCTCTGGAAGTGGATGCTGCGCAATCTGTCCCCACCCCCACTTTGCTAGAGCACTCTGGGAGATCATGTGATGCTCATGTTCACAGAGGAAAAACATTCCACAGTGATTTACCTTGCCACCAGTAAATATGCTGCTGGCATCTCTCATTAATTTATGAATGTAAATCGGGGAGAAGGTAAGATTTTACGGGCAAACATTAACTAAATCATTTATAAATGAATACTGTGAATACGTAATTTTATTAATAAACAGGAGAATAAGTAAAAAACACAAAATAAAAAAAAAACGAAAATAAAAACACAACAGATTAGAAAGGACATGAATATCTGGTAAAACTTCTCTGATAGATGTGTTTTAGAGTACAGGATTCGGTGGTTGCAATCACATACAGGTATTTGTAGCTGGTTCTCTTTAAAGAGGACCTGAACTCTTGCACAGGACACAAGGGAAATATAAGAAATGTGCCCTCTATGTATTTAGAGAGCAGATCCTGTCTAATTCCCCCTTATCTGTGTCTAATCACAAGTGTAATTTGATCTCTCAGCTGTGTCAGCTCAGGAATATCCTCTGCCTCGGCAGAGCAGCTAATTTGTAAACACAGGATGCTAACCCTTTGTCTGCTTCAGTGAAAGCAGGAAGTAGACACACTGCAGATTTATTGCAGGAGTTCTGTAAGCTGTGACAAAAGAAATGTTTTTCTTTAAAGGTTATTATGATGGTGCTTATCTTTTGGAGAAAAGCGGAAAATTTGAGTGCAGGTCCGCTTTAAATTAGACAGAAGCCATTTTAACTGGTGAAAGCCGGATACATTTATGCTTTGAGAAGAGTGTTTCTTTAACTTTAATTTCTGCCTGTGATTGTGAACAATTGCGGCCCATTTACACTGGGATCGGCGCTGAGGTTTCTTTCTTCACATACTTCAGATCGCGCTGGTGCTTTTACGCCCTAGGCTACGATGTTTGTTTACAGTGTGCCTCTGAGGAAGCAGCTTGTAGCCGCAAAACACGTGTCAGGCATTGCTGTATGAAATGAAGGTCTGATGTTATATCTACGCTTATCACCTGCTATCTGAAGGAATACTGGAGAATAAAAGAGAACTTTGGTTCACCCAAAAAACCCGCTTGTTTGAATATATTGTATTGTGGAATAATTTTCAGGGTTGGAACTGTACTAGTTTTTTATTTTGTCAGTGTGACTGTGAACAGCTTCCTGTCATAATCCACACAGAAGCCCACACGGCATACACGTGTCAGACATGGACAGAGTCACGCTAATAGATTGTATAATTATTCCCAGATCCATCATTAATTATCAGGTACACCAATAAACCGGCAATTTTATTTCTCTCTTAAATATTGAAAATTAATTGAAAAGCGTTTTAAGAAAAGATAATGAAACAAATATGCTGAGAAACAAGGGGCATGTGTGATTTCATGTTATGTGTAAATGATACATGGGCCCATAGGGGATGACATATTATTATGCAGTTTACTCCACTATTAGCATTTCAATGGGAGACATCTCTTCCAAGCACAGAGGAAAACAGCAAAACCTGGCAGCTGAATACCAAAAGGTGACTGCATTCTGCTTCCCTTTTTTGGGGGGGGGGGGTGTTTGAAGAAGGAGGGGGATACAGGAGGGGAGGGAGATATAGAAGGCGGGATATAGAAGAAGGAGGGGGATATGGGAGGACGAGGGGGATACAGGAGGGGAGGGAGATATAGAAGGCGGGATATAGAAGAAGGAGGGGGATACAGGAGGGGAGGGAGATATAGAAGGCGGGATATAGAAGAAGGAGGGGGATACGGGAGGGGAGGGAGATATAGAAGGCGGGATATAGAAGAAGGAGGGTGATACAGGAGGGGAGGGGGATATAGAAGGCGGGATATAGAAGAAGGAGGGTGATACAGGAGGGGAGGGGGATACAGGAGGGGAGGGGGATATAGAAGGCGGGATATAGAAGAAGGAGGGTGATACAGGAGGGGAGGGGGATACAGGAGGGGAGGGAGATATAGAAGAGGGGTATAGAAGAAGGAGGGGGATACGGGAGGACGAGGGGGATATAGAAGGCGGGATATAGAAGAAGGAGGGTGATACAGGAGGGGAGGGGGATACAGGAGGGGAGGGAGATATAGAAGGCGGGATATAGAAGAAGGAGGGAGATACAGGAGGACGAGGGGGATGGTGTTGAGCCAAAATTTTCGTAAGTTTCGTGTTTCCTTAATTACGGATAGAGATGGCCCGAACCCCCGATTTTCGGTTCGCGAACCGGGTTTGCGAACTTCCGCAAAAGATTGCTTCGCACAAACTTCCGCAAACCGCAATAGACTTCAATAGGGAGGTGAACTTTGAAAACTAGAAACATTTATGCTGGCCACAAAAGTGATGGAAAAGATGTTTCAAGGGGTCTAACACCTGGAGGGGGACATGGCAGAGTGGGATACATGCCAAAAGTCCCGGAGAAAAATCTGGATGTGACGCAAAGCAGTGTTTTATGGGCAGAAATCACATTGAATGCTAAATTGCAGGCCTAAAGTGCTTTCAAACGTCTTCCATGTGTATACATCAATCAGGGAGTATAATTAGAGTACTGCTTCACACTGACACACCAAACTCACTGTGTAACGCACCGCAAACAGCTGTTTGCGTAGTGACGGCCATGCTGGACTGGTGCACACCATGGCCAGAGTGCAGGCCGTGGTGGTGTTCAAGCCCATATGGTCGTCGGGCTGAGGTAGCTCAATGATAGAACAACAGTGACTGTCAGGTAAGTATATGCAGTGATGGGTATTACAATGTGCACCTGTCACACACAGACAGGTAGCAGACAGCTCAGTTCACGTAGGTAGGTGGGTGCACTGTGAACAACAGGTAGGTACAGGCCCGGATTTCTGGGAAGGTCACAGAGGCCATGGCCTAGGGCGATACAAATTAGCAGGGCGCAGGACTTGGAGAGATAAGAGGTCACATGTCAAAGTAAATCACCACTCCTGCTTTACTCTGGTCTGCCTGAATTCCAGAGATCCTTGCATCTCTCTTACTTGTGCAAAGTGTGTGTTATGGCAGTCAGCATCTGCTGTTACCTGTATGATGAGAGGGGACAAACAATCTGCTGTGAGAAGAAAAATATATGGGCTCAAGTAGCAGAACTCTTGAGATGTTAGTTTATTACTAGGTCAGTGCTGTTAAAGACCTCAGATCGTTAAATATATGGCTTTTTTTTTTCCTCCTAGAGAATGACAACAACATTCTTTGTGCTACAGTTTAACTCTTTTCTGGCTTTTTTTTTTTTGCCAGCAAAGTACTGTGTTGACCATCAGTGAAAGCAGGATGTTTTGAAACAGAATGACAACTCTGTTACATTTATTTATATTTACAAAACAATCAATGCATCTCCTGCTGACTGTATATATAGCTGTGTGCCTAACATCTTATATACAGGAACAAAGTCTGAAGGCGGCTCATTAACCAAAGGCTCACTGTTTTTCTTTTGGTTAGCCAATAAAAAGTGTTATTCTGTTACAAAACTTCCTGCTGACTGATTTTAAGATCTGTCTTAAGTGCTAAATTGTCACTGTGTAAAGTACACCTGAGCTTATGCTAGGTACACACAATGCAATTTTCTGACAGCTTTACTGTCAGATCAACTATTTCCAACATGTCCGATCTGCTTTCCAATCAATTTTCTGAATGATTTTTCATAGAAGTGAACAGAAAATTGATCGAAAAATTGAAGTTAGATCAGACATGATGGAAATAATCGACCTGACAGTAAATCTGTCAGAAAATTGCATCATGTGTACCTAGCATTACACTACATCTATGCCAGTGTGTGTAGTGTCGGATCCTTCTACTTACCTGCTCTCTGTTTTGGATGGGCTTCTCTGCATTGTGCTGCACTGTCCCCTATTTGTGGCTCTGACGGCAGCAAGGAGCACAGAGGACAAAGAAGCAGCGATGTCCACTATGGCTACTTGTGATTTCGCACTCCTGTATGCATGTGCACAGGAGCTGAGGGAGTGTTATGGGTATGCGTACTTGCCAAGTGCTGCTCATACATGAGCATCATTTATGAAGTATGCAAGCCCTGAACACTATCGCCTGCTGTGCATGCAGACAGGAGCGCAAAATTAC
Source organism: Hyperolius riggenbachi (assembly GCF_040937935.1). Taxonomy (NCBI): domain Eukaryota; kingdom Metazoa; phylum Chordata; class Amphibia; order Anura; family Hyperoliidae; genus Hyperolius; species Hyperolius riggenbachi. The sequence continues at coordinate 296,705,536 of NC_090654.1, read as the reverse complement.
ATGGAGTGGACAGAGCATGCACTGCTTCTTTGTTGAACGGGGCAAAGCAGCAAAACAGAGGGGGTCCCGTTCAAACTAGTCAGAGTTGGACAGAATGGGGGGCGGGGGCGGTTGGTGACAGCCAGCCTAGGGCGCTGGAAAGTACAAATCCGGCCCTGGGTAGGTAGGTATATGCAGTAATGGGTATTACAATGTGCACCTGTCACACACACAGGTAGTCACTGAATGTGTTAGGCCTGGCAGTGGCACACACAGTATGAATTACCAAGGCTGTCTATGCAACACAAGTGTCAGAGGGACACACAGAAAAAAAATAGATCACAAGAACAAGATTAGCTCTCAAAAGAGCTGTTGTGGGGTGCTATTTTAGCAATAAGAATCAGCAAGGAGCAAGCTAAGAAGCCTACAAGAGCCTAACTAAGCTTTCCCTATGAGAGTCTGCAGCAGCTTTCCCTTCTCTAATTACTGCAGGCACACGAGTGAGTCGAATGCCTGATGCTGCCTGCCTTTTATAAGGGGGGGGGGAGTGGCTCCAGGAGGGAGTGTAGCCTGATTGGCTACAATGTGCCTGCTGACTGTGATGTAGAGGGTCAAAGTTGACCCTCATGATGCACTATGGGGGCAAACCAAACTTCCGGAAAAGTTTGTGGTTCTCCGTGATTGTGAACCCTGAAAGTTCGCCGGGAACCGTTCGCTGGCGAACCGTTTGGGCCATCTCTAATTATGGATGCAAATTTTGCCGGTAGGACACAAATTCGTAATTTCGTAGTTGCCATATAAACCGGAATTCAAAATTCAGTTAGCAAAATTTCAGTTTTGTAATTTTTTTTCGGTGCAAATTTGTGTTTAATGGGAAATTTCGTATTTTCATGTTTTCTATAAAAACAAAGTTATTTTAGTTACGAAAATGGACATCATTTTGTTTCTAATAGTAATTATGCACATTTAGGTAATGACTAAACTCAGGAAAGTCACTCATTGATTGCAATTACTGATAATGGCTCTATCTGCAGCCACTTCTAAGACAGGTGCTCTTTGCCATGGTGCACTTAGCGGTCATGCTGAGACACTTGGTTTTGGGCCTTGCAATATCTGATAATGCAAAGGTCCCTGCACGCACTCTCGCTTTAAATGTATCGGGAGGATGAATTTCCATGTTAAACACAAAAATTCTGATTTGCTTGTGTTACGTAAATGATCATAATTACAAAATTCCCCATACACGTGAAATTTTGCGTAATTTTGTGAAATTCGTGAAATTTCAATTATGACCATAATTGTCATTTCTCAAATTAATCGTTATTATGTCATTACGCTCATCACTAGAGGGGGATACAGGAGGGGGGGAGATATTGAAGGAGGGGTATAGAAGGAGGAGGGGGGGGATACAGGACGAGGAAGGGGATACAGGAAGGGAGGGAGATACAGAAGAAGGAGGGGGATACAGGAGGGGAGGGAGATGTAGAAGGGGGTATATAGAAGAAGGAGGGGTATACAGGAGGGGAGGGAGATGTAAAAGGGGGGGTATAGGAGGAGGAGGGGGATACAGGAGGGGAGGGAGATGTAAAAAGGGGGGTATAGGAGGAGGAGGGGGATAAAGGAGGAGGAGAGGGATACAGGAGGAGGAGGGGGATACAGGAGGAGGAGGGGGATACAGGAGGAGGAGAGGGATACAGGAGGAGGAGAGGGATACAGGACGAGGAAGGGGATACAGGAAGGGAGGGAGATATAGAAGGGGGGGGGATATAGAAGGAGGAGTGGGATACAGGAGGGGAGTGGCTGCATCTTGTGCATCCGGTAAAACAGGACGGTAGTCTGTCCTGACGTGGCTGCATCTTGTGCCTTGTGTGATACAGGACGATAGTCTTTTCTGACGTGGCTGCATATTCTGCATCCGGTGATACATGACGATAGTCTTTTCTGACGTGGCTGCATCTTGTGCATCCGGTGATACAGGACGATAGTCTTTTCTGACGTGGCTGCATCTTGTGCGTCCGGTGATACAGGACAATAGTCTGTCCTGACGTGGCTGCATCTTGTGCATCCGGTGATACAGGACAATAGTCTGGGCTGACGTGGCTGCATCTTGTGCATCCGGTGATACAGGACGGTAGTCTGTCCTGACGTGGCTGCATCTTGTGCCTCGTGTGATACAGGACGATAGTCTTTTCTGACGTGGCTGCATATTCTGCATCCGGTGATACAGGACGATAGTCTTTTCTGACGTGGCTGCATCTTGTGCCTTGTGTGATACAGGACGGTAGTCTGTCCTGACGTGGCTGCATCTTGTGCCTCGTGTGATACAGGACGGTAGTCTGTCCTGACGTGGCTGCATCTTGTGCCTCGTGTGATACAGGACGGTAGTCTGTCCTGACGTGGCTGCATCTTGTGCATCCGGTGATACAGGACGATAGTCTTTTCTGACGTGGCTGCATCTTGTGCATCCGGTGATACAGGACAATAGTCTGGGCTGACGTGGCTGCATCTTGTGCATCCGGTGGTACAGGACGGTAGTCTGTCCTGACGTGGCTGCATCTTGTGCCTCGTGTGATACAGGACTGTAGTCTGTCCTGACGTGGCTGCATCTTGTGCATCCGGTGATACAGGACAATAGTCTGGGCTGACGTGGCTGCATCTTGTGCATTCGGTGGTACAGGACGGTAGTCTGTCCTGACGTGGCTGCATCTTGTGCCTCGTGTGATACAGGACGGTAGTCTGTCCTGACGTGGCTGCATCTTGTGCCTCGTGTGATACAGGACGGTGGTCTGTCCTGACGTGGCTGCATCTTGTGCCTCGTGTGATACAGGACGGTAGTCTGTCCTGACGTGGCTGCATCTTGTGCCTCGTGTGATACAGGACGGTAGTCTGTCCTGACGTGGCTGCATCTTGTGCCTCGTGTGATACAGGATGGTAGTCTGTCCTGACGTGGCTGCATCTTGTGCCTCGTGTGATACAGGACGGTAGTCTGTCCTGACGTGGCTGCATCTTGTGCCTCGTGTGTTACAGGGCGGTAGTCTGTCCTGACGTGGCTGCATCTTGTGCCTCGAGTGATACAGGACGGTAGTCTGTCCTGACGTGGCTGCATCTTGTGCCTTGTGTGATACAGGACGGTAGTCTGTCCTGACGTTGAAGTAATTTCCCCCCTCTCACAAGTGCAGCGCAGTAAGCTGCTTCCCCAGAGCTCTCTGTCTCTCCTTTCATGTGAGGCATGAGGGATTCAGGCTGTAGATCTTAATTATTATGCACTGTCATCTTCTGAGAACTACAAGGAGGCAGAGTGTAAGTTACTCAATCAGAATTGGCCATCACCTTACGTTTAATCACATTTCTGTAAAGAAAAAGGCTGATCAAAATACATTTCACTCCATACAGAGAGTTGCTGCTTTCAAAATACAGGCGGCTGAAAGGGTTAGTGAATGTAACACGACATTCCACTCTTGCTGAGGAATAAGCAGCCCCTTTAGTTCAGCGCTACACATTATTGGGATTAAAGGCTCATATTATTTCAGATATTACATACCGTTTACAAATACTCCACACTGATTGCAAAAGACCCAAGATAAGGAGTGTCAGGCCTGTCATCAACTCAGAAAATAAGCAAGAATCCCTGCTCTGTGACGCTAACTACTCATGCAGAAAGAGGAACATACCTGGGATGTTGCTATTGCATTTAGCTGGGGCTTCTTCCAGCTCTCTGGAGTCAGTCAGACCCCTCCCTGTCCTCCTGGTCTGCTCTGCTTTGCCCCTGTGACTCCCTGTCCCCAGCCTGTGTCTCCCTGATCACCCTCCAGCATTTGGGAGGCTTTTGCGCTTGTGACATTGCAAGTTTCTGTAACTACGCAGGCTCCGGATTGAGGTGGCACAATGGTGCGGCCCGGAATGACAGTGGTAGAAGCGTATCTACAGGGGTGCAGGTATGGCATGTGCCATGGGCTCCACTTATGGGGTTAGGGTTAGCATCCTTAGGGCTTAAATCACAAAAGCCTCTGTGAAAAGCCTCTTACTGCAATCAAAGTAGCTTTGTGCGCACTAATAGTGGAGCAAAACTCCATCGCACATAAAACTAAAACGGCAACGTTTTCAGTGCACTGAGTTAACATGCGAAGTGCAATGTTTTATGCGCGATAAGTACTTAGCGCCACAGTTTGGACTTCTTAACCCTTAGGACGTCCAAACTCACTTAGTGCCGGTTAGTGAATCAAGGCCATGGTGTTGATTCTAGTTTTTGTCTGGGGATATTCTGCTCTGTTGCCTGGTTACATTTTTGGGGGATATTATTACAATACTCCATTCTTACAGGCCATGCTTCACCTCAACTTGGACACAGTCAATTCAATCGAGACTAAATATTTGGAGGGTGCACACACTTCACCAGGGTTGGATTTCAATGTTTGCAATAGACGCCGTTTTCCCTAGACACGCCTCTGACAGCGGGGAACCTGATGAGCAATGAGAATGGGCTGGAAGAAGACCTAGGTAAGTAAACTCATGAATTGGCAGACCTTCTAGGTTTTCCTCGTGATTTAGCTGTCCTTATAATCGAGGTGAGATATTCAAGAGCTTTTTGAACCAACCACATTGTGCAGCCAGCCTTGTTCTTTTCCAGGCAGACTAACTATGGATGATGAGAACTTATCTCACTCAAACAAATGACCCGAAGGTCACAGACAAAGAATGGGAGAGAGGAATTTCCGAGGGCTGATAAAATCATCTTTCCTGGAGGCCAGGACATAAAATTACCAGCCATTAGCCTCGGCGTTCGTGTGACAACAGGACCTGGCAGACTAGTGGAATGAATATGGTAATGGACGTAACATTGTGCGAGAGGAACGAAGAGTGCCAGACCCATCACAGGTCAGCTGACACGTGTAATTCTCCCGGAACGGTGCTAAGTGACTACGAGGTTGGATCAGATCGGTCAAGGTCTGCACTTTATTCTGTATATCATAAGCTGACAGCATCTACGGGGCCAGCATGCTATTACCGGCCTGGTGATTGTATTAACACTTGTCAGCTCCACAAAGAAGTGTGACGTCATTTTCACTTAGAACAGACTGGAATGACCTTCAAGGTGGAATCACTGTCCACTGAAAGAGCTGTTTTCCTGTTTTGTTTTATTTTTTGCCAACATTTGTTGTGTATTTTTGTTGTTGTTGTTCTTAAACATAGTTCACAGTTGTATTATGTGTAGTAAATCAAGAGAAATGTGTGCATCAACCAAGTTAAAACCTAATAAATCTGGTTTTGCAAATTTGGCCTAATTGGCTTATCACGAGACATTGCTCATGCAAATATGTATCTGCTTTTGCATGCCAAAATATGCAGGGTCTAAAACTAACACCGCAAAGCGATCTCCCTGCGGGAATTAGTTTATGCTACATTAGCACTATCCAGGAGCGCCACGTGGACGCTCCCCAATGCCCCCATACGCCCTCTCACTGCTTGGAGATCACACACAGCGGCACCCCGGAGAGGGAGGCTTGGGGGGTGCAGGCGACCCCCCCCCCAAGCGTGGCCAGTGCCGAGAAGAACCGCCCGCACCCACCTCCCAAGATTAAAAACAGGCACTTACCTTAACGTCCATTGCGTTCTGCTACATGTGCGTGACCTGGGCTCGACACATTTGAAAGGAGTGAAGCATGGGCCCCCAAGCTTGTAGGGCTCAGGGGTAGCTCTCACACAACACTCCAAAGGGGGGGGGGGGAGAGGACAGGCGCAAACAGTCTGCTCCAGAGCTCTCACCTCCTGGGGGGCATTGGAAAGCCTCCCTGTGGCGCTCCTGTATAGTGCTAATGTAGCATGAACTAATTCCCGCAGGGAAACCACTTAGCGGTGTTAGTTTTAGACCCTGCATATTTTGGCATGCGAAAGCAAATGCATGTTTGTATGAGCAATGTCTCGTGATAAGCCAATTATGCCAGATTTGCAAAGCCAGATTTATCAGGGTTTAACTTGGTTGATGCACACATTTCCTCTTTGTTGTAATAACAGTTATATTATGTTTATTGTTTTATTGTATTGTTATTTTTTATTTGTAAGGGCTGGTTCAGACGGGCTTCTGTGGGCGGCACATTTAGCTAAATGCTAAACGCTTATCTATAACCGAGCACTGGCGTTGACTCGCGTTGTTTGGTCACTGTGTTGCGTTCTGACTTCTATAAGGGGACACGGAACTGCTGAACCTAACCACCACTGGATGCTACATGCAGCATCCACCACGACGTTATTTTGCAAATGCTTCCATTCATCTCAATCTGGTGTGCGTTTCATCCCAGCGATAAACAACTCGGGCCGGCCGCCGGCAGGAGCCTGTGTGAACCTGCCCTAAAATACAACATACAAAAAAGAGTGAAACTTTCAAACTTATATGAAGTAATAATAGTATTTATTTCTATTACAATTGCATTTCCATGTTCCATAGCACTTAACAAAAACATTTGGTAAGCTAATGGTCTGCTAGGAGGCGTGGCTTCAGCTGCTGACGAAGCAGACATGCCCCCTATGAATGTTGTCATCTAGAAGGTGTGACTTCAGCTGCTGATGGAGCAGACATGTCACTTTATGAATGTGGTCTGCTAGGAGGCGTGGATTCATCTGCTGTGGGAGCACACATGTCCCTTATGAATGTGGTCAGTTAGAAGGCGTGGCTTCAACTGCTGACGGAGCACACATGTGTTCTTCTAGGAGGCGTGGTTTCAGCTGCTGACGGAGCAGACATGTCTCCTATGAATGTGATCAGCTAGGAGGTGTGGCTTCAGCTGCTGATGGAGCAGACATGTCCCCTATGAATGTGGTCTGATAGGAGGCGTGGCTTCAGCTGCTGATGGAGCAGACATGTCACCCTATGAATGTGGTCTGCTAGGAGGCATGGCTTCATCTGCTGTGGGAGCACACATGTCCCTTATGAATGTGGTCAGTTAGAAGGCGTGGCTTCAACTGCTGACGGAGCAGACATGTCCCCTATGAATGTGTTCTTCTAGGAGGCGTGGCTTTAGCTGCTGACTGAGCACACATGTCCCCTATGAATGTGGTCAGCTAGAAGAAGTGGCTTCAGCTGCTGATGGAGCAGACATGTCCTCAGTGAATGTGGTCAGCTAGGAGGCGTGGCTTCAGCTGCTGATGGAGCAGACATGTCCCCTATGAATACCGTGTGACTAAAGGGGCAGTGTCTCCACTTAGCTGAGAGTGAGCAGGCACCTGTAGGTAAATGAATGACTAACATTGATTTGAAAGTTCAATTGTGGCAGCAAGCATGTTCCTGTTTTATCTCGCAAAACAACTAAACATTTTTTATGTGCAATCAAAATAATGTTCTATTAATTACAAGTTAAAAAAACAAAACAAAAAAACTGTGCTTAAACAGGGGTTCAATCTCTCTGAAAAGTACCTACCTTAGTTAATGATGAAAGTGGACCTCCCTCTTATTAGAATAAGCCCTCCCGACTGCTCTGAGAGAATCTGTACATTTTTCTGGTCCCTAAAAAATACTGGGATGGAATTACTGTATATCACCCCATACCCCCCCCCCCCCCCCCAAAAAAAAAAAAAAAAAAAAAATATATATATATATATATATATATGTATATATATATATATATATATATATATATATATATATATAAAATTGAAATTGTATACATAAATAAATGCAAAAATTAGGTATAGTCTGTATAAATCCAGCAAGATTCTTCGTTCTGTTTGCCATACACTGTTACGGGATTATTACAATAAAAAGGAAAGAATCTTCAGTAAAATCTTAAACAACCTCCAGCCAGCTCAGAGCGGCGATTTGGCTGCAGCCGGTGCCGGCAGGTCTTTTGTATGCCGGATGTAGCGAGCTGCAGGTAGATGGAGATCACGGCTCAGAGATTTGGCTGCAGCCGGTGCCGGCAGGTCCTTTGTACACCGCGTCTAGCGAGCTGCAGGTAGACACGGATCACGGCTCAGAGATTTGGCTGCAGCTGGTGCCGGCAGGTCCTTAGTATGTTGCATCTAGCAAGCTGCAGGTAGACGGAAATCATGGCTCAGAGATTTGGCTGCAGCCGGTTCCGGCAGGTCTTTTGTACGCCGCGTCTAGTGAGTAGAGATGGGCCGAACCTCCGATTTTAGGTTTGCGAACCGGGTTCGCGAACTTTCGCGGAAGGTTCGGTTCGCGTTAAAGTTCGCGAACCGCAATAGACTTCAATGGGGATGCGAACTTTGAAAAAAAAAAATAATTATGCTGGCCACAAAAGTGATGGAAAAGATGTTTCAAGGGGTCTAACACCTGGAGGGGGGCATGGCGGAGTGGGATACACGCCAAAAGTCCCCAGGAAAAATCTGGATTTGACGCAAAGCAGCGTTTTAAGGGCAGAAATCACATTGAATGCTAAATGACAGGCCTAAAGTGCTTTAAAACATCTTGCATGTGTATACATCAATCAGGTAGTGTAATTAAGGTACTGCTTCACATTGACACACCAAACTCACCGTGTAACGCACCGCAAACAGCTGTTTGTGTAGTGACGGCCGTGCTGGACTGGTGCGCACCATGGCGAGAGTGCAGGTTTTGGTGGCTTTACAGCCCATATGGTCGCCTGGCTGATGTAGCTGAATGACAGAACAGTGATTGTCCAGCTGATCAAATTTGGTCTGACCACAATGAAGCAACGGCCTTATTATCTTTTGTGTGCCCCCCGAGACACTCATCTAGGCGCCGGTCATTGCTTCATTGTGATACGCAAGCCCCTTCACCACGGCAAGGTAATGATCACAAAGGGGAATGGGCGCATGTACATGCCTTTTCTTTTGTTGTTGCAGCTGCCCGCAGTGCAGCCAGAAAAATTAGGCAGTCATGTACACGCACCAGAAAAATTATTACAGCGGCCGCTGCTAGCAGCGGCCTAAAAAATTCAGCAATCCGCCTGGAGTCCCGGACCCTGTTGGTGGTGGCGGAGAAGGTAGTCAAGCGGCCTGCAGGCAGACATGCTGTGTGGAGGGACTGGGAGCGACTTAGTCTTCTTGGGGCAGCCCAGGCAGCCAGTCAGACGGCGTGCAGGCAGAGATGCTGTGTGTGCGGGGACTGACTTAGTCTTGGGGCGGGCAGCAGCCCTCCGGGATCCATGCCTCATTCATTTTGATAAAGGTGAGGTACTTAACACTTTTGTGATTTAGGCGACTTCTCTTCTCTGTGACAATGCCTCCAGCTGCGCTGAAGGTCCTTTCTGACAGGACGCTTGCGGCAGGGCAGGAGAGAAGTTGGATGGCAAATTGGGATAGCTCTGGCCACAGGTCAAGCCTGCGCACCCAGTAGTTCAAGGGTTCCTCATCGCTGTTCACAGCAGTGTCTACATCCACACTTAAGGCCAGGTAGTCGGCTACCTGCCGATCCAGGCGTTGGTGGAGGGTGGATCCGGAAGGGCTACGGCGAGGCGTTGGACTAAAGAACGTCCGCATGTCCGACATCACCATGAGATCGCTGGAGCGTCCTGTCTTTGACTGCGTAGACACGGGAGGAGGATTAGTGGCAGTGGTACCTTACTGGCGTTGTGCTGTCACATCACCCTTAAAGGCATTGTAAAGCATAGTTGACAGCTGGTTCTGCATGTGCTGCATCCTTTCCACCTTCCGGTGAGTTGGTAACAGGTCCGCCACTTTGTGCCTGTACCGAGGGTCTAGTAGTGTGGCCACCCAGTACAGCTCATTCCCCTTGAGGTTTTTTATACGGGGGTCCCTCAACAGGCAGGACAGCATAAAAGACGACATCTGCACAAAGTAGGATCTAGTACCCTCCATCTCCTCTTGCTCTTTCTCAGTGACGTCACGTAAGTCAACCTCCTCCCCCCAGCCGCGAACAATACCACGGGAAGGTTGAGCAGCACAAGCCCCCTGCGACGCCTGCTGCGGGTGTTCTCCTGCCGCCGTCCCCTCCTCCTCCTCCTCCCCCAAAGAAACACCTTGCTCATCATCCTCTGAGTCTGACTCGTCTTCTGCACACGACTTCTCTTCTTCCTCCTCCTCCCCCCTCTGTGCTGCCGCAGGTGTTGAGGAAACAGCTGGGTCTGATGAAAATTGGTCCCATGCCTGTTCCTGCCGTAACGGTTCCTGGTCACGCTCATTCACAGCTTCATCCGCCACTCTACGCACAGCACGCTCCAAGAAGTAAGCGTAGGGAATTAAGTCGCTGATGGTGGCCTCACTGTGGCTCACCAGGTTGGTCACCTCCTCAAACGGCCGCATGAGCCTGCATGCATTTTTCATCAGTGTCCAGTTGTCGGGCCAGAACATCCCCATCTTCCCAGACTGTTTCATTCTACTGTAGTTGTAGAGGTAGTGGGTGACGGCTTTCTTCTGTTCTAGCAGGTGGGAGAACATGAGCAGGGTCGAATTCCAGCGAGTCGGGCTATCGCAAATGAGGCGTCTCACCGGCATGTTGTTTTTCCGCTGAATTTCTGCAAATCGTGCCATGGCTGTGTAAGACCGCCTCAAATGCCCACAGAACTTCCTGGCCTGCTTCAGGACATCCGCAAAGCCAGGGTACTTTGCCACAAATCTTTGAACAACTAGATTCATGACATGTGCCATGCAGGGTATGTGTGTCAGCTTCCCCATATGCAAAGCGGCAAGCAGATTGCTGCCGTTGTCGCACACCACGTTGCCTATCTCCAGGTGGTGCGGGGTCAGCCACTCATCCACCTGTTTCTTAAGAGCAGCCAGGAGAGCTGCTCCAGTGTGACTCTCCGCTTTGAGACAAGACATGTCTAAGATGGCATGACAGCGTCGTACCTGGCATGCAGCATAGGCCCTGCGGAGCTGGGGCTGTGTAGCTGGAGAGAACTGCCACTCAGCCAAGGAGGAGGAGGACAGTGAAGAGCATGTAGCAGGAGGAGAGGAGGTGGCAGGAGGCCTGCCTGCAAGCCGTGGAGGTGTCACAATTTGGTCCGCTGCGCCCTGCTTGCCATCGTTCACCACCAGGTTCACCCAATGGGCTGTGTACGTAATGTAGCTGCCCTGCCCGTGCTTGGCAGACCAGGCATCCGTGGTCAGGTGTACCCTTGACCCAACGCTCTTCGCAAGAGATGACACCACTTGCCTCTCAACTTCACGGTGCAGTTGGGGTATGGCCTTTCTCGAAAAATAAGTGCGGCCTGGCATCTTCCACTGCGGTGTTCCGATGGCCACAAATTTACGGAAGGCCTCAGAGTCCACCAGCTGGTATGGTAACAGCTGCCGAGCTAACAGTTCCGCCACGCCAGCTGTCAGACGCCGGGCAAGGGGGTGACTGGCCGAAATTGGGTTCTTCCGCTCAAACATTTCCTTCACGGACACCTGACTGCTGTTGTGGGCAGAGGAGCAGGAACCGATCAAGGGCAGAGGCGGAGTGGAGGAGGGTGCCTGTGAAGGTGCAAGGGAGAAAGCGGCAGAAGCAGATGATGCACCTGAAGGAGGAAGAGGAAAAGGAGGGTGACTTTTCTTTTGTGTGCTGCTGCTGCTTTTGCTCAGGTGGCCATCCCATTGCTGTTTGTGCATTTTCTCCAGGTGCCTTCGTAAGGCACTTGTCCCTACGTGAGTGTTGGCCTTTCCACGGCTCAATTTTTGTTGGCAGAGCGAACAGATGGCTTTGGTCCGATCTGAGGCACATACATTAAAACATTTCCACACCGCTGAGCCACCCTGGGATGTGGGCACTATGGGGACCTCAGCAGCTGATGCTGAAGGGCAAGTTGGCTGGCTGTACATAGGTGGCGATACATGGTGCCGGACTCTGCCACCAGCTGTTTCTGACGAAGAGCTGCCCCAGCTTCTTTCAGCAACTTCTCTCCTCCTACTACTCTCTGACTCCTCCTCTGAACTGTCCCCCTCTTCATCTCCTCTATTGGGAACATACAGAGGATCCCTATCATCGTCAGCATCGTAATCATCCTGTCCAGCTTCGCTTGCCTCAGAAAAATCCAAACATGCACCATCAGTAGGTCCTTCATCCTCCTTACACGTTACATCCATAGTGTTGCCGCGTAACGCAGACATATGAGCTGGTGAAAAATCATCTTGCTGTAACAACAATGGCTGTGCATCAGTGATTTTTACCACTAAATAATTCTTGCGAAGTGTCAAATGCAGAGGAAGTGGTGCTAGTAGTAGCGCTGGTGGCTGAGCAAGATGAGGTGTTCTGTGTCGCTAAATACTCAACCACGTCCTGACAATCTTGGGAGGTGATGGGACGTGCCTTCTTCCGAGCACTGTACTGTGGGCCAGGTCCACACGAAATTACATTTACACGACCTCGCGCAGACCTGCCAGGTGGCCTTCCTCTGGCTCTGGCACTACCTCTTCCTCTACCTGTTTTGTCCATATCGGGTATGCACGGAGTGGTATATCACACTGCGTGCACTCACGTAGGTAGATGGGTTCACTTAACTGCACAGGTATGCGCACTGATGCGGTGGGTTCACTGAACACAACAGGTATGCAGTGGCGGGTTCACTGAACACAACAGGTATGCAGTGGCGGGTTCACTGAACACAACAGGTATGCAGTGGCGGGTTCACTGAACACAACAGGTATGCAGTGGCGGGTTCACTGAACACAACAGGTATGCAGTGGCGGGTTCACTGAACAGTACAGGTATACAGTGGCGAGTTCACTGAACACAACAGGTATGCAGTGGCGGGTTCACTGAACACAACAGGTATGCAGTGGCGGGTTCACTGAACAGGTATACAGTGGCGGGTTCACTGAACAGAACAGGTATACAGTGGCGGGTTCACAGAACAGGTATGCAGTGGCAGGTTCACTGAACACAACAGGTATGCAGTGGTGGGTTCACTGAACAGGTATACAGTGGCGGGTCCACTGAACAGAACAGGTGTGCAGTGGCGGGTTCACTGAACACAACAGGTATGCAGTGGCGGGTTCACTGAACAGGTATGCAGTAGCGGGTTCACTGAACAGTACAGGTATACAGTGGCGGGTTCACTGAACACAACAGGTATGCAGTGGCGGGTTCACTGAACAGGTATACAGTGGCGGGTTCACTGAACAGAACAGGTATACAGTGGCGGGTTCACAGAACAGGTATGCAGTGGCAGGTTCACTGAACACAACAGGTATGCAGTGGCGGGTTCACTGAACAGGTATGCAGTAGCGGGTTCACTGAACAGTACAGGTATACAGTGGCGGGTTCACTGAACACAACAGGTATGCAGTGGTGGGTTCACTGAACAGGTATGCAGTGGTGGGTTCACAGAACAGGTATGCAGTGGTGGGTTCACAGAACAGGTATGCAGTGGTGGGTTCACAGCACAGATATGCAGTGGTGGGTTCACAGAACAGGTATGCAGTGGTGGGTTCACAGCACAGGTATGCAGTGGCAGGTTAACTGAACAGGTATGCAGTGATGGGTTCACAGCACAGGTATGCAGTGGCAGGTTCACTGAACAGGTATGCAGTGATGGGTTCACAGCACAGGTATGCAGTGGTGGGTTCACAGAACAGGTATGCAGTGGTGGGTTCACAGCACAGGTATGCAGTGGCAGGTTCACTGAACAGGTATGCAGTGGTGGGTTCACAGAACAGGTATGCAGTGGTGGGTTCACAGCACAGGTATGCAGTGGCAGGTTCACTGAACAGGTATGCAGTGGTGGGTTCACAGCACAGGTATGCAGTGGCAGGTTCACTGAACAGGTATGCAGTGGTGGGTTCACAGAACAGGTATGCAGTGGTGGGTTCACAGCACAGGTATGCAGTGGCAGGTTCACTGAACAGGTATGCAGTGATGGGTTCACAGCACAGGTATGCAGTGGTGGGTTCACAGAACAGGTATGCAGTGGTGGGTTCACAGCACAGGTATGCAGTGGCAGGTTCACTGAACAGGTATGCAGTGATGGGTTCACAGAACAGGTATGCAGTGGCAGGTTCACTGAACAGGTATGCAGTGGTGGGTTCACAGTACAGGTATGCAGTGGTGGGTTCACAGAACAGGTATGCAGCCAGCCAGGAACAAGTTAAGCCTAACTAATCTTTCCCTGAGAGACAGTCTGCAGCAGCTCGCCCTACTCTCACTAACGCAGGCAGCACACGAGTGACCGTAATGGCCGCCGCTGCCTGCCTTATATAAGGGGGGGGGGGCTCCAGGGGCTAGTGTAGCCTAATTGGCTACACTGGGCCTGCTGACTGTGATGTAGAGGGTCAAAGTTGACCCTCAAGGTGCATTATGGGGCGAACCGAACTTCCGCAAAGGTTCGCCAGCGGGACGCGAACGCGAACCACCGAAGTTCGCGTGGAACCGTTCGCCGGCGAACCGTTCGGCCCATCTCTACTAGTGAGCTGCAGGTAGACGGAGATCACAGCTCCGAGATTTGGCTGCAGCCGGTGCCAGCAGGTCCTTTGTACACCGCGTCTAGCGAGCTGCAGGTAGACTGAGATCATGGCTCAGAGATGTGGCTGCAGCCGGTGCCGGCAGGTCCTTTGTACACCGCGTCTAGCGAGCTGCAGGTAGACAGAGATCACGGCTCAGAGATTTGGCTGCAGCTGGTGCCGGCAGGTCCTTAGTATGTTGCATCTAGCGAGCTGCAGGTAGACTGAGATCATGGCTCAGAGATTTGGCTGCAGCCGGTGCCGGCAGGTCCTTTGTACACCGCGTCTAGCGAGCTGCAGGTAGATGGAGATCACGGCTCAGAGATTTGGCTGCAGCCGGTGCCGGCAGGTCCTTTGTACACCGCGTCTAGCGAGCTGCAGGTAGACGGAGATCATGGCTCAGAGATTTGGCTGCAGCCGGTGCCGGCAGGTCTTTTGTACGCCGCGTCTAGTGAGCTGCAGGTAGACGGAGATCACGGCTCAGAGATTTGGCTGCAGCCGGTGCCGGCAGGTCCTTTGAACGCCGCGTCTAGCGAGCTGCAGGTAGACACGGATCACGGCTCAGAGATTTGGCTGCAGCCGGTGCCGGCAGGTCCTTTGTACACCGCGTCTAGCGAGCTGCAGGTAGACGGAGATCATGGCTCAGAGATTTGGCTGCAGCCGGTGCCGGCAGCTCCTTTGTACACTGCGTCTAGCGAGCTGCAGGTAGACACAGATCACGGCTCAGAGATTTGGCTGCAGCCAGTGCCGGCAGGTCCTTTGTACGCCGCGTCTAGCGAGCTGCAGGTAGACGGAGATCACAGCTCAGAGATTTGGCTGCAGCCGGTGCGGGCAGGTCCTTTGTATGCCACATCTAGCGAGCTGCAGGTAGACGGAGATCACAGCTCAAAGATGTGGCTGCAGCCAGTGCCGGCAGGTCCTTCGTACGTCGCGTCTAGCGAGCTGCAGGTAGACACAGATCACGGCTCAGAGATTTGGCTGCAGCCAGTGCCGGCAGGTCCTTCGTACGTCGCGTCTAGTGAGCTGCAGGTAGACGGAGATCACGGCTCAGAGATTTGGCTGCAGCCGGTGCCGGCAGGTCCTTTGTACGTCGCGTCTAGTGAGCTGCAGGTAGACGGAGATCACAGCTCTGGCGCCCTCCTCCTCCATTCACCTCTCTTTTACCTGCGACTCCTCACATTGTGCCTGTTTTCTCCGCTCTCAGTTTTTAGTATTGTTTTTCCCAACCGATACCTTAGAGGAGAGAAGCAGCCTGTTTTCTCCTACAGCTCATAGGTATATATATGATCAAATAACAAATGGGGCAAAAAATAACAACTAATGTTATTTCATTCAGCAACCAACCATGCACCTTGCAGAACAGTCAGTTTAGGATTCCGTTGCCAACAAAATACTCAGCAAGTGTGCATGAAAAGGAAGAAGAAACAAGAAAAAAGAATTCAAATCTAAATCCTGTTTATTCGCCAAGTTACGGGTGTTGTACTTGGCTCAGACAGCTCAGAGATAAAGATATATACGTACATCATAAACATATTAAGATATAATATTACATAGTGATAAAACACATATTGCACATTGGTGGTTGCTGTTATGGGGGGAGATCATAAAGTTCAGGGCCAGAACAGCTCGAGGGAAGAAGTATTTCCTGTGCCCAGAAGTCTTGGTGGCAATGGCCCTGCAGCGGAGACCTGGTGGTAGTAGTTGGAGATAGCAGGGGGAGTCATTAGCAATCCTCACCGCTCTAGATCGCAGTCTGGAGGAGAAAAGAAGGTCAAGAGATGGGAGAGAGGTTCTGATGATCTTCTCTGCAAATGTGACGACCCTATGTAGCTTGTGCTTGTCACTCCCAGAGGCACTTGCATGCCAACCGATGATGGTAGATGAGCATAGGATAGACTCAATGGTGGCTGAGTAGAAGGGGGTCAGGAGGGAGAAATTCAATCCAAACTTTTTTAATTGGCGCTGGAAGTACAGCCGTTGTTGGACCTTCTTTTTGGAGGAGTACTTTTCCCACCTAAGATCACTGGAGATCATGATACCCAGGAGTCGAGCACTTGAGACTTGAGACTCTGGCGACTTCTGATCCTTCAGTGAAGACTGGGGTGGGGGTGGGGGGGGGGGGGGGGCAAGGGTGTAAAGTTTTTTTTCCTGGAATGAATTGTTAGTTTGACCGTTTTTCCTGAGTTGAGATCAAGCTTATCGATTTCATGCCAATTGCTGATGTCCTTGATCTCTTGTGGGTAAGCTGGTTCTCCGCTCTTGTCTACAAGGTAAATGATGGTGGCGTCATCAGAAAACTTGATCACCTTGACAGAATCATTCTTAGAGGCACACAAGTTTGTGTAAAGGGAGAACAGCATAGGTGACAGGACGCACCCTTGGGGTGCACCTGTGTTAGTGGTTTGCACTTGCGAGGTGACCGTGTTGACCCTCACCATTTGAGTCCTGTTTGTAAGGAAGTGTTTCAGTCGCACACAGAGGGTGGGATGTACGCCTAGTTGGGCAAGCTTGTCATGGAGGATGTTGGGACTGATAGTATTGAAGGCGGAGCTGAAGTGGAGGAGGCGAATCCTGGCATAGGTGTCCTGTTTGTCTAGATGGGACAGGACTACTCCAGGCAGATGACATCCTCTACCGACCTGTTTGTTCTACTGTATAGGCAAACTGGATCTACCACAGCGGTTACACAAACGATGTGAAAAGCTGTACCCAAAATTGCTTCCAAACATCTGGATGGAACAGTGGTTGATCACTTTTAAATGTCACTTTCATTGCCCACCAAAAATGCCACGTTTACTTTCTGTCTGTATTCTTGAAAATAATTGTGGGATTACTGGATCTTTTCTGCTTACCTGCTCAAGAAGAACACCAAATCTCGGAGTGGATTAAAATGGCAGTGCAGTAGAGTGATTCTAGGATATATTTATATACTGTCAATCACTTTCCCAGACACTCTCTCCCTGCAACTGCCACAATAGCTTGAGTGTGATAATGTGCATTGTGGAATGTCTTGTTCGTAAATATTGCCCAAAAAGCAGGGCAGTTTCTAGGCTAAAATACACTCAGGGCAAGAGTGTAAAAATTGTGCCCCCTTCCCCCCCACCCCCGTGGACTTGCAAATCCATACTCTTTAGGGACAGTCACACAGCCGCAGGTCACAAGTAGATCTGCCTACTTACTAGTGACCAGCCTCTCATCCGGGAGGAAGCAGAGACCAGGAGAACACACAGGAGAAGAGAGCCCGGAAAGCCGACTCCTCCATGGGCGCCAAACACCGACAGCCTGCAGTACCGCTACAGGACATCAGGTGTCATCACGCCGTGGTGACGTGATGATGACTTGACATCAGATGCGGGCAGCCGCAGGACGCCCGGGAGGAGTCAAGAAAGGTGATCGCGCTGGTAATCTTCTTTCTTCTTCTATTTGGCTGCACCGCGCATCACCAGCTCCCTAGCGGTTATGTCCTTCTGCCTGCGCCCCCCTTCTCCTACTTGCCGGTCTGCACCCAGGGTGGTCACTCCGTCCACACTGCCCAAGAAACGGCCCTGCCCAAAAGACGTCCTCTTCCTCACCTCGGAAAGTTGGTAGGTATGCTTTAAGTTAACCTATGTAACAGCGCTGAAAGGAGGAATATCCAGAAAGCCGACTCTTTGTACTATTTCTTGGGAATGTGGTTGAAAAACACTGATCCTGAATAGTAGATACACCAGCTTAAATATATATTATTTAGCTTTCAATATCTTTAAATAGAACAACAGAAAGTGCTGATTGCCGCATTGGTCCTGAAGGGAAAGTGAGTCTCTGGTAATTGCCGATAACGTTAAATGTTATTTGAAAGAACCTGGGGAGATTTTGAAAGCTAAGTGATGAACTATTATATTGTAGCACAAAGGGAGTAACTGGCAAAACCTATATTTTAACAATACCGTGCCCACATTTCAAGGACCCTCTTTAATAATTACAGACTTGACGTTCTGCCACTAAATGTTTTTTTTTTTTTGTCTCCTTTTTCTTTCTTTTTTTTTTTTTTTTAATTATTGTTATTATTACAATTTGTTCAAAAAGTTCCAACATATACCAGAGGGAGGTACAAGAGAGCAATGAGTCAACACAAGTTGACAGTTGAATGGCAGTTTGTATAGTAAACTTTATTGAGAGCTTGGGGCAAGAAGAGATGACGGGCCTTATTCAGTTACAACTTCTCCTGGTGATAAGAGTTAACGATGGTCTAATGCCGGTAAGAATACATTTGCACAAGTCCTCTCTGGAAGGTGGCGTGTGTCGGAACTCCAAGCCAAACAGAAACCCACCAGTGATGAATCTACTTTCTTCATTCAGTTAGTCATTGTAAATGTAAAAGTCATTACTTAATGCCACAAATTAGGGTGGATAATCCTAAACCTTCCACTCTCTGCCCAAGTGATTGCTGGCTAGCAGGCAAAAAGGGGGCCGGCTGAGGGGAATGAAAAGGGCGGTGCCATAGACTTTAATACAATACGCTGAAAAAAGCAGAAAAAGGGTGCCGCAATAAATTAGAACATTATAGTTTTTTAAGTAGTTATGGTTTTAGAAGCTTGCAACGTTATAGTTTTTGCCATATTACTTTGTTTATATGTACAGATTTTACATTATCAAAGATATTATCATTTCTATGTGTAAAAGGGTGTTTCTTCAGAGAGACAGGTTAGGGTTAGGCAACACCAGGGGGAGTGGTTAGGATTAGGCACCACCAGGGTGGTGGTTAGATTTAGGCAGGGGGGTGGTTAGTGTTAGGCACCAAGGGAGGGGTGTCTAGGGTTAGGCACCACCAGGGGGTAATTAGAGTTATGCACCACCAGTGGAGTGGTTAGGGTTAGGCACCACCAGGGGGTGGTTAGTGTTAGGCACCAGGGAGGGGGGGTGGCTAGGGTTAGGCACCACCTGGGGGGGTAATTAGGGTTAGGCGCCACCAGGGGAGTGGTTAGGGTTAGGCACCACCATGGGGGTGGTTAGTGTTAGGCACCACCGGGGAGGTGGTTAGGGTTTAGCACCACCGGGGGGATGGTTGGGGTTAGGCACCACCAGGAGTGGTTAGGGTTAGGCACCACCAGGGAAGGGTTCTGTGTGAGAGTAAGGTTGGGTTAAGCTGTATTGTTGAATTACGTAACGATTTTTAACATATTTTTTCATTATTATTTCCTGTCTGTAAGTACAATGATACCTATTAAAATAATATCAAAGATAATATTGTTTGTATCTATAAAAGGGTGTTTCTGTGGAGGGAGTGGTTAGGGTTAGGCAACGCCAGGGGGGTGGTTAGGGTTAGGCACCACCTGTGGGGTAATTAGGGTTAGGCACCACCAGGGGGGTGGTTAGTGTTAGGCAGCAATGGTATTTATTAAAATAATATCAAAGATATTATAATTTCTATGTATAAAAGGGTGCTTCTGCAGAGGGAGTGGTTAGGGTTAGGCAACACTGGGGGGTAGTTTTAGGTACCACCAGGGGAGGCTTCTGTGTGAGAGTAGGGTTGGGTTAATCTGTATTGTTGAATTACGTAACGATTTTTAACATTAATATATTTTCATTGTTATGTCCCGTCTGTAATTACAATGGTATTTATCATTAACCAAGTTTGACAACGATGTTCATTATCTTTAGCAAATTTTTTATTCACCCACGCCATTTCGTTATCAAGCCAAGCCCTTTTTTCATGCACACGATTAGGTACCTTTCTTACACCAGTGTTTTTATCTATTATTTTTATTTACTTATTTTAGTGGTAAGAGAGATTCCTGTTCCCCTATTCCATATCACCTGCACCCTACGCCCTTCGTGTCCTCAGCCAGGGTGACCGTCCGACAGAGGTGAACTATAAAAAAGTTGGGTGGATCTTCATCAGAGGTACTCACGTTCATTGCTACTTTGAGATTCCGGCAACTCTTTTTGAATTGACCTGAGGAAGCTGGCCAGTACCTGTGAAACGTGTTGTCATACTTAAATATTCCTTACCATGCTGGTGTCATAACATCTGGAGAGGTAAGTGAGTGCTTCTATATATATATATATATATATATATTTATATATATATTTTATAGACATAAACAGCACATGGCTCTAGGTCCATTCCCTATATTGGGCGCCTCTACCCTACTTTTTTACAGTTCAGTCTTATATCTCCTCAGGGGGTAGTACACTTTGTAGTCCCTCCACTACAGAGTCACCCAGGAGAATGACGATCCAGCATTCAGCTTCGTGTGGACAAACCGAGGGGGACGGTTATTTCTCCTGCAGGCGTATATAGTGTTTGCAAAGATTGCAGCTAATCTTTGTGAGTATAATTTCCAGGGGTGTAACTAGGTCCCACCGGGCCCCACTGCAGAAATTCTGAGGCCCCCCCGCGGGCCCGCTCGGGACGTTTTGGGGGGCTGGAGGGGTCGCAGCATGAGGGGAAAGCCATGGCCTCACTCGTACATTTATTTCCTTTTAAACAATACCAGTTACCTGGCTGTCCTGCTGATCCTTGGCCTCTAATACTGCCAGCCATAGCCCCTGAACAAGCATGCAGCAGATCAGGTGTTTCTGACGTTATTGTCAGATCTGCACGCCTGTTTCTGGTGTGATTCAGACACTACTGCAGCAAAAGAGATCAGCAGGGCTGCCAGGCAACTGGTATTGTTTAACAGGAAATAAATATGGCAGCCTCCATATCCCTCTTACTACAGTTCTCCTTTAAAGCTTAAAGGACAAATACTGTGGAAAAAAATGCAACATTTATAATACATACATACATAAATATTAATGTGCATTTCTCTCAGCGTAAAATGTGCCTTACATTATTTATTTTTTCCTATGTTACTGTCACTTATAGTAGGCAGTGAAAATCTGACAGATCTGTCAGGTTTTGGACTAGTCCATTTCCTCATGGGGGATTCTTAGTTATTTCTTTATTTAAGAAAACATTACTGTACTGCAGTTGCTCCATCCAACTGCCAAAATATTGTGCAACTGAGTAGGGAAGCTGGATGACATCTCTGTGAAAAATCATCTCCAGTGAGGGCTTTTGTAAAGAATAAAGACTAGAGAGACTATGAGGAAATGGTCTAGTCCAAAACTTGTCAGATCTGTCAGCTTTTTACTGCCTATATTCAGTGACAGCAACCTAGGAAACAAGTCATGTATAGTGCATCACACTCTGGTAGAAATGTACATTTATGATTAGTGATGAGCAAAAATTTTGCATAGACGTCATTTTGTATGGAAATGCGAAATCGTAATGCAAAATTTCAGGAAAAATCTTAATTCATTTAGTCGGTAAATGAATTACATATGTTATTGCTACATATGTTATTATTATTGCTACATATGTTATTATTATTGATTTATAAAGCACCAACATATTCTGTGGCACTGTACAAAGTAAGAAACAAACATGGGGTACATAATACAGACAATGGTGTACACTAATATACATAATACATAATTAGTGACATAATACAGCATACAGAATACAGAATACAGAATTGGTAATGACAGTGATAAAAGTAACATGATGAATAAAATGTATAATGGTTACCAAGAGACAAAAGGGGGAGAGCCCTGCCCTTGCAAGCTTACAATCTAAAGGGAATGGGGGGAAACAAGTGGAGGGGTAGTATGCAGCAAATATATAGAGGCTTTGTGTTTTAGGATACCTAGTAGGAGTGCAATTTGGTCTTAGGACAAAGGGAAGTGGCCTAGGGTAGCGCATATGCTTGTTAGTGTTGGGCGAACAGTGTTCGCCACTGTTCGGGTTCTGCAGAACATCACCCTGTTCGGGTGATGTTCGAGTTCGGCCGAACACCTGATGGTGTTCGGCCTTTTAAGTTCGGGTTCGACCCGAACTTCTAATGGCCGCCGAACAGGGCCCTGTTCGGCCGAATACTGCCCCCCTATGGGGTCGTAGGCATAAGGGGGGAGCATGCCCCGATCGCGGGGGGGGGGGGTCGGAAATTCCCCCCACCCCCTCCGCTAGCGCTCCCCCCTCTGCCCGCTTCCCCATACAAAAATTTCAAGAAGTACCTGTGTCCGGTGGTAGTGGGTGGCTGCCTGGCTGGCAGTGGGCGGCACTATGAAGTGACTGACTGAGGAGGAGGAGTCCGGAGAGTGACGCGTTGAGGGAGGCCGGGCAGCGGGCGGTTCAGCAGTAGTACCGTACTACTGCTGATCCGCCCACTGCCCGGCCTCCCTCAAAGCGTCACTCTCCGGACTCCTCCTCCTCAGTCAGTCACTTCATAGTGCCGCCCACTGCCAGCCACCCACTACCACCGGACACAGGTACTTCTTGAAATTTTTTTATGGGGAAGCGGGCAGAGGGGGGAGCGCTAGCGGAGGGGGTGGGGGGAATTTCCGACCCCCCCCCCCCCCGCGATCGGGGCATGCTCCCCCCTTATGCCTGCGACCCCATAGGGCCCCTAAAAGCGGGATGTTCGGGGAGTTCGGGGTTCGGCCCGAACATGCCGAACATTGCGGCCATGTTCGGCGAACTTTCCCGAACCCGAACATCCAGGTGTTCGCCCAACACTAATGCTTGTCGGAAGAAATTCGTTTTTAGAGAGCGTTTAAAAGTAACAAAGGTTGGCGAGTGACGGATGTGTTGTGGGAGGGCATTCCAGAGGAGGGGTGAAGCGCGTGCGAAGTCTTGTAAGCGTGAATGTGAGGAGGTGATTCTAGAGGAGGACAACAGAAGATCGTGTGCAGATCTGATCTGCAGATGTTAAGGAGAATCCTGGGTACAAGTCAAAAAATTGTTTCAAATAGACCTTATAATTTTTGAGTAAATTTGTAATCTTGTAAAAATGAAAAGGAAAAATGTTTTTTAAACTGTCCCCTCTACCACTTCACACTACCACGCCGTGGGTTATTTATCCAAATACATGCACAGATATGGTAGTTTTATATTCTCGTATTGATATATACACACAAAATATTCTCTGTCACTAGTTGTAAATAATGATGTTTTGGTTGTACAATATCGAAATTATACCTCTATTTACAATTGCCTCAGACATCACATATCATCACATCTTTATATGTAAATGATCCTACAGTAAGCATCTACATAAATAGTCATGTCCCTCAATACTGAAATGTTACCATACAACCACCCATATATGATACAGCGTTCTGATTTTGCTTCTTATCTCTGTCAGTTTCAGTGTGATACTCCTGTGGCTTATTGCCCGAGGAAGCGGGACTATGCCTGTGAAACACGTTGCCAGTTGTTTCTAGGAGTATGTGAATAAATTGTTACTACCTCAATAGACAGCATCGTGTCTGTTTTGGAGTGGCTGGTCCACCACCGCCTCCTGAACTTTTTGAACGATTTTAGCATATTTTATTCTTTTGGCGCCTCTAATTCTTTACATGACATTTTTCTGAGTATAACAACCACCCACAATTCTCCACAACATATGTAGCAATTTCGGTGACAATAGCATGTATGTGGGCATTGCCATTCGCTGCTAGTGGCCACGAAATTACGCAAAAATTATGTGAAATCAATTGAATTTACAAATCATAATTACCTATAGGCGTAATTGCGAAAATTTACGTAAACATTTTTCGTAATCGTAATCATTACGATCATCGCTATTTATGATGTATGTATTGTGAATTTTACAATGTTTGACAATAGCGGTCTGTTAATATTGATCAGTTGCTGTGGGCGACGGCACATTGGACATCTCGCGGCCGTTCCTCGCTGCATTCTGACTCACGCACGCCTTACATTCCTAATCACTTCCACTTCTATTGCTGACGTTGTTTTTGCAAAAGATTAATCCCGTCTAAAGTGTTTTTCTTTTTACTTAACGCTGCGATGGGAGGGTAAAAAAAGGTTCTTCTTTTTCTTTTTTTTTCTTCTTTTTAGCAAAGTGATTATTGTATCTAATTAAATGATAAAAGAGACTACTAAATATTCTCTATTTATGAATTCTGAGATTTGTAAAACACTTCCTGTATGTGCTGGGGTGCAGCTGCTGGAGGGTGAGGGATGGGGGGGGGGGGGGGGAGAAGGGAGGGGGAAGGGAGGGGGGATGGCAGCGGTGAACAAGAGTCTCAGTAGAGGACTTTCGATATCATCTGATTCCAACCTCTGCAGGGCAATGAGAAGCATCAAACTCACTCTGGCTGAATATGAGCAGCGTGCAAGAAGGAGAACACTGGTGGGAATAGTTTCCAGGCAAAGCTCAATATTAACTATTCATAATGGGTTTTAAGAAGTGCATTGCTTTTTAAATACACAGATAAAACAACTCTAATCAACGAGCTTTGCTTTGAACAAGACAGATCAGTTCCAATTTATACCATGAATGTATCGGCAGGATGGAGTCTGGGCAGATACACATTACAGCTCTCTGGCTACCGGGATGCAACTATCATCTCTAATGAATGCTGCAAATACACAGCCCACATATTGCCATATATTGTCCACAAAGCTTCTCTCTGGAATTATCTCCCCTGACTGCATTTTTACCTCCACCAATTTTAAAGGGAACCAGAGGCCCCAGAAAGAAGATTTTATACATACCTGGGGCTTCCTCCAGCCCCATACGCACGGATCGCTCCCACGCCGCCGTTCTCCGCTTCCTGTATCCGGCGGTACCGGGTCCCGTAATTTCGGCCAGTCGGCCAGTCGGTGGCAGCACGCGGCCAATTGTCCGCATCTCAGGGGCTGCCGGCATACCCTTACGTGTGCGGCTGCATATTGCGCAGCCGCAAGCGTACGGGTATGGAGGGAGCCCCTGTGAATGCGGATAATTGTCTGCGTCCACCGGAAGTGACGGGACCCGGTACCGGCGCATCCAGGAAGCAGAGGATGGTGGCGTGGGGGCAATGCAGGCTTATGGGGCTGGAAGAAGCCCCAGGTATGTATGAAATCTTTTTTCTTTTTTTAAAGCTGGCGTCTCTGGTTCCCTTTAAGGAGGGCTCATTCATGAGATGAACAGAGACACGCCCATATGCATTTCACTTTTTTCTCTTATGTTTTCTCCCAGGAGATATTCTTTTGTTTCAATAACATTTCAGTCCTCTGCAAATGAAAAAGTACCCAAAAGTAGGTGAAAAAAAGTACTGTCAACTTTTTTTTAATGTTATCTTGTTAGCGTATTTTCTTGCTTGCTGGTGGCTTAACCTCTTGACGACCAGCTAACGCCGATTGGCGTAAACTGGTCGTCTGCGGGTTACCATGGAAACGGCCGTTTGATCGAGCGGCCTTTCCATGTCAGTTCACGGAGGGTGTCTCCGTGAACAGCCGGAGAGCCGCCGATGGCGGCTCGCCGGCAAAATGTAAACAGGCGGGGAAGAAATCCCCGCTGTTTACATCATACGGCGCTGCTGCGCAGCAGCGCCATAAGGCAGATCGGCGATCCCCGGCCTCTGATTGGCCGGGGATCACCGGCATATGATAGGCTGAAGCCTATCCTTCAATGCGCAGGACGGAAATCCGTCCTGCGCAGCACACAGGGGAAGGGAGAGGGAGGGAGCTGGCGAGAGGGCTGAAAGCGCTGCGGAGGGGGGCTTTGAAGAGCCCCCCCCCCCCCCCCGCTAAGCAACTGCAGCCGGCGGCGATCAGACCCCCCCAGCAGGACATCCCCCTAGTGGGGAAAAAAGGGGGGTAGTCTGATCGCCCTGCTGCACTCCTGATCGGTGCTGCGGGCTGTAGAGCCCACGCAGCACCGATCAGTGTAAAATCCCCTGGTCGGCAAGTGGTTAAAACACATAGGCCCATAAACAATACATTTTTTCTCCTGAGTTTTCGCCTCGGCGATATTTTCACAGACATTAAAGTATCCTTTAAACCACCAGCAAGTGAGAAAACACTCAAAATAATCTCCATAGTACTTTTGTTATATACTTTTTGGCAGAGGCGTAGCTAGGGCTTTCAGCGCCCGGGGACAAAGACTATTAATGCGCCCCCTAAGGTGAATGGTGAAAAATGGGGCACGGCCACATAATGAATGTGGGCGTGGTTATGGGTGGAGCCAAATGTACAGGAAGTTAGCAGTAGTGTAAGCTGCGTACAGCTCCGCCTACCGCCTGTTAGCGACGTTATGACGGCAGCGGCGGTAGGTGGAGCTGTACGCTGCTTCTTCTGCCCAATCAGTAGCAATCTTATGTATGACAGGGCGGCACGCTGTGGATCCGGCCCCCGCCTCCCTCCGCATTAAGCATTGCAACATTGTTACACTCGCCGCCACAGCCGGGCCGAGGCAGAGGCTGGGCAGGCTCCACCCTCTGAACGTTGGGCTATGGGGGCGCAGGGAAGAGTGCCTTACTTCTGTATTCTCTCCCCACGGTCCCAATCCTGTCACTGTGCCCTGCTTTTCCTCGCTCCTCGCCCCCGGCAAAGTATGGATCACAGCGGCCAGCGGGCGTACGAAGATTACAGCACACTTAACTCACATCCTGATCTGCAGGCTACAGTCTGGGAGCTAGAGGTCCAGGTGACAGGTCTCTTCTGTCTCCTCTGCAGCGCCACTGCTCACATGCTTCCTGATACACTATATAGGGTTGCCACCTTTAGGGTGAAAAAATACCGGCTTGTGGGTGTGGCCTGAGGGGTGTGGTCTAAAAGTGGGAGTGGTTTTTCACAGACTTTTTAAAGGACAACTGACCTGAGAGGGATATGGACGCATCCATAATGTATTTACTTTTAAGCAATGCAAATTTCCTGGCTGTTCTGCTGATCCTCTGCGTCTAATAGTTGTAGCCATACCCCCTGAAGAAACATGCAGATCAGATTTTTCTGACTAAAAGTCTGACAAGATTAGCATGCTTGTTTCGGGTGTTTGATGCAGACACTACTATTGCCAGAAAGCTCAGCAGGACTGCCAGGCAACTGGCTTCGTTTTAAAGGTAATCAATAAGGTAATCAATGTGCCAGCCTCCCTATCCCTCTCTCAGGTCAGTTGACCTTTAATGCTAAGTACACACTATACAATTTACTGTCAGATTGACTATTTCCTACAGATCCAATCTGATTTCCAATCGATTTTCTGTTCACTTCTATGGAAAATCTATTGGAAAGCAAATCGGAAATAGTCAATCTGACAGTAAATCAGTCAGAAAATTGTATAGTATGTACCTAGCATTAGGCTCAATCTGGGTCTCTTAGAGGCAGCATTAAAGGGAACTTAAAGAGAGTATGAAGCGAAAAAAATTTGCTAAATTTACCTCAGCATTCGCTTCAGAACGCTCACCAGCGCTAAACCGCCGCATTCCCGGCGAAAAACGAGGGCTGCAGACCACCCAAATCCCAGGGGGGTCTAAGGATTGCGCTTCCTGGAAGAGGCAGAGCTCTCTGCTGCAGCTCTGCCTCTTCTAATGTCATTCGCAGCGGATCGCCGCCTTTCCCTCTTTCTTCACAGAGAGGCGGCGATCCGCGGGGCGATTGACAGCAGGAGAGGCGGAGCTACAGCGAATAGCTCAGCCTCTCAGGGCAGCACAATCCACGACCAAGTTGGTTGTGGATGCATGCCCGGGGATTTGGGGGGTCTGCAGCCCCCGTTTTTTAGCGGGGATGCAGCAGTTTAGCGATGGTGGGACTTCTGAAGCGAACTTAAAGGTAAATGTAGCAAAAAAAATTTGCTTCAGAGTCTCTTTACACTGAGAAGGATGTGGATTTTTCCTTTTAAAATAATACCAGTTGCCTGACTCTCCTGCTGATCCTGTGTCTCTAATACTATCAGCCACAGCCCCTGAACAAGCATGCAGATCAGGTGCTCTGACTAAAGTCAGACTGGATTAGCTGCATGCTTGTTTCAGGTGTGTGATTCAGCCACTACTGCAGCCAAAGAGATCAGCAGGACTGCCAAGCAACTGGTATTGTTTAAAAGGAAACATCCATATACCTCTCAGTTTAGGTTCCCTTTAATGGGTGTATTTATACTTACCTGGGGAACTTCCTCCAGCCCTATAAGGTGCATGGGCTCCCTAGCCAGCTGCTCCATTCACTTGATATGCTCCCCCAGTAATAACTGGCTGGCCGCGCTCTCCTGTGTCATGCGTCTACCCCTGTAGTGCTCCCGCAGCGGAGAGCATTCTGCTCCTGTGCAGTAGCGGCCGGGTCGCGTATGTGCAGAAGCGCATCACTGGCCGTGATTCTCCAGATTACCGTGGGGAGGATATCCAGTGAACAGAGAGGCTGCAAGGGAGCCCACACACCTCATGGGGCTTTAAAAAGCCCCAGGTAAGTATAAATACACCCAATAATAACATTTCAGGTACACATTAACCTCCTTGCGACCACCTAACGCCGATGGCATCAAGTCATGGGGGAGGAAATTACGCCGACGGGGGGAGAGTTTCGAAATCAGTCTGCCTGCCCGTGGTCGCAGGAGGCAGGCTGTTACACATTAAAAAAAAAATAGTTTATTTACAAGTACAGCCCTGCGATCTACCGCAGAGCTGTACGGGGGGACAGCTCTGTCACTGAGCTGTCCCCTCGAGTATGCCACAAGAAGATCCCTCTACTAGGCTGATGCCTATGAGAGGTGATCAGCTCTGAATTGGGGGGGAGGGAGGATGGGAGAATTATTTAAATAAAATATGTGATTTTATTAAAGAAAAAAAAAAACAATTAAATAAAGAAAAAATTTTCAGCAGCAATCAGATGCCACCGACAGAAAGCTCTGTTGGTAGCAACAAAAGGGGGGCAAGATTCAATCGTGTGCTAAGTTGTATGGCACTGGCCTGAATTTTTAAAAATAGCCTGGTCACTAGGGGGGTGTAAGCCTGTGGTCCTAAAGGATTACTATAGGGGGGAAACTTGAAAAAAAGAGTTGAACTTACCTGGGGTTTTTAATGATCCCCCACATATGTCCTGTGCCCGCGCAGCCACTCGCCGATGCTCCAGTCCCCGCCGCTGGTTCACTTCTGGAATTTGCAACTTTCAAGTTGCAAAACCACTGCACGGCCTTCTGTTCCCCCGAGAGTGTACTGCTCAGGCACAGGCCGTACTGTGCTTGTGCAGTACGCTCCTGTGATGTCAGGGGAAGCAAGGAGAAGGCGGTGTAGGCGACAGTTGCAAATTCCAGAAGTAACCAGCGGCAGGGATGGGAGCATCAGTGAGTGGTTGTGCGGGCACAGAATGTCTGCAGGGGACCATTAGAAGCCCCAGGTAAGTTCAACTCTTTTTCCCCTTTGCCCCCTACAACTCCTTTAAGCTGTTAAGAGAAAAGGGGTCAGGTCTGTAAGGACAGAAATGGGGAGGGGGACGGACAACCAACGTAGAGGAAGTGTGGGGGTCTATTGCCCATTCTTGCTATGGGGGTAAGGGAGGGGGTGTCACACTGAAGGAGGGGGTGCAGTTTTTCATAGGGGAAACAGTCTCTTAATACATACACATACACTACTATATACATACACCCACATGCTCTATGTACATACATACATACATGCTCTGTTTACATACATACTCTCTCTATATATATATACACATACTCGCTCTCTCTCTCTCTATATATATCTATATATATATATATATATATATATATATATATATACATATACATACATACATACATACATGCTCTGTATATACACACGCAGATCACATCACACACACACACTATATACATACACACATACTCTATATACATACATACACGCTCTATATATACACACACGCAGATCACACACTCACTATATACTGTACATACACACATACTCTATATACATACATACATACATACACGCTCTATATATACACACACGCAGATCACACACTCACTGTATACTGTACATACACACATGCTTTGTACACACACACTATACATACACATCACGTCACACAAATGCCATACATACATATATATATATATACACACACACACACACTGCATGCATCCATGCACACAGCAGCGACAGCACCTCTCCCAACAGTAGCAGCATCTCCTGACATAGCTGAAGCTCCACGTGTCTCCTCTCTGGCCGTCTGAAGTCTCCGGGAGGAGGAGGGGGAGGAGCAGGACATTCCTCTCCTCCACACTGAAGTATCAGCTCCGTTGGCAGTGACAGGGAGCTGTGCATCAAAAACAGGAAGGAGGGGGGAGAGCTGGCTGTAGCCACATATAAGTTAGGGAAAGTATTAATACAACAGACCTGGCATCTCCCCCTCTATGGAACAGTCCAAATTACCGGCTGATACATTGCCGGTAAAAACATTTTTCCGACAGCGGCTTTGTAACTAATTTTCCGGCTGGGCCGGGGGAATACCGGGTGGGTGGCAACCCTAACACTATACAGGAAGTACGCAAGCGCCGCTGCAGAGGAGACCGAAGAGACCTGTCACCTGGACCTCTAGCGTCCGGACTGTAGCCTGCAGATGTGAGTTAACTGAGCTGTAATCTTCTTACGCCCGTTGTGATCCATACCTTGCCGGGGCTGGGGGGCGAGGAGCAGGGAACAGCAGGGCACATGCTGATGCTATAAGTTGAAAAAAAATCATTAAAAAAAAAGAGAGACAGACATTGTACCTAATCGCTGCCTGCTCTCCCCCAACACTACCAATACCCCCCCCCCCCCTCCCCTGTCCCAGGCTCACCCACCCTCCCTCCCTTAGTATGTCTCCTATAAACAATTTATGGAACCTGTAGGAAGGTTGGGTATAGATTGCGAGGAGGTGGAGGGGTAAGAGGGTATATATGACATGATGATAAGTATGTATGTCATATATACCCCCCCCCCTCCTTCAATCAACTATATACCCAACCTTCCAGCATGTTCCATTAACTGTTTATAGAAACACATGAGATGAGACAGATATACCTAATCGCTGCCTGCTCTCCCCCAACACTACCAATCCCCCCCCCCATCTCCCCACCCCACCCCCCCAGGCTCACGCTCAGCCACCCACCCTCCCTCCCTCTGCCAAGCTTCAAGTTCGCTCACCGTCAAATATGCCTGTATAGGCAGACATTGTTGTGCGGTGTGTGCTGCCTCTGGTCCTGGGCTGCCTGGCTGATTTAAATCTGGTCCGGTCCGGCTGCCTCCACCTGGGCTCCACGCACGCTGTCTAGCCTCTAGGAAGGATAGAGCTGGCTCGCTGGCGGCGCATCTCTCTCTCTCTGCCAGCTGCCGCTCTGCGCAGCGTTCCACTCGTATGGACGCTGCGCGGCGGTGCGGCGGTGACGTGTGACGTCACTGGTGACAACATCACTGAGTGGTGACATCCGGCCCGGCGCCGCAGGCGCCGAGGATAAGATAAATGTAAATATATATATATAAAAAAAAAAAAGACACTGCAGCTGGGCGCCCTTGGGGACCTAGCGCCCGGGGGCACTTGTCCTACCCCGACCCCCCCTAGCTCCGCGCCTGCTTTTTGGTACTTTTTCAAGTCCAAAAACTTGAAATGTTATTTTTAAAAAGAAAGTTGGAAAAGTATCTCCTGGGAGAAAAGTCAATTGCACCTAGGACAAAGCATTGATAAGGGCCCATATACAAATAACTTTCCACCTCAGTCTTTTTCTCTTAGGAGATAATTTTTCAACTTCTTTTTAGAATAACTTTTCAGCATTTTGATAATTTAAAAGTACCAAAAAAGTAAGTGAAAAAGTACGATCAACATTATTTTCAGCGCTTGCGGGACGCTTAAAAGTCATTTTATTGGCAAGGTGTAAAAATATCGCCTAGCAGAAAACGTAAAATAAGTAAATGACATATCGGTAGTGTTGGGCGAACGGTGTTCGCCACTGTTCGGGTGATGTTCGGGTTCGGCCGAACACCTGATGGTGTTCGGCCAAACTGTTCGGCCATATGGCCGAACTAAGAGCGCATGGCCGAACGTTACCCGAACGTTCGGCTAGCGCTGTGATTGGCCGAACGGGTCACGTGTAGTGTTGGGCGAACATCTAGATGTTCGGGTTCGGGCCGAACATGGCCGAACTCCGAACATAATGGAAGTCAATGGGGACCCGAACTTTTGTGCTTTGTAAAGCCTCCTTACATGCTACATACCCCAAATTTACAGGGTATGTGCACCTTGGGAGTGGGTACAAGAGGAAAAAATTTTTAGCAAAAAGAGCTTATAGTTTTTGAGAAAATCGATTTTAAAATTTCAAAGGGAAAACTCTTTTAAATGCGGGAAATGTCTGTTTTCTTTGCACAGGTAACATGCTTTTTGTCGGCATGCAGTCATAAATGTAATACATATAAGAGGTTCCAGGAAAAGGGACCGGTAACGCTAACCCAGCAGCAGCACACGTGATGGAACAGGAGGAGGGTGGCGCAGGAGGAGAAGGCCACGCTTTGAGACACAACAACCCAGGCCTTGCATGAGGACAAGAAGCGTGCGGATAGCAATTTGCATTTTGTCGCCATGCAGTCATAAATGTAATACAGATGAGAGGTTCAATAAACAGGGACCGGAAACGCTAACCCATCACAGATGTTCATTGTTCATGTTACTTGGTTGGGGTCCGGGAGTGTTGCGTAGTCGTTTCCAATCCAGGATTGATTCATTTTAACTTGAGTCAGACGGTCTGCATTTTCTGTGGAGAGGCGGATACGCCGCCGATCTGTGACGATGCCTCCGGCAGCACTGAAACAGCGTTCCGACATAACGCTGGCTGCCGGGCAAGCCAGCACCTCTATTGCGTACATTGCCAGTTTGTGCCAGGTGTCTAGCTTCGATACCCAATAGTTGAAGGGTGCAGATGGATTGTTCAACACAGCTACGCCATCTGACATGTAGTCCTTGACCATCTTCTCCAGGCGATCGGTGTTGGAGGTGGATCTGCACGCTTGCTGTTCTGTGTGCTGCTGCATGGGTGTCAGAAAATTTTCCCACTCCAAGGACACTGCCGATACCATTCCCTTTTGGGCACTAGCTGCGGCTTGTGTTGTTTGCTGCCCTCCTGGTCGTCCTGGGTTTGCGGAAGTCAGTCTGTCGGCGTACAACTGGCTAGAGGAGGGGGAGGATGTCAATCTCCTCTCTAAAGTCTCCACAAGGGCCTGCTGGTATTCTTCCATTTTGACCTGTCTGGCTCTTTCTTCAAGCAGTTTTGGAACATTGTGTTTGTACCGTGGATCCAGAAGGGTATAAACCCAGTAATTGGTGTTGTCCAGAATGCGCACAATGCGTGGGTCGCGTTCAATGCAGTCCTAGGCCGAAGAGGTCATAGCCTAGGGTCACAAAACCTGTTTATTGGGCAATTTCAATAGTGGCGAGTCTGACGTACATAAATCGCAGCAATGGCCGTTAGCAACGTCTGAATCTCACGAAATGTCTCATGCAGGTAGAAGACATATTGTTAGACTTGGGCTCCAAAGATGGGTTCCCTACATCTCTGCAAACCAGAGTTACAGGGCTCCAAATTTGGTAAAATCCCCCATAGGCTTTCATTGGGCCTCCTATTTACAGTTCCAAAATCTCACATCTTTTCAAAGGGCAATTACTCAGCAGTGGCAAATTTTCTAGCATTGTAGGGACCCTTAGGGGGAACATGACTGGTGAGTTTCGGGCCCCTAGGCCGAAGAGGTCATAGCCTAGGGTCACAAAAACCTGTTTATTGGGGCTATTTTAATGGTAGTGATGGTGACGTACATAAATCGCAGCAATGGCCGTTAGCAAAGTCTGAATCTCACGAAATGTCTCATGCAGGTAGAAGACATATTGTTAGACTTGGATTCCAAAGATGGGGTCCCTACATCTCTGCAAACCAGAGTTACAGGGGTCCAAAATTGGTAAAATCCCCCATAGGATTTCATTGGCTCCCTATTTCACTTTCCAAAATCTCACATCTTTTCAAAGGGCAATGGCTCAGCGGTACCAAATTTTCTAGCATTGTAGGGACCCTTAGGGGGAACATGACTGGTGAGTTTCGGGCCCCTAGGCCGAAGAGGTCATAGCCTAGGGTCACAAAAACCTGTTTATTGGGGCTATTTCAATGGTAGTGATGGTGACGTACATAAATCGCAGCAATGGCCGTTAGCAAAGTCTGAATCTCACGAAATGTCTCATGCAGGTAGAAGACATATTGTTAGACTTGGATTCCAAAGATGGGGTCCCTACATCTCTGCAAACCAGAGTTACAGGGGTCCAAAATTGGTAAAATCCCCCATAGGATTTCATTGGCTCCCTATTTCACTTTCCAAAATCTCACATCTTTTCAAAGGGCAATGGCTCAGCAGTACCAAATTTTCTAGCATTGTAGGGACCCTTAGGGGGAACATGACTGGTGAGTTTCGGGCCCCTAGGCCGAAGAGGTCATAGCCTAGGGTCACAAAAACCTGTTTATTGGGGCTATTTCAATGGTAGTGATGGTGACGTACATAAATCGCAGCAATGGCCGTTAGCAAAGTCTGAATCTCACGAAATGTCTCATGCAGGTAGAAGACATATTGTTAGACTTGGATTCCAAAGATGGGGTCCCTACATCTCTGCAAACCAGAGTTACAGGGGTCCAAAATTGGTAAAATCCCCCATAGGATTTCATTGGCTCCCTATTTCACTTTCCAAAATCTCACATCTTTTCAAAGGGCAATGGCTCAGCAATACCAAATTTTCTAGCATTGTAGGGACCCTTGTGCACAGGTGTCCCTTGAGATCCCTTGAAGATCGAACATGCTAGATGTTTCAGGGATGGCACGGGGCAGGTGTAGGGTTTCCCTCCTTGTCCCGCCTCCTGGAAGCAGCTCCATCATCTGCCCCACCATTAGCCCTCCTCCCATCCCCATACCTCCCAACTTTTTGAGATGAGAAAAAGGGACACTTAAGCCACGCCCCTGCCACACCCCTGATCACGCACCCGCCACACCCTAGTCACACATACCATAAAGATTCCATAAGAAAAATATGTTGTTTTACTATTCAAACCACACTGGTCCTTTCTATCCTGGTTAATTTTCCTTCATTGTAACATTTTAAAATTAGTAATACATCAATTTAGTCAAACACATTTTTAGTATAGAAATATATATATATTTATATAGAAAGAGGGACACAGTCCTGAAAGAGGGACCAATGATGGTGAAAGAGGGACAGAGGGTCAGGGCTCCCAAAGAGGGACTGTCCCTCCGAAAGAGGGACAGTTGGGAGCTATGCATCCCCATAGCAACAGGACATGTTGTTTGGCTGCAGCTGATGTAGCAGGGATGTAGCTTCTAATCATAGGACCTCTGGTGGGCCCCAATGTTCAGACGTCTTCACTGCCCCCTTTGGTGACCTTCACAGTCTGGGGGCCTCTTGCAAGGGTCATCCTGTGGCCATCATGTTCTTTTTACCTGTAAGAAGTGTAGCCATAGAAACACCTGATTTGGAGGAAAGACCCTGAATTGAGGGGGGGGGGGTAGTAGTTGGGGGGCCCTCACTGCTGTGTACCCCCTGAGGTCACAGAGGCTGTTCCGCTAGTTACACCCCTGCGAAGGGCGTGCCTGTATGTGCCAGTGAGCAGAACTGTTACCACAGGCGATCCCTCACCTGCCTTTTGTTTTCACACTATGCTGTTTTCATGGGGTAATTACCTTTTTTTCTCTGATGATTTCTACAGTGAAGAGCTTTGAATTCTGACAGTGATAACTCATTGCAACCCTTTAGCGTAAACACACTTCTCTCAGGGGAGCTGGGAGCCTGAAGTAACCTGAAGTTAGAATCTGAAACATATTAAATAAAAGTCACATGGGTGGGGGAAGGGGTGGATATTTATTCAACTCATCCCCATCAATGAAAGCGTTTGAGAGGCCACTCAGAGGGGTTCAAGCCCCAGAAGATGGCAGTGACAAAGCCATAAGACCCGGCTTGACAACTTCACAGCCCTCGTTAAGCTGGCCACACACGGGTATATCATGGTCCATCCAATTCATCCCTGTCCATTAAGAATTCAAACAGTGATTGGTTCCTAACCTACATGGAACGCTCAATTTGGACAGATTTTAGAAGAAATCCATCAAGCATCCATCGAACTGCAAACATTTTACTGTTCTACGCACTGCAATGCTGTAGGCCATCTGTCCCCCTGACCCGCCTCCTGACCCGCCTCCTGACCCGCCTCCTGACCCGCCTCCTGACCCGCCTCCTTCGCACAGAGGTTCCACAACATGTCCGATTAGATTTTTGTTTTGAATCTTGATCAATAAATTACACAAAATCAATCAACAGCAGTGTTGCTCGGATACACCCGATCACGAATTCGAGTAAATCCGGCCACGGCAGTATCAAAATCCAGATTTCCTGTGATCCGGATTTGAAACTGAATTTTAAATTCGACTCAGATTTTAGCCGTGATTGCATGTAGAATCCGCGATCATGGATTTGACTTTAATGTTAATAGCAAAGCAAAGGTGAGAAATGACTACAACATTAAAAACAAAAAATACAAAAAGAACTTTAAAGCGGAATATAACCCAGCATTTCAACTTTGCCTTTAAAAACATTATTTACAGCATATTATATGCAACCAGCATTTTTTTTTACTAGACCAGCATTGGAAGGGTTACACACAGAGCTTTAAAGTTCTGTGGAGAGATATGCAGACGCATCCGAAGTTCAGATAGATACATTTAACTAAACACAATGTAACAAGTGATAAATGTTACACACTCTTTGGCTGTCCTCCAGCTCCAGCACAGTCAGAGAGAGTGAGTCACATTCCACACATAGATACATTTAAGTAAACAAAATGTATCTATCTGAACTTCGGATGCGTCTGCATTTCTATCCAGGAACTTTAAAGCTCTGTGTGTAACCCTTCCAATGCTGGTCTAGTAAAAAAAAAAATGCTGGTTGCATATAATATGCTGTAAATAATGTTTTAGAGCAAAGTTGAAATGCAGGGTTATATTCCGCTTTAAGGTAATAATCACGCCTGTAATCACGAGCTGGATTTGGACCACGATCACGGGTGCATTTGGAACTGAATCCGTGATTGAGAGGCGATCACAAATTCAAAATCCGACCTGTTTTTCCGACCTCGTGATCAGGAAAAAACGCTCGTGATCATGGGTTACACGTGACTACGAGGCCATGGAGAACAACACTGACCAGCAGTGAATTGATTGATATATTTAAACAATAGATCACTGGCAGATTTGATCCAAGTGATTTAGGGTGATTTCTCAGAAGTGGATCAGTAAAATCAGTCCGGTTTTGGATGCAGGGCCGGCGCTACCATAGAGGCAAAGGGGGAATTTGTCCCGGGGCCCCGACCTCTGCTGAGGTCCCTGCAACACCGACCCTGCTCCATTCTGCCTGCTCCCCCCGCGGCCCTACAGCTGTAATGGCAGCCATAAATAACGATAAGTACCGGTGGGTGAACGGACGGGCAGCGGCTACATTCTGAGATACGCTGTCTCCCTCCCACTCTATGATCCGGCGTGTGTTTACAAATGACAAGCCAGGTCATAGAGTTATATGGAGACAGCGTGTTTCAGTGTACAGTCGCTGCCCGTCCACTCACCCGCCGGGACTAATAGGTATTTATGGCTGCTTGCAGGGCCTCGGGGAGCAGAGGAGTAATAGCGGGGAGGGAAAGCTTTGTGCTGGGGGCCCCAAAGCTATAGTTTGCCCTAGGGCCACAGGGCTCCTTAAACCAGCCCTGTTTGGATGGAGGGAGCACCAAAGTCATGTGAACCACAACTAGTGACCTCCCCCTGACCCCGCACCGCTTCTTCAGTACTGGAATGGTGCCGCAATGTGGTGTACGCCAATATTCGGGTGTTCTGAATTCTATATGCCAAATTTCAACACCAACACTACCCAAGTTGTTGCAAATTTCCTATTCAGTTATATGGTGCCCATACACGGTACAATAAAAACGTTTGATTTTCCCGTTTATTCAATCGACTCAAAGTAAAAAAGAATCTTTTTTTTTCGATCAAGAAAAACGAATGACCATCCCAATATTTTCAATAAAAATTCGATCGGACATGTTGGAAAAATCTTTATATTCGATCTGTTGGAATCATCAAATGAAATTATCTAACCAAAAAAAAAGGAAAAATTGTACCATGTATGGGCACCAATAGAATATGAAGTCGAGGCAGATCTGCTTTCTGCAATGCAAATATAGAGAGAGAATCCACCATCTCCTCACATTGTAACATGAAATAAAATCTGGGGGACAAGTCTATCTATCTGTGCAGAGAAGTTCATTAGTCGGCAGTAACTCCGGGATCCGCACGACTGTAAACATGTTAATGAAGGTGGTGAGACAGGCAAAATACTACGCAATTCTTTAAAATGATGTAAGGCATAAAAACTTTGTGTTATTTATCCCCAGGAATAAATCAGGCGCGCTCAGAAGCAGATGAGCGAATGCCTCTCCCCTGATTGCTGGGGTCTATTTGTTTAATTAAAACATGATTGTAAAGGTGAAATTGCAACACAAACACGGCGATGAGAGGAAGGTGCAGGGCCGCTTTCACAAGTGCGAGAAAAATGAAATATAAGATTTACTCTTAACAATACTTAAGCTTTATGTGACGGAGGGGAAAT
Source organism: Hyperolius riggenbachi (assembly GCF_040937935.1). Classification (NCBI taxonomy): domain Eukaryota; kingdom Metazoa; phylum Chordata; class Amphibia; order Anura; family Hyperoliidae; genus Hyperolius; species Hyperolius riggenbachi. Next base: position 296,666,751 of record NC_090654.1, on the reverse strand, counting down.
GAGATGCTGAAATTGCTACTAGCAAGCAAACATGCCCTCTCCTGGTGATCCTGCTCACACTGTAACTGACTTACTCCATCCGAGCTTCATCCTGAGAGCGCAGAGCTGTACGGGTCCGAGCTTCATCATGAGAGTGCAGAGCTGTGCGGGTCCGAGCTTCATCCTGAGAGCGCAGAGCTGTGCGGGTCCGAGCTTCATCCTGAGAGCGCAGAGCTGTGCGGGTCCGAGCTTCATCCTGAGAGCGCAGAGAGCTGTGCGGGTCCGAGCTTCATCCTGAGAGCGCAGAGCTGTGCGGGTCCGAACTTCATCCTGAGAGCGCAGAGCTGTGCGGGTCCGAGCTTCATCCTGAGAGCGCAGAGAGCTGTGCGGGTCCGAGCTTCATCCTGAGAGCGCAGAGCTGTGCGGGTCCGAGCTTCATCCTGAGAGCACAGAGCTGTGCGGGTCCGAGCTTCATCCTGAGAGCGCAGAGCTGTGCGGGTCCGAGCTTCATCCTGAGAGCGCAGAGCTGTGCGGGTCCGAGCTTCATCCTGAGAGCGCAGAGCTGTGCGGGTCCGAGCTTCATCCTGAGAGCGCAGAGCTGTGCGGGTCCGAGCTTCATCCTGAGAGCGCAGAGCTGTGCGGGTCCGAGCTTCATCCTGAGAGCGCAGAGCTGTGCGGGTCCGAGCTTCATTCTGAGAGCGCAGAGCTGTGCGGGTCCGAGCTTCATCCTGAGAGCGCATAGCTGTGCGGGTCCGAGCTTCATCCTGAGAGCGCAGAGCTGTGCGGGTCCGAGCTTCATCCTGAGAGTGCAGAGCTGTGCGGGTCCGAGCTTCATCCTGAGAGCGCAGAGCTGTGCGGGTCCGAGCTTCATCCTGAGAGTGCAGAGCTGTGCGGGTCCGAGCTTCATCCTGAGAGTGCAGAGCTGTGCGGGGCCAAGCTTCATCCTGAGAGCGCAGAGTTGTGCGGGTCCGAGCTTCATCCTGAGAGCGCAGAGCTGTGCGGGTCCGAGCTTCATCCTGAGAGTGCAGAGCTGTGCGGGTCCGAGCTTCACCCTGAGAGCGCAGAGCTGTGCGGGTCCGAGCTTCATCCTGAGAGTGCAGAGCTGTGCGAGTCCGAGCTTCATCCTGAGAGTGCAGAGCTGTGCGGGTCCGAGCTTCATCCTGAGAGCGCAGAGCTGTGCGGGTCCGAGCTTCATCCTGAGAGTGCAGAGCTGTGCGGGTCCGAGCTTCATCCTGAGAGTGCAGAGCTGTGCGGGTCCGAGCTGCATCCTGAGAGCGCAGAGCTGTGCGGGTCCGAGCTTCATCCTGAGAGCGCAGAGCTGTGCGTGTCCGAGCTTCATCCTGAGAGCGCAGAGCTGTGCGGGTCCGAGCTTCATCCTGAGAGCGCAGAGCTGTGCGGGTCCGAGCTTCAACCTGAGAGCGCAGAGCTGTGCGGGGCCGAGCTTCATCCTGAGAGCGCAGAGCTGTACGGGTCCGAGTTTTATCCTGAGAGCGCAGAGCTGTGCGGGTCCGAGCTTCATCCTGAGAGTGCAGAGCTGTGCGGGTCCGATCTTCATCCGGAGAGCGCAGAGCTGTGCGGGTCCGAGCTTCATCCTGAGAGCACAGAGCTGTGCGGGTCCGAGCTTCATCCTGAGAGCGCAGTGCTGTGCGGGTCCGAGCTTCATCCTGAGAGCGCAGAGCTGTGCGGGTCCGAGCTTCATCCTGAGAGCGCAGAGCTGTGCGGGTCCGAGCTTCATCCTGAGAGCGCAGAGCTGTACGGGTCCGAGCTTCATCCTGAGAGCGCAGAGCTGTGCGGGTCCGAGCTTCATCCTGAGAGCGCAGAGCTGTGCGGGTCCGAGCTTCATCCTGAGAGCGCAGAGCTGTGCGGGTCCGAGCTTCATCCTGAGAGCGCAGAGCTGTGCGGGTCCGAGCTTCATCCTGAGAGCGCAGAGCTGTGCGGGTCCGAGCTTCATCCTGAGAGTTCAGAGCTGTGCGGGTCCGAGCTTCATCCTGAGAGCGCAGAGCTGTGCGGGTCCGAGCTTCATCCTGAGAGTGAAGAGCTGTGCGGGTCCGAGCTTCATCCTGAGAGCGCAGAGCTGTGCGTGTCCGAGCTTCATCCTGAGAGCGCAGAGCTGTGTGGGTCCGAGCTTCATCCTGAGAGTGCAGAGCTGTGCGGGTCCGAGCTTCATCCTGAGAGCGCAGAGCTGTGCGGGTCCGAGCTTCATGCTGAGAGCGCAAAGCTGTGCGGGTCCGAGCTTCATCCTGAGAGAGAAGAGCTGTGCGGGTCCGAGCTTCATCCTGAGAGCGCAGAGCTGTGCGGGTCCGAGCTTCATCCTGAGAGCGCAGAGCTGTGCGGGTCCGAGCTTCATCCTGAGAGCGCAGAGCTGTGCGGGTCCGAGCTTCATCCTGAGAGCGCAGAGCTGTGCGGGTCCGAGCTTCATCCTGAGAGCGCAGAGCTGTGCGGGTCCGAGCTTCATCCTGAGAGTACAGAGCTGTGCGGGTCCGAGCTTCATCCTGAGAGCGCAGAGCTGTGCGGGTCCGAGCTTCATCCTGAGAGTGAAGAGCTGTGCGGGTCCGAGCTTCATCCTGAGAGCGCAGAGCTGTGCGTGTCCGAGCTTCATCCTGAGAGTTCAGAGCTGTGCGGGTCCGAGCTTCATCCTGAGAGCGCAGAGCTGTGCGGGTCCGAGCTTCATCCTGAGAGCGCAGAGCTGTGCGGGTCCGAGCTTCATCCTGAGAGCGCAGAGCTGTGCGGGTCCGAGCTTCATCCTGAGAGCGCAGAGCTGTGTGGGTCCGAGCTTCATCCTGAGAGCGCAGAGCTGTGCGGGTCCGAGCTTCATTCTGAGAGCGCAGAGCTGTGCGGGTCCGAGCTTCATCCTGAGAGCGCATAGCTGTGCGGGTCCGAGCTTCATCCTGAGAGCGCAGAGCTGTGCGGGTCCGAGCTTCATCCTGAGAGTGCAGAGCTGTGCGGGTCCGAGCTTCATCCTGAGAGCGCAGAGCTGTGCGGGTCCGAGCTTCATCCTGAGAGTGCAGAGCTGTGCGGGTCCGAGCTCCATCCTGAGAGTGCAGAGCTGTGCGGGTCCGAGCCTCATCCTGAGAGTGCAGAGCTGTGCGGGGCCAAGCTTCATCCTGAGAGCGCAGAGTTGTGCGGGTCCGAGCTTCATCCTGAGAGCGCAGAGCTGTGCGGGTCCGAGCTTCATCCTGAGAGTGCAGAGCTGTGCGGGTCCGAGCTTCACCCTGAGAGCGCAGAGCTGTGCGGGTCCGAGCTTCATCCTGAGAGAGAAGAGCTGTGCGGGTCCGAGCTTCATCCTGAGAGCGCAGAGCTGTGCGGGTCCGAGCTTCATCCTGAGAGCGCAGAGCTGTGCGGGTCCGAGCTTCATCCTGAGAGCGCAGAGCTGTGCGGGTCCGAGCTTCATCCTGAGAGCGCAGAGCTGTGCGGGTCCGAGCTTCATCCTGAGAGTACAGAGCTGTGCGGGTCCGAGCTTCATCCTGAGAGCACAGAGCTGTGCGGGTCCGAGCTTCATCCTGAGAGTGAAGAGCTGTGCGGGTCCGAGCTTCATCCTGAGAGCGCAGAGCTGTGCGTGTCCGAGCTTCATCCTGAGAGTTCAGAGCTGTGCGGGTCCGAGCTTCATCCTGAGAGCGCAGAGCTGTGCGGGTCCGAGCTTCATCCTGAGAGCGCAGAGCTGTGCGGGTCCGAGCTTCATCCTGAGAGCGCAGAGCTGTGCGGGTCCGAGCTTCATCCTGAGAGCGCAGAGCTGTGTGGGTCCGAGCTTCATCCTGAGAGCGCAGAGCTGTGCGGGTCCGAGCTTCATTCTGAGAGCGCAGAGCTGTGCGGGTCCGAGCTTCATCCTGAGAGCGCATAGCTGTGCGGGTCCGAGCTTCATCCTGAGAGCGCAGAGCTGTGCGGGTCCGAGCTTCATCCTGAGAGTGCAGAGCTGTGCGGGTCCGAGCTTCATCCTGAGAGCGCAGAGCTGTGCGGGTCCGAGCTTCATCCTGAGAGTGCAGAGCTGTGCGGGTCCGAGCTCCATCCTGAGAGTGCAGAGCTGTGCGGGTCCGAGCTTCATCCTGAGAGTGCAGAGCTGTGCGGGGCCAAGCTTCATCCTGAGAGCGCAGAGTTGTGCGGGTCCGAGCTTCATCCTGAGAGCGCAGAGCTGTGCGGGTCCGAGCTTCATCCTGAGAGTGCAGAGCTGTGCGGGTCCGAGCTTCACCCTGAGAGCGCAGAGCTGTGCGGGTCCGAGCTTCATCCTGAGAGTGCAGAGCTGTGCGAGTCCGAGCTTCATCCTGAGAGTGCAGAGCTGTGCGGGTCCGAGCTTCATCCTGAGAGCGCAGAGCTGTGCGGGTCCGAGCTTCATCCTGAGAGTGCAGAGCTGTGCGGGTCCGAGCTTCATCCTGAGAGTGCAGAGCTGTGCGGGTCCGAGCTGCATCCTGAGAGCGCAGAGCTGTGCGGGTCCGAGCTTCATCCTGAGAGCGCAGAGCTGTGCGTGTCCGAGCTTCATCCTGAGAGCGCAGAGCTGTGCGGGTCCGAGCTTCATCCTGAGAGCGCAGAGCTGTGCGGGTCCGAGCTTCAACCTGAAAGCGCAGAGCTGTGCGGGGCCGAGCTTCATCCTGAGAGCGCAGAGCTGTACGGGTCCGAGTTTTATCCTGAGAGCGCAGAGCTGTGCGGGTCCGAGCTTCATCCTGAGAGTGCAGAGCTGTGCGGGTCCGATCTTCATCCGGAGAGCGCAGAGCTGTGCGGGTCCGAGCTTCATCCTGAGAGCACAGAGCTGTGCAGGTCCGAGCTTCATCCTGAGAGCGCAGTGCTGTGCGGGTCCGAGCTTCATCCTGAGAGCGCAGAGCTGTGCGGGTCCGAGCTTCATCCTGAGAGCGCAGAGCTGTACGGGTCCGAGCTTCATCCTGAGAGCGCAGAGCTGTGCGGGTCCGAGCTTCATCCTGAGAGCGCAGAGCTGTGCGGGTCCGAGCTTCATCCTGAGAGCGCAGAGCTGTGCGGGTCCGAGCTTCATCCTGAGAGCGCAGAGCTGTGCGGGTCCGAGCTTCATCCTGAGAGCGCAGAGCTGTGCGGGTCCGAGCTTCATCCTGAGAGTTCAGAGCTGTGCGGGTCCGAGCTTCATCCTGAGAGCGCAGAGCTGTGCGGGTCCGAGCTTCATCCTGAGAGTGAAGAGCTGTGCGGGTCCGAGCTTCATCCTGAGAGCGCAGAGCTGTGCGTGTCCGAGCTTCATCCTGAGAGCGCAGAGCTGTGTGGGTCCGAGCTTCATCCTGAGAGTGCAGAGCTGTGCGGGTCCGAGCTTCATCCTGAGAGCGCAGAGCTGTGCGGGTCCGAGCTTCATGCTGAGAGCGCAAAGCTGTGCGGGTCCGAGCTTCATCCTGAGAGCGCAGAGCTGTGCGGGTCCGAGCTTCATCCTGAGAGCGCAGAGCTGTGCGGGTCCGAGCTTCATCCTGAGAGCGCAGAGCTGTGCGGGTCCGAGCTTCATCCTGAGAGCGCAGAGCTGTGCGGGTCCGAGCTTCATCCTGAGAGCGCAGAGCTGTGCGGGTCCGAGCTTCATCCTGAGAGCGCAGAGCTGTGCGGGTCCGAGCTTCATCCTGAGAGTACAGAGCTGTGCGGGTCCGAGCTTCATCCTGACAGCACAGAGCTGTGCGGGTCCGAGCTTCATCCTGAGAGTGAAGAGCTGTGCGGGTCCGAGCTTCATCCTGAGAGCGCAGAGCTGTGCGTGTCCGAGCTTCATCTTGAGAGCGCAGAGCTGTGTGGGTCCGAGCTTCATCCTGAGAGTGCAGAGCTGTGCGGGTCCGAGCTTCATCCTGAGAGCGCAGAGCTGTGCGGGTCCGAGCTTCATCCTGAGAGCGCAGAGCTGTGCGGGGAGACTGCAGCACTGGCACAATCTGTGTTACCTCCCTCGGATATGTGTGTGTACCCCAATATTCTCTATACCTAGGTTCACAACGTGTGGTATGCGTCCCCTAGGAGGCACTTCTGATGGTTCCAGGGGGTACTCGGGCTTAATGTACTTAACCAAGAATAACAAATTTGGAGTTTTAGAAAATGATAAATCTTATTTAAACATCATAAACATCATCAAGTTAGTATTTTAGCTAATGAAAAGCAATAGTAAATGCTTGGAAATTGTTTAGAATCAATGATCATGTACTACGATTAAATATATATTTGTCAAGGGGTACTTGTGATAATTACTGTGCTAGGGGGTACTTGGGGAGTACAGAGCTTTACAAGGGGGGTACATACCACTAACATGTTGAGAAACACTGCTCTATTACACTTTACGGGAAATTCAGGTGTATAGAACTAAGCTGCTACTAGGACAGCAGAACAGGAATGCCTGTGTGTGTGTTTTTTTTATTTTACGTAGAAATCAGAGATGTAACTAAAGAGCTTGGGGCCCCAGTGCCAGTTTTACATGGGCCCCAAGCACTGTATTGATATGATATATAATCCTACCAAGCACAGGTGCAGTGTCAGAGAGGTGTAAGCAGGGGAGGGGACAGCTGTAGTGTCAGAGAGGTGTAAGCAGGGGAGAGGACAGCTGCAGTGTCAGAGAGGTATAAGCAGGGGAGAGGACAGCTGCAGTGTCAGATAGGTGTAAGCAGGGGAGAGGACAGCTGCAGTGTCAGAGAGGTGTAAGCAGGGGAGGGGACAGCTGCAGTGTCAGAGAGGTGTAAGCAGGGGAGGGGACAGCTGCAGTGTCAGAGAGGTGTAAGCAGGGGAGGGGACAGCTGCAGTGTCAGAGAGGTGTAAGCAGGGGAGAGGACAGCTGCAGTGTCAGATAGGTGTAAGCAGGGGAGGGGACAGCTGCAGTGTCAGAGAGGTGTAAGCAGGGGAGAGGACAGCTGCAGTGTCAGATAGGTGTAAGCAGGGGAGGGGACAGCTGCAGTGTCAGAGAGGTGTAAGCAGGGGAGGGGACAGCTGCAGTGTCAGAGAGGTGTAAGCAGGGGAGGGGACAGCTGCTGTGTCAGATAGGTGTAAGCAGGGGAGGGGACAGCTGCAGTGTCAGAGAGGTGTAAGCAGGGGAGGGGACAGCTGCAGTGTCAGAGATGTGTAAGCAGGGGAGGGGACAGCTGCAGTGTCAGAGAGGTGTAAGCAGGGGAGGGCACAGCTGCAGTGTCAGAGAGGTGTAAGCAGGGGAGGGGACAGCTGCAGTGTCAGAGAGGTGTAAGCAGGGGAGGGGACAGCTGCAGTGTCAGAGAGGTGTAAGCAGGGGAGGGGACAGCTGCAGTGTCAGAGAGGTGTAAGCAGGGGAGGGGACAGCTGCTGTGTCAGAGAGGTGGAATCAGAGTAAGGAAACCGTTTTTTATGGATATGCACTATGCAATGCACATATAGAGGAGTATATTACCAGCACTGCAGCAATGCAAAGAAAAGATAATAAGATGGATGAAGGAGGGCCCCATTTTGTTTACAACCTCTGCATCCCCTTTTGCTGCGCCACTGATAGAAATACACAAAAAGCTACACTTTTAAATTAGGGTAAATTAAAAGAGACACAGGTATATGTGAAAATCTTTGCTTTGGTGGAAACGCTGTTTTTGTTGCCTAAATAATCTTGAAAATATTGCGGGCTCATTCCCAATGTTTCTCTATTGAAAAGCACTAAATACACCTGACCCTAGTAAACCATTTATGAAAAAAGTTTTTAAAATATATATATATATATGAATGTGAGATTATAAAAAAATGACTTCTCTCTGCCTCTAGGAAGGAACATGCATGGTCAGCCACTGTGATTGTACGTGCGTGGAGGGATCTGTTGTACAATCATCTGATTGCAATCTGAAGCCCGTTGGTGACTTTATACCGCAGATTTAAAGATCTTTGACTGTGATTCGGATCAGATGAATAAAAATCTGTACAAATGATTATGTGGGCTGTGCGAGTGTCCACGTTCATAGGCCGACTTCCATGGACAGGATTGGATTCTGCACATCCAGGTGCCACAGTTATCCTGAAAGTCATCTTGATTACTGTTGTGTTTGTGCAACAACCGGTATTATAAGTCTGTTTAGTTTGTGAAGAATGAGAGAAGGTGGGACAGAAAAAGAAGAAAGAGAGAGAGAGGGTAAAAAAGAGAGGAGAGAGAGAGAGAGACAGAGAGAGTGAGACAGAGACAGAGAGAGAGAGAGAAAGACAGAGAGAGAGAGAGAGAGAGAGAGATTTGGATTTGGATTTGGACAGAGAGAGAGAGATGGGAAGAGAGAGAGAGAGAGAGAGGGAGAGAGAGAGCGAGAGAGAGAGAGAGAGAGAGAAAGATAGAGAGAGAGAGAGAGGAAGAGAGAGAGAGAGAGAGAGAGAGAGAGAGAGAGAGAGAGAGAGAGAGAGAGAGGAAGAGAGAGAGAGAAAGAGAGAGAGAGAGGAAGAGAGAGAGAAAGAGAGAGAGATAGAGATAGAGATAGAGAGAGAGAGAGAGAGAAAGAGAGAGAGAGAGGTAGAGAGAGAGAGAGAGAGAGAGAGAGGAAGAGAGAGAGAGAGGAAGATAGAGAGAGAGAGAGAGAGAGAGAGAGAGAGAGAGAGGGAGAGAGAGAGAGAGAGAGAGAGAGAGAGAGAGATGAGGAGAGAGCTCAGCAAAACAGAAAGAACGAGAGGAGAGGAGAATGAATGATTGGGAAACAAGGGGAATTAGGGGTGGGGAGTGAGGTGGAAGAGTGAGAGTGACAGAGGGGGCAAAGAGAGAGCAAAGGGGAACAGAGATGCAATGTGAGATTGGACCTGTGCTGTGGACAAAGGGGGGGGGGTGGGGGGGGGGGGAGGAATGTGCAGCAAGAGATGGAGGGAAGGTGGAAGCCAGGGAGAGAGGGAGGTAGATGGTAAAAGAGGAAAGAGAGAGAGGAGAAGATGAAAGGCAAAAAACAAAACAAACAAACAAACAAACAAAAAACAGGAAAAAGAAAAATGAAATAAAGAAAGCCCGAGCGAAAAAAAATGAGAGCAAGATAAAAGGAAATAACAAGCAAGAGTATAATATATATATATGTTATAGTCAGTATATATTGCTATGAGTGCGCTGAGTATTTGCGCAGCGCTCGCTGGTGTCACAGACAGCGCGCTCCCTGCTTCTCTCTTCCTCCGTCCCCCCAATAATGCTCACTGTGTCATCTGTATATATATATATATATATATATATATATATGTTATAGTCAGTATATATTGCTATGAGTGCGCTGAGTATTTGCGCGGCGCTCGCTGGTGTCACAGACAGCGCGCTCCCTGCTTCTCTCTTCCTCCGTCCCCCCAATAATGCTCACTGTGTCATCTGTATATATATATATATATATATATATATATGTTATAGTCAGTATATATTGCTATGAGTGCGCTGAGTATTTGCGCGGCGCTCGCTGGTGTCACAGACAGCGCGCTCCCTGCTTCCCTCTTCCTCCGTCCCCCCAATAATGCTCACTGTGTCATCTGTATATATATATATATATATATATGTTATAGTCAGTATATATTGCTATGAGTGCGCTGAGTATTTGCGCGGCGCTCGCTGGTGTCACAGACAGCGCGCTCCCTGCTTCCCTCTTCCTCCGTCCCCCCAATAATGCTCACTGTGTCATCTGTATATATATATATATATATATATATATATATATGTTATAGTCAGTATATAGTGCTATGAGTGCGCTGAGTATTTGCGCGGCGCTCGCTGGTGTCACAGACAGCGCGCTCCCTGCTTCCCTCTTCCTCCGTCCCCCCAATACTCACTGTGTCATCTGTATATATATATATATATATATATATATATGTTATAGTCAGTATATATTGCTATGAGTGCGCTGAGTATTTGCGCGGCGCTCGCTGGTGTCACAGACAGCGCGCTCCCTGCTTCCCTCTTCCTCCGTCCCCCCAATAATGCTCACTGTGTCATCTGTATATATATATATATATATATATATATATGTTATAGTCAGTATATATTGCTATGAGTGCGCTGAGTATTTGCGCGGCGCTCGCTGGTGTCACAGACAGCGCGCTCCCTGCTTCCCTCTTCCTCCGTCCCCCCAATAATGCTCACTGTGTCATCTGTATATATATATATATATATATATGTTATAGTCAGTATATATTGCTATGAGTGCGCTGAGTATTTGCGCGGCGCTCGCTGGTGTCACAGACAGCGCGCTCCCTGCTTCCCTCTTCCTCCGTCCCCCCAATAATGCTCACTGTGTCATCTGTATATATATATATATATATATATATATATATTATAGTCAGTATATAGTGCTATGAGTGCGCTGAGTATTTGCGCGGCGCTCGCTGGTGTCACAGACAGCGCGCTCCCTGCTTCCCTCTTCCTCCGTCCCCCCAATAATGCTCACTGTGTCATCTGTATATATATATATATATATATGTTATAGTCAGTATATATTGCTATGAGTGCGCTGAGTATTTGCGCGGCGCTCGCTGGTGTCACAGACAGCGCGCTCCCTGCTTCCCTCTTCCTCCGTCCCCCCAATAATGCTCACTGTGTCATCTGTATATATATATATATATATATATATATATATATGTTATAGTCAGTATATATTGCTATGAGTGCGCTGAGTATTTGCGCAGCACTCGCTGGTGTCACAGACAGCGCGCTCCCTGCTTCTCTCTTCCTCCGTCCCCCCAATAATGCTCACTGTGTCATCTGTATATTTATGATAGCTGAAAGACATGGGTGTGTAGATCTAATTAAAAATGTGAAAGGCTTTAGCAGGCTGCTGCCTTCCTGTAAGCCGCTCGTTGCCAGCTCTTGGCAGCTCTGCTGTCACCCAGCCAAATGTTTAGTATTTTGCTGAACCTCTGCCAGGACGCCGCAGTGCATTGTGGGATTCGGCGGCCTGGAGGTGCGAGGCTCGCGCAAGAATATTCACAAGGAGAGAGAGAGAGAAAAGTTGTCTTCAGTCACTGGGAGGAATATTAAAGAGGAACGCCGCCTCTCAGGGAGATTAAAGTCATTATCCGGCATAAACACTGTGCTGGGAAAAATGGGGGCTTAAAGGAGAAGTTCAGAGAAATGCAAGAACTAAAATGAAGCTTTATGTTCAAAGTGGGAACTTCTTTCAATGTGGCCTGTGATCAATAAAGACAATATTACTGCTTTCCCCACACACAAGTGACAGAACGATTGTCTGCAAATGGCTGCCACAATTTTAGCTGTAATTTTCAATCTTCCTATTTTTGATGCTGTAAACAGTGTAAATAGAGTTCTGACAGAAGCTGCACAAGTTGTTTATCTTCTCTCAGAAGTTACACCGCCTGTGCCCCACCCCCCCCCCCCCCCCCCCCTTCTCTATCCAGGACTGGAATGCACCCTTCTAAAACTCTCATCTGTCTGTTTTTTTTTTTTTTTTTTTAAGGGAACCTGAGGTAAAGAGATATGGAGGCTGCCATATTTATTTCTTCTTAATAATGCCGGTTGCCTGGCAGCCTTGTTGATATTCTGGCACAAGTAGTCTTTGAGTCAAAACCCTGGAACAAGCATATGGCTAATCCAGTAAAACTAGAGTCAGCTGAGTCAGAGCACCTGATATGCTGCATGCTTGTTCCGGGTCCATGGCTAAAAGTATTAGAGGCAGAGGATCAGGAGGACAGCCAGGCAACTGGTATTGTTTAACCATTTTAGCCTATTGGATGTGACTGTCACGTCCAAAAGGCTGCTGCTGTGCTGCTGCGCGCTCCCACACATGATTGCGCACACGTTTGTGTGCTCCCGTGCCGTCCCCCCATTAGCCCGGAGATCGATGAATGGGAACAATGAATCAATGAACGGCTTCTTCGAAAAGCCGCAATCTTTCTGAAAAAAAAAAGTTTCCTGTCCTCACTTCCTGGAAGCAAGAGTCACTCACTAGGACTAAAAAAACTAAAAATCACTGTGGCCATCTTTGAACCAATTAGTTATTTTGTGCATTAAAGGGAATCTGAAGTGAAAATAAACTTATGAACTAATGATTTGTATGTGTAGTTAAAGCTAAGAAATAAAACATTAGCAGCAGAGATAAGAGTCTCATATTTTTTCCAGTACAGGGAGAGTTAAGAAACTCCAGTTGTTATCTATGCAAAAGCTCTTCTCTGAGCTCCACAACTTTCAAAGTCACAGAGAGCTCTGTCTTCTGAAGCTTCGTATCTCAAGTGTCTGTCACTGTATTTTTTTTTTTTCCTGTAGAGTAAAGTTCAAAAGTTCACTGGCCTGCTCTGTGAAATTATTTCGAAAGCTGAGTAGTGTGTAAACTGCAAATATTAGAGAATGATGCAATGTTATAAAAAACACTATATCACTGAAAAAAAATATGAGACTTTTCTTTTGCCGCTAATGTTCTATTAATTATCCATACTACACAAACAATTCATTATATCATAATTTTTTTTTCACTTCAGTGTCTCTTTATAATGATTACATGGCCAGAGGAATGTAGCGGCGGCGACCAGGTTTCCAGATTTCTGCATCAGAGTTTATAGGAGAAGATTTAGAGGGTGAAACTTGCAAGAGTTTCAGTGAGGAGAGAAACAGCTTCTTCTGCAGGTTTATCCTCCTGACGTCTTGATAACACAGCAGCAGCAGCATTCATCAGTCTCACAAGACTCCCCCCAGCTCACCTGCACAGGTAGACCACCCTCACACTCCGCTATCATCACAGGACAAGCTTTCATCGTTCTGTTTATTTATTCAGTTTATTCAGAGCAAAGGTTTTGTCGGGGGTTTGATATAAATGTAATGCATGGTGCTTTTTAGCAAAATAGTTTTACGCATTTATTTATTGTGTTCAGAACTAAAAATGAAAATATTGAAATATTACTCATAAGGGCTCATTCACACTATGTGATGCGCTGTCAGTTTTGACGCAACGCACATTGTGCACGATGCATATGACAACATGAAAGTCCATAGACTTTCATGTTACCATTCACACTATAGGTGTGCGTTCCCATGCGTTACGATGTAACGCATCTGGGGACATTTTATCGCATGACGCACACGTTACTAGAGGAGTACAGCTGCCGACGTCTGTGCTTAGCGCACTCCGACGTGCATTCCGTGCGTTGACCGTGCGATGGCAACGCATGCACTAAATTGTGTTCGTGCATGTGTTGCATAGTGTGAATGAGCCCTTAAGGGTTTTTTATATTATTATTATTAGCCTTTTATTTATTTATTTACGACAATCCATCTGCTCCCGCGGCTGTCTTGGAGGGCAGGAGGGAATGTTGTTTTATCGTTGCAGTAACCGAGCCTCTGACATGCTGATAGTCCTATCATTCTCCCGTACCCACGACGTGATTTTCCCAGCGATCTTTCAGACGACCGGCGTTACCGCGAGTGGCCGGTTCCACAATATTGAGACATTTGTACAGGTGCGCGATCATGCAAAAGTCATTTAGCATCGCATGGCGATAACAACCGTCATGGCGGATCCGATCTTTAAGAACCCAACGACTCCGCGCAAAGTTCTGCGATCGCTTGACTTCCCATTCACGCCGTCGTGTGACGCTGCGCAGACCCACCGCCAGGAACATGGATCGTGGAACGCTCAGCGTGAGGGGGATGTCGCTGGATCCATCTTCCTCTGTCCGGTGGTGAGTATTTATCCTCTTTTTAAGGTGGCCGAACACCATACAATTAAAATATCCAATTTTACAGCAATTTGATAAATACAATCGGTTGTCCCCAAAAAAAACAAAAGCTTTTTTTTTTCTTGTTTTTGATTATAAAACCTGATTTATGAAACCTGATCGAATTTTCCTTTTCTTTCGATTTTTTTTGAGATTGGACATGTTGGAAAAGTCAGACCAATTTTATCGAGAATTGAATGGTGTATGATTGTGAAATTCTATTCATTCTAACCTCTGTCACAGGGCCGCTCAGTGTTGATGATACCGGCAGATGCTGTTTACTCCTATCTGTTATTGCCTGATGAAGCGGGTCTGTACCCCGCGAAACGCGTTGCACTTTATTTGGAGTATCCAATAACATTGTTTTGACTGAAAATCCACACAGTTGTATGTTCTGCTTGGAGGAGGTAAGTCCACCACTGCCTCCTCTATTACCAAGATGGGTTTTCAAGTTCTTTTAGTTTTTTTTTTTTATCCTGTTGGCACCTCTGTTATCCTATTATCTATCATCATGAGACTAAGGATTAGGCAACCCCTCCCCCCTCCCATTGAGGGTTACTTTAAATCAATTATTTAATTTTGATACGTCTAGTTTTTGAATAACACATTCACTTGCCCAGATCTGTACGTAAAACTTAGATGAGGGACAACAGAGGGTCAATAATGGAGAGGGTGATTTGGCTTAAAAAGACGTTCAGAGAGTCCCTCGGAAAAAAGTGCACTTAGGAATTGATGAAATACTCATCCAGCTGGTAACTAGTGAAGGAGAAAACATGTTTAAAGGGCTTACATTAGAAATCCTATTTCTGTTCAATACCCAAACCAAATACACTTTACAGAGTCCTCCTTTATAGGAGGTTTTCAGAGGTCATTTTACAATACTAGCAGCGCGAGTAGAGAGATGAAGATTTCTGGAGGTGCCAGAGGTTATGAGCCTCCAGGCTTTGGTTATCTAAATCTGCCTTTGACTCCGGCAAGCCTTTGAAGGATCACACAAGACACCTCTGTGCTGGGGCCTTTGGCCATTCCCACCGCGGTTCTTTTGTCAAGTGTGAAAGTTAGGACATATGGGCTTGTGCGATGTGAGAAAGTGCTCTACAAGGCGTTAATTTACAAGTATCAGCTGCACCATTCTTCCTCTTGTTTCCCGATACGCACCTCTCTGCCAGCACCCAGGACCTCCTCACCACCTTCTGACACCAGGCCCATTACAGGCCCGGGATGTGACTGCCTGTAGGGGATACACAGAATGAATCTACATTGACCATCATCTTCTGAGAAAAAAATCAAAAAGCAGCTGCCAAAGATAAAAGGGAATTGCGAGATAATGGAGTCTTATTTTCAAAGTGCTACAGAACGTTCCTCTGTGAGCCTCCCAGACTAACATGTGCTGAAAATCAGATCATTTCAATAGATCCCTGTATTTCTTTAAACGCTGGATTCTGCTCGACTTTTATCTCTCGCTGAATATCAGAAAACAAAGTGCGTTGCAGCCCCCCGCTCCTTTTCATTATGTATAACATTCAATTAGCTCTGCGCGCCGGAGAAGGCGCGAGGACGCTGCAGCGACTACGCGAGTACAAAGGTTAAAAACGCTGATTGTTCATCTCTGACATGTACGTAAAAATAGATTTCACTGCCTCTGTTTGCATCGACAATAAAGCGCAGCCCATTTATCCCCAGGAATTAGTTATGGATGTCACGTTTCTGCGACGAGAGTAATATTTGTATCAGGATCACAAAAACGATAAATAATAATCATTGAGGACTTAAAGAATGGCGGTAATGAAATCGTGTGTGTGTGTGTGTGTGTGTGTGTGTGTGTGTGTGTGTGTGGGGGGGGGGGGTGAGATGATGAGAGCAGCAGAGCTGTGTTCAGTTCACATCAGTCATATGCAGAAACGCTCCTATTATGCACATTCCCTTGCTTGTGATTGGTTGCTTAAAGTGAATACCATTTTCTCAGTACTGTTAGTAGAATCTAGCAACTGCTATATATGCGATATATATAATCTGTATATCGGCGTCGGGGCGCTTAATGCATAAAGCTTTTTATTTTTCTTACAACGCTGTGCACACGTGTGCATGCACGCTAGAGCAGGGTGTGAAACATGTCAGTAGCAAAGTAACAAAAACAAAAGAAACTGGTGGTGGCCCCACCCCCATATCAGCCACACACCCACTACTCAATCATGCAGGTTGAAGGTGGAGGAGGAGCCTGAGTGCGTGGGCCTCTGGGTAATATCAACCCGCATGGCCTGTTATGATCAGAGGTAGCTTGCCATGGGCAGCAGCAAGCAAAGCAGGTTATGTTGGTGCTGGCGGCTGCCTGAGTAAATGAGTCCAAAAAGTTCCGTAATGCTGATAATTTTCATAAAAACAGAGGCAAAGGGGGCACTTACGTCGGCACAGTCTGTAGGTTAGGGTTAGGCATCGAAAGAGGGGTTCAAGGAGGAATAAAGTCAGGTTGGGTTATAGTAAAATATCAGTAATCGCCGGGAGCGTGATCGCGGAAGCGCAGGGCCAGAGCTGTGCAGGTGCATTACCTGGCGACAGTCGCCGAAATCTAAACTGAGCCGCAGCAGGAGACCGAAGGATCGATTTGTCCCAGCGCAGGACATCTGCAGGGGGCCAGTAGAAGCCCCAGGTAAGTTTAACTCTTTTTTTTAGGTTTTACTTAGAGTGTATCAGAGACGAGGGTTACAAAAGTTTTATACATGCCTGGGGCTTCCTCCAGCCCCACTCGTGCAGATCGCTTCCTCACCACAATCTAAAGCCTCCTATATCGTTCAGTATCAGCCCCGTTCTCTGCGGCCAGTCTGCCACGGCTCAGTGTGGCCAATTGCGCAAGTTTAGACGGCGGCGAGAGAGCAATCTGCGTGGACGGGGCTGGAGGATGCCCCAGGTATGTTTAAAACTTTTGACAACTCTCGTCTCTGGTACACTTTAAAGGGAACCTAAAATGAGTAAAATTATTTAAAGTAAAAACATGGCGTACCTGCAAATGAATATGACATACTTACCTCACCGCCAGTTCCTCTCAGAAGCTCATCATTTTCTTCTTTCATCGATCCCTTCCAGTTCTGACAATATTTTGCTGCTGTCAGTTACAACTGAATGTGCAAGGTAGTGTCCATGTTTCCCTATGGCTCAAGTGGGTGATATTACAGTGTAACAGTGTGCTGACCAGGAAGCTGTTATGGGGTGATGGCCATTTTCAAAATGGAGGACAGAGAATTCCATTAATCACAGTGGACAAGAGGTGAGAGAGATTGAGGAGTAGACTACACAGGAGGTAAGTATGACCTGTGTATGGTTATTTTGACTTTTTATTTTCAGTTCAGGTTCTCTTTAAGTTTCACTTTAACAACTGAAGTGAGAGGAATATGGAGGCTGCCATATTTATTTCCTCTTAAAGTGGACCCAAATTAAAAATACAAGATTTCAGAAATAAAATCTATTTTCTAAATTATAACAATAAATAGCAGCCTTTTTTCAGGTGCATGATGACAAATATAAAATATTTTACATTTATTGGAGGAACCCCTCCCTTCCTTTCATATTGCCGGGACAGAATCCGGCAGACTGGTGGAGTAGGAGGTGTCCAGCAAAGGAGGCATTGCTAATGGCTGCCACCTGTATAACCCTAGTTATGGAAAGAGAAGGGTGAAAAGCATGCACTGAAATGCTCATAGGCCTGAAGGAGTGTTTATTTATCTTTGTATGTGTCAGAGTGTTGCAACTAAATATTTTGAATTGAAAAAATGTTTGGTTTGGGTCCACTTTAAACAATGCACATTGCCTGGCAGCCCTGCTGATCTTTTATGCATCAGTAATGCCTGAATCACGCACCTGAAACAATCATGTGGCTAATGCAGTCCAACATCTGATCTGCATGCTTATTTAGGGTCTATGAGAAAAAGTATTAGAGACAGAGGATCAAAAGGACAGCCAGGCAATCTGCATTGCTTAGAAGGAAATCCATATACTGTAGCAGTCTCTCTCTTCAGTTGTCCTTTATACACTCAGTAATATAATTTTCCTGCTGGTGTTTATTTGAAATTGCTGCCAAGTCAGGGCGGGGGAATAGAAATATGTCAGCGCTCGGACTCGCCGTCAGTTTGCGTTGGGTAAGCGATGGTTACTGGAGTTTCAGAAATCACTTTTACAACCAGTGTTTTTATTTGAGTTTTATTTAACTGAAATCATTCTTTTTTTATTTTTTTTTTTTTACTTTTAACACTTCATAAAAATTAAGTAACTTACCCTTTTCACCTATTGGTTGGTTTACTAGGGGTTTCTCAACACGTAACAACTGAACAGCCTTGAGAAAAAAACACGCACAAAAAACCAGTTTCCTAAAATGCGGTGTGTTGTTGCTGAAGGGAGAGACCCGGATCTTTCTGGAGGGAAACAGACGCCATCTCTGGCCATTACCTGGCAGCACGAGGATCTCAGCTACTTCTCTGAGCTCCCACAAGATTTCTCTGCTATGAAAACATTCCCCCGATTCAGCCAAAGAGGAAATGAATTGAAATGATTTCAATTAGGAATAGATAGGAATTAACTGTTCTGTACTGTACACTTCAACAGCTAATACATGAACTCATCGATCCTACTTTCATCAAATGTGATGGAAACACACACTGTAATGGCCAGACCAGGGCAGTGATTGAAATACAGCCCGGATAATAAAGAGACTCTGTCATGTGACATGGTGATTTAAAGCGGTATAAACCCTGACATAATATTCAATAAAAACGTGTTTTCCTGCTTTTTATATGCCATACGGTTATCATATTTGCATTTGGGCATAAGTATTATTATTCATTTAGAAGTTATAGGTTCCCAAAAGTACAGTTTTTTGCTTTGTGAGCTGATTTTTCATTTTATTAATAACTGGTTTTATTCATTATGCATTGAATGCAGAAATGCTTTGAGTGTCTCTCTGTCTCCAGCAGCTCCTGCACAGTCAGGGAATGTGTCACATTCCACACTTGATACATTTAAGTAAACACAAGATAACATTATCTACAACTTCAGATGCTCCACATTTCTCTGCACTGAACTTTCAAGCTCTGTGTGTAACCCTTCCAATGCTGGTCTAGTAAAATGCTGGTTGCATATAATATGCTGTAAATAATGTTTTAGAAAAAAGATGAAATGCAGGGTTATACTCCGCTTTAAGGAAACAGGAATCTCCTCCGTCACATCATTATGGCAGTTGAGAATTATCAGTGATGTCTGGCTGTTTTCTTTATTTATATCTTCTTTATATGGTGTACAGACTGCAAATCATTGGGGAGACTTTGTAAACAAAAACATATAAATGAGTGAATTGGCTTCTCACTAACCTGGCCCAATGCCTGGTACACACAATGCAATTTTCCGTCAGATCGATGGTCGAATCGATTATTTCTGACAGGTCCGATCTGATTTCTGATCGTTTTTCAGATCGATTTTCCAATCACTTCTATACAAAACTGGTTTTAAAAAAAAACGTTCGGAAATCAGATCGGACCTGTCGGAAATAATCAATTTGAGCATCAGACGGAAAATGCCATCATGTGTACTAGGCACTCGAATATGACGGATATTTGACTATGGTCAGGGCCAGTTTAAGTGGCACTGGGGCCCCCAAGGTAAAGGTAACCTGGGTGTATAATCACTATCTTCATGATCTGGTGGACAATAGGGGGTTTATATATCTATACATTGCTGTATATTGGTATGTAACCCCACCGACCCAGTGATGCTTAGCCTAGGCTGATTAGCTATGCATCCTTCCAATACAGGGCATTCTGGGAGACCAGGTGTTATTTCTGCTGGCTTCAGAACACACAGCAAACATTCCGTAGTGATGCACCCACCAGCAGTAAATATGCCACCACCTGTGATATATTTCAGAATATAAGTAAGGCTGAGGTAAGGTTTACAATGGGCAAACACTGACTCATTCATTTACAAAGTAATATAGTAAGCAGTTGTATTCCTCTTTACCAGGACACTTATGATGCTTTAACGTATAAACAGGCAGGTAAGTGATCAGCAAATACACCCCGTGACATGCTGGATCATTCTCCTAACACTGGAGACTATTTAACACACGTCATTGTGTGATATGCTGCGTCTGTTTAAACAAAAGTTAATAATCGTCATGATAATAATAAGAGGCAAGAAGGTGGGTGATGGGCACGTCAGATGATTTACTGATGGATACGTCTTCTATTAACCTAATTAACCATGATTGATATTTGTCTTTTGTGCCGTGGTTAAGCTGTGAAAGGAAAATTGTATATATTCTTTGCTTGAGCAGTCAAGCCCCCGCTTAACCCCTTATCTGCCTGTATATCCGCACACATCTTAACCCTTCCTCTGCCTGTATATCCGCCCACATCTTAACCCTTCCTCTGCCTGTATATCCACACACATTTTAAAGAGGAAGTCCAGTGAAAATAATGTAATAAAAGAGTGCTTCATTTTTTACAACAAATATGTATAAATGATTTAGTCAGTGTTTGCCCATTGTAAAATCTTTTAAATCCCTGATTTACATTCTGACATTTATCACATGGTGACATTTTTACTGCTGGCAGGTGATGTAACTGCTGCTTGCTTTTTGTGGCAGTTGGAAACAGCTGTAAACAGCTATTTCCCACAATGCAACAAGGTTCACAGACAGGAAACTGCCAGGAGTACCACGGTCCTCAGAGTTTCTTGTGGGAGGGGTTTCACCACAATATCAGTCATACAGCGCCCCCTGATGGTCTGTTTGTGAAAAGGAATAGATTTCTCATGTAAAAGGGGATATCAGCTACTGATTGGGATAAAGTTCAATTCTTGGTCGGAGTTTCTTTTTAACCCTTCC
This sequence comes from Hyperolius riggenbachi, assembly GCF_040937935.1. NCBI lineage: Eukaryota > Metazoa > Chordata > Amphibia > Anura > Hyperoliidae > Hyperolius > Hyperolius riggenbachi. Next base: position 296,646,332 of record NC_090654.1, on the reverse strand, counting down.
TCTGCCTGTATATCTGCCCACATCTTAACCCTTCCCCTGCCTGTATATCTGCCCACATCTTAACCCGTCCTCTGCCTGTATACAGTATCTGCCCACATTTTAACCCCTTATCTGCCTGTATATCCGCCCAAATCTTAACCCTTCCTCTGCCTGTATATCTGCCCACATCTTAACCCTTCCTCTGTATGTATATCTGCCCACATCTTAACCCTTCCTCTGCCTGTATATCTGACCACATTTTAACCCTTCCTCTGTATGTATATCCGCCCACAGAACAAAGTCACCACCTTCAAAATATTTCAGGAAGCGTGAAATGCAGAAACTCACAAAAATCATTTTTCCAGCTGGAATTTATAAAAGTGAAAGATATAGTAGGATAAAGATCTCACTCTCTGCTAACAATACTTCTATGTCCAATCAGGTCTAACCAATCACCTACTCCATGCAATTCTAATCTAAGTGGCTTCTGCCTATAATCATTTTGATCCATAAAAACAGCTTCCCAAAGCAAAGCATCCCAGGGCTTGCAAGTGCTAGTGAAAGCAAACAATCAGTTACGGCAGACACGACACTGTCAAAAGTATAGAGTTGTGGACAGGGAAAAGGGGTTCTATCAATCCCTAGGAGCACAATAAAGGCTATAACTAAGACGTGGAAAGTATTTGTAGCTACTAGGATCCATCCCAGACCAGGTTGTGCCTTTAAACTAAAGGGAAGGGGAGGACACTGTGAAGGATTTCTGGAATCCTGAGAGGAAGCCAGGTGTTGGTTGGTTTTAGGGCACCTCCTGTTCCACTCTCCATGCATTGTTTCATTGTTTTTTTCCCCCTCAAGCAGTGGCTAGAAAGTATATGTGGGTTCTGCACAATAACATAGCTCTTCCAAGCACCACACTCTTTTTGACAGAGATTTCTGGTGTTGTTTGTGGAATCTGTTGGAGGCAACTACTCAAGTGTAGGACTAACGGTCTCGAGTGCTCTTTCTACAACTTGGACCACTGAACAGACTTTGGCCTTCACTTTCCACATCTGCTCTATTTCCTTTTTCAGGGCCAGATACTTCTCTAAGTCCTGCTACTCCTTTTTCATGAAGTTGCTGTCACTTGGTTCTGCTAGTTCTATCACCAGTGCTGTCTTCTGGTCCATGCCTCCAACCACAATGTCTGGTTGATTGGCCACTGGCCAGTATCTGTCTGTTCTTCTGGATCTGGAAGCATGACATGACCTTAGCACTGTTATTCTCTACAACATTCTGAGGAATCTACCATCTGGACTTTGAAAGTTCTAGCCCATACACTGGGCAGATGTTTCTGTACAGGGAAGACATCTGTAGCTATTTGGTTGTCCTGCTCAGTAGATTTTTTTTCCAGCTCTAGTACCAGAATTATTTTCCTGGCCTGAGAAATTCATGTCGAACTTGGCCAAGCTGTTAGTATGTGTGGTCAAGTTACATAGCTCCAATCAATTCAATTACTTTACCTAAATGTCAGTGTATTTTCCAAAATTCTCAGACTTCCTAATTATATGGAAAATACTAAACAACTTAAAAAAAATCTTCTCCTTTCCAAAGAAAGTCTAATGTCACAGATGAAAGGGGAAAAATAGTCAGAAACATATAGAATTTTTTTTCTTTTTGCAAACGTTTCTGATGCAGTGATGTGGCAAAAGCCAGAGTAGCTACAGCAACTGCTATGAGATCCTGGGGCGAGGGGGGGGCGGGTAATTTGTCCTCAAAGTATTCACTGATCTTTTCATATGCAGTAATAGAGTCCTGGTTATCTGGAACTCAACTAACCAGCAGTCTCAACCAGCCAGCACAAATCACCAGCAGTACTCATTGTGGTAAAGCCCAACTTTTTAGAGAAAATTCTGGTATAAGACACTCTTAAGGCAAATAACATTATTACATATCAAATAAGTGGGCTTATTGCAACATTGCCATGCAGTAAAAAAACACACAATTGAAACCAGTATGAGAACCACCTTGGCCAATAAGCAAAGCTGGAAAGTAATCACTGCTACACAAAGTACAGTGGCCACTGTATTAACACCCGGCAGCCACCCGGCATCGTTCACATGGAACCAGGACATTTGGACGCCTGGGGCTAATGGACTCTTTAGCCGCCTTATAGGCACTAATGCAAAATATCAGCTATTAGGCACCAAAAACAGAAATTTGGGCGCCTGGTATTTATCGGGACCATTCAATTATCATTTCGTAAATTATCATTTTGAATTTTATTGTCTTAGAAGTGGGTCTTTTTTACGTTATTTGCGGCAGAGGGAGCGGGGTTTACAGTGGATCCGAGATAAACTTTTACTCATGGCATAATTGTGTTCCTTTCCTATTGTTTATAGGGCATTTCTCAAGCCAAGTACTTTTTTTGTTTTGTTTTAATACTCTAGTTCCCTATAAACTAAACAAGCCACACCCACAGCTTCTCCAAAGAGCCTTGGCACTCTCAGCCTTAGTAGCAAGGGCTTATGGGAGCTCAGTCTGGGGAGAAGGAGGTTACTAGCCAGATTTTTCAGAGGCAGAGGGGAGGAGTTTTTACAGGCTGAAGGCTGGAGATGCTTTCAGCTTGTCTCTGTGTAATGTGACACACAGAACATGGCTGCTCTCATTGTATCACAGTAATAAATAATCATAAACTGCTGAAGCAGCAAGATTTGCTGAGTAAACTATCTAAACTTTAGATAAGCTATATAGACAAGTTACTTGTTATAGTTAGTTTTTCATCTCGGATCCGCTTTAAGGTTAGGTGTCAGAAAGCTGGGTCTTAGGGTTAGGCGTCAAATAGAAGGATTTTAGGGTTAGGCATCAGGATGGGGGGTCTAAGGGTTAGGCACCACCAGGAGGGTTTGGGGTTAGGCCCCACCAGGAGGAGGGTTAGGCATCACCAGGGGGATTATTTGGGGTTAGGCACCACCAGCAGGGGGGTCTTAGGGTTAGGCATCGGTAGAGGGAGGGTTCTGTGAGAGAGTAGGGTTAGATTTAGTAGTAGTAATATATTGGTAATACTCACCAATGTTTTACTATCCTCTTTTTACCACTGTAAATATTTCTTCGTTTTTAATTGCTTTTTTTTTGCAATTTTGGCTTAACCCTTCGTCCGTTTTAATACAGCTATTTTAACATATTTATTATTCTAACACAGATGACGATGAATTAATGATAAAAACATTGTTCTAGACGATATTTTACCATTTTGGCTTCAACCCGCGCCCCTTTTTTCTGGCGCCCTTATTTAATATATACCTGCAGATGAGGGATTCCAAAGAATATGGGGCTCTCAATCACGAACGTCGATCACAAATGCACTAGTGATTTCACTCGTTACCCGATTCGTGATCACTAGTCGATATTCGTGATTAAAAACCCGCCAACTTTAGCGGTTAATAGCAAAGCCCCTCTTACATGCCATAAATACCAAATTTGCCAGATATGTTAAGAAGAACAGTTAGGAAAAGACCTTATAGTTTTTGAGAAAATCAATTTTAAAGTTTTAAAGGTAAAAATGGCAGTTCATGTATTTACCGCATTTAAATGTATACTTTTTTTTTGTATTGAAACTTTAAAATCGATTTTCTCAAAAACTATAAGGTCTTTTTTAAAAAAAATGTCCTCTTGTTCCCACTGTTCTTTTTAGCATATCCTGCAAATTTGGTGTTTTTAGCTTGTGAAAGGGCTTTGCTGCTAACCACTAATCTCAAATCGCGATCACGGATATCACTTTTAATCACGGTTAAAATCTGAGTCGAATTCGGAATTGGGCATCAAGTCCAGATCATGATAATGGTGTATCCGGATTTCAATACTGCCATAGTCGGATTTAGTCGAATCCGTGATAGGCGGGTATCCGACAACCACCAGTGACTTTCCTACCTGGCTGAAGATATTTTTAATACATTTTGTTCAGGTTTACACCTAAATCTCCAGTGATCATCAGCCTGATAGAACCATAAGAAGTCAGTCTGTGTGTCTCCCCGGCAATATGAGCCTAAGCAGCCCCTGCTGCTCCACAGGTTGGTCTTTGTTACTACTAGGAACCCCTCCAGCAGTTATTGATCGAGAGTCCCTCGGCCCCACCAGCCGCCCTAGGCACACTGCTAGTTATCTGTTGCAAACAGAGGTGTAACTACAGATCAAGGGGCCCCATAGCAACATTTCCCTGGGGGCCCTGACCCTACGCACCCATCCTCCTTGGATGAGAGGCTGTGGTGGTTCAACCCTTCCCCAAGCACATGTATATATGGATTCACACACAGGGCATCCTAGGCATGCACCCAGGGCCTCTACAGACCTCCACCATTGTTTATTCCACGTCTCAGTTTACTGAAAAGCCGAGGTGGCAAACAGGACCTGCGCTCTTATAGGGTTACTGTAACATGTTTTTTTTTTTTTTTTTTTAAGTTAGATACTTACCTCACTAGCGAGAAGCCACGGGGTGATGATCCTTACTCCACTCCTGCTGGGACCACTATGCTGGGAAACATTAAAGGGGAACTTCAGCCTAAACAAACATACTGTCATTAAGTGACATTAGTTATGTTAATTAGAATAGATAGATAATATAATCTCTTACCAACCTTGTTTTAAAAGAACAGGCAAATGTTTGTGATTTCATGGGGGCTGCCATCGTTTTGGTTGAAAGGAGGTGACAGGGAGCATGAGACACAGTTCCAACTGCCCTTTGTCCTGAGCACCTCTCCCAGTTGCTAGGCAATGAGAACAACAACATCAGAAATCCCATCATGCTTTGCACAGCATCAGGAGAAAAATGCCCGGCAGATTTCTTTAATGGGGCGGAGCTTAGCTTCTGTGCAGCTAAAAATGAGGCTTGGGTAAGAAAAACAAAGTTCTGATGCTGTGAAACAGTTAAAGGAACACCAAGCCTTTTCAGTGCTGCTGAGTAGATTTTTAGATGGGGGTTCACTTTAAAGTCAAAGATTGTTCACAACCGTGCTCCCCCCCACCCCTGTGTACGAGCGCACTCGCGCTGTGCAGGTGCAAGCACATCCTGTGCCTGTGCAGAAGCACTTAGCCATTTGTGCACAGCTTTTTTTCTGTGCACAGCTCAGTTGTACCGCGCAGGTGCAAATCCGCTGGCGCCTGCGCAATGAGGCATGGCGGGGAGCACGGCGGTGAATATAAAAGAGGGTCCTGACCAGCAGTGGAGGGGTCACTTCCTACTATTGTTGTGAGCACAGAGGGGAATATATAGTTTCCTCCAGTATATAAAATATATGCCAACAGTAAAAATAGAGATAATACACAGACACAGAGCAGGTAGGCACCCTGGCCTTGGGCCCCATACACGGCTGGATTTCTGGCAAGGCCGCAAAGGCCATGACCTAGGGCTCCAGGAAAGCAAGGGGCGGGCTGTGGGCAGCAGGGTGGCAGTAGCAGTTAGCCTACCGAACATTTGTACTACAATACAGAGTTTGCACATTGCGGTGGGCATCTACCAACAGCTGGATTTGGCACTCAGGAGGCGAAGTGGCAGCAAACAGGCACTACAGTGATCTCTGAGCTGCCTGTCACTCACCAAACGTGCTACCGGCCAAGGAGTTTACAAACTAATCCCTGCCCTCATGTCACTAACTGTCCTCAGAGGAGCCTACAATCTAATCCCTGCTGTGTTGGAGGGAGGAGGGGGGGGGGGGTTTAGGATGCTGTTGGCCTGGGGGCAGCTGGTCATAGTGGGCCTTGGGTGGTGGAAAGTTCAAATCCAGCCCTGGCCCCATAGCAGCCATTATGACTGCCCAGAAGTGACCATAAATCTGCTGCATGCTGGGAAATCCGGAGTGTATCGGACCGTTAGATAACAGGCTATTTTTAGTTTATTTTTTGCAAACAGGATTTAAACTGCTGAGTTAAAAATAAAACTTCCCGTGTGGTCTTTGGGTTTTGTAGTGAGAAGGAGAAGCAGTGATTTCTGCCTCTTCATTCGGTGGTCCGGGGGTCTTTCAGCGGAGCGGTGCTGAAGACATTGCGAGAAATCAATGCCATTATTTGCTGGGAATATTAGCTGTATGTCATGTGTATCTCATTCCCATGCTTGGCTTTGAAGTGTCGCTCCTTCCTTTCTTGCGTTTTTTTTTCCTCGCTCTTCCTTAGCGTGAGCGGCGAAGCCTTAACTAGCTCCCTGCCACCTCCATTCTGCAGGCACTAATCCCAGAGAACTCAGACGTGATTGAAAATTACAGCTATTTCATTTTAATATTGGTGTCATATGCTGACGTTTGTCGGCTTAAGCTGAAAAGCCACTTCTTTTTATGTTCCTGCCACATGCCGAGCAGACCTCTTACATTTTTGTTGGCTGCTAACTCGCTAAGCGTTTTTTTTGGCAGTCCGCGCCTCTGGATGGAAGCCACGCGTACAACGCTTCCAGAGACAGCCTGGCCCAGGGGAGACCAGATCAATGGTCTTAGTTATCTGCAGAAATTCCCGGCCTCTCCACAGCCATTAAAAGATTTTAGCTGGGGTAAATGGCAGCATCAGAAGCACTTAATGCTCTCTCGTACAATTAAAGCCTCAGTCCACCCAAAAATTCATATTTCGGGTAAAGAAGGAGGCAGGTGGCATGGATCAGTCTGCAGGGGTTTATCTAAAGATCTCTTGATGATTTCAGGGGCGTGACTACAAATCACTGGGGGTGCTAGTCTAGTTTAAGGAACCCATGGCTGCTTCCTGTGGCGTTTACTAATTTGTATGAAATAGGGGCCCACCAACGCCATCCACGGCACCAGCTGAAAAGGTTTAGCAAAGTTGCATGAGCGGAGGCCATAGCTGAAGGGGGCGCCGTGCCCAGAGGCCAAAGTACAAGGGGGAGGGTCCTGGAGTGCAATTTTAAAGTTAGTGTTTCCTGTCCCCTATTTCTCAAAAATGAGTGGACACGACCACATTGCCACGAGTAGAGAGTGACCGTTGGTCTATGAGGTTTACCCTCAGCTAGACTAGACACTCATTGGCCCCCTGCAGTGAAACTTTGATAGGGCCCTCCAATGTGCACACCTACTCCACCCCTTGGTGACCCCCATAGTCTGGTGGCCATCCTAATCTTCTGCTAGGTGTGTCAGTAATCCCGCCAGTTGGCACAGGTGCAGTCTGACCGCCTGCGCTCCCCGTCATGCTCCTGTGGCTAGGAGCATTCTGCCTGGTGAGCCGGCAAGGGAGCGATCAGCCTGAAGGGGGCTGGAGGAAGCCCCAGGTATGTATACAGTGATCAGGCTGGTGGGGCTGGAGGAAACCCCAGGTATGTATACAGTAATCAGTCTGAAGGGGGCTGGAGGAAGCCCCGGGTATGTATACAATGATCAGCCTGGAGGAATCCCCAGGTATGTATACAGTGATCAGCCTGGAGGGGGCTGGAGGAAGCCCCAGGTATGTATACAGCGATCAGCCTGGAGGGGGCTGGAGGAAGCCCCAGGTATGTATAATTTCTTTCATTTGACAGATCTCAGGTTTCATTTAATTAAACCTGGGAGATTGTAAAGACAAACATTTTGATTCTTACCTCAGGAGAGGGAACCCTCTGGATAGCACTTAGACCTTCACGGGACTTGCCCCTACTGCGCAGGCGACTCGTGCAGGCACAGGAGCAGGGAGCTGTCACTCAGGCTTGGTAGAAATAGCGGAGCCTGCTCAGCTTCATGCTAGCGCTCAAGGGTGACCCATCTGCACCTGCGCACTATGCGCAAACTCTGTGGGCGGGCTCTGTGGGCGGGCTCTGTGGGCGGGCTCTGTGGGCGGGCTTGATCAGGTCTCAGCGCTGGAATGTTGAGTAGGAAGAGGACAGGGGAAACCTCTGGAGGAGGCCAGTGGCTTCCCTCTTCCGATGGCAAGTACTTAAATTGGGCTGTTTATTTTCCCCTTTCAGGTACACTTTAAGAATGTAAATTACTAAATTATAAGTGAGGGAGTTAAAATGTACCCAAGATGAGAAAGAAAAATGATCTTTACTTACTGGGACTTCTTCTAGAATAGCTTTTGAGGACCCTCAGGCTCTGAGTCCCTTCTGTTGTTCCGCTGTAACGCCATTTAAAGTCCTCGACTGGCTGAGTTGCAGACTGCGGCACATGCACTGTCCCGGTCACACGGTCCCCAAGCGCGTTCCCATTGCTGGAAGCGCTCTGCACATGCACTGTCCCGGTCACACGGTCCCCGAGCGCGTTCCCATTGCTGGAAGCGCTCTGCACATGCACTGTCCCGGTCACACGGCTCCTTGAGCATGTTCCCATGGCTGGAAGCTCTCTGTACTTGCACTGTTCCAGTCACATGACTCCTCGAGCACGTTCCCATGGCTGGAAGCGCTCTGCACATGCACTGTTTGTAAAGAACTGTATCTGCACATGGGCAGAAGGTTCCCAGCCATAGGAGCATGTTAGAGGACCCGCACAGCCAGGACAGCACATGCACCATAGTGCACAACCCAGGCCACAGCCTTTAATCTTGTTGACAATGGAAAAACATTGGGAACTCGGATGACCCTGAGGGAACGTCAGGTCTACAGAGGCTGGAAGAAGCCCCAGTAAGTAAAAGCCAACTTTTTCCCCATCCCAAGTTTACTTGAAAAACTTTATGAAGGCTTCTCCTGAAACTTTCAGAAGATATCCACCACAGGCTAACATGATAGATTGTAGAAGTGTCACACAGGAAGGTATGCTGTCAGAGCAGCATGCAGGATCTTTTCACGTTTCCCCATAATACAGAATATGATTCTCTTTTGAACAACTTTTACGCATCTTTTACGCTATTTAACCCTTAAAAAAAGGACTTTTGAAAATAAAATGATAATTTCCTTCCATACAGAAGGGTCAATTCCCAAAGAGTGTGAGGAGTTTGAAGTTATTCAACTCTCAGCCTTCTGTTCCGTCTTCTGTTCCATCACAGGATTGCAACAAATTCTAACAGAACACTTTCAAAAAGGCCGGTGTTAAACGTGAGAAGAATGGCGGCCTGTAGTCACGGGCGCTGCAGTCAGAGGGCGGCAATCTTCACTGCAAGAACGCAATTTCTCTCCACTAGAGAAATTCCTTTGTTTCTGAGGAAACACTACGTTTATCGTAGAAGTAAAAGCATTAAAATAGTAATAGTTGAACTTCCACATGTGCAGCATCCGCTGGAGTCGTCGGTAGCTCTGCCAAGTCAGGAGAAACTTTATTTTAAAAAAGGGAGAAAAAAAGACTGTAACAGTAAAATACTTCCTGCTTAGCAGCTTCTATATATATAACCTGATCCCAGCTCCAAGTGAGCTCTCAATTAGCCGATCAGGTGAATGAGAAGAAGGATTTCCTCGTATGAGGTGAGGCTGGGGGCACAACGAGGAAAGTGACATCATTAAAGAGAATCTGTATTGTTAAAATCGCACAAAAGTAAACATACCAGTGTGTTAGGGGACATCTCCTATTACCCTCTGTCACAATTTCGCCGCTCCTCGCCGCATTAAAAGTGGTTAAAAACAGTTTTAAAAAGTTTGTTTATAAACAAACAAAATGGCCACCAAAACAGGAAGTAGGTTAATGTACAGTATGTCCACACATAGAAAATACATCCATACACAAGCAGGCTGTATACACCCTTCATTTTGAATCTCAAGAGATCATTTGTGTGTCTCTTTCCCCCTGCAGCTATCTTCCACTGAAGTGTCAGGCTGTTTCTTCCTGCAGAGTGCAGACAGCTCTGCCTGTATGTAATTCCTCAGTATGTGAAAGCCCAGCCAGCTCAGAGGAGGATTTATCCAGCTTGTAAAAGATAAGAGAGAAGAGAGAAGCTACCCTAATCTAAATAATACACAGGCAGTGTGCAGAGAGGGGCCTGGAGGGGGGAGATGCATCACAGAACCACAACACTGAAGAACTTGGCAGCCTTCCAGACACAGGCTGACAAGTCTGACAAGAGAGAGATAAGTTGATTTATTACAGAGATGGTGATAGTAGAACGTGCTGCAGTAAGCCAGAACACATTAGAATAGCTTTTGGAACTTGTAGGATGATAAAAAACAGGATGCAATTTTTGTTACGTAGTCTCTTTAAGGAAAAGACTAGTTAAAAGCAGTGCATTGTGGGCAAATCTAGGGAACGTATAGATCAATTCACAGTAATGGCATTAAGTGGCCGGGTCATAACCTCCTGCCTGCTGGCTGCTGTGGCGTTTGGCTACAGTTGGTTTTTGACTTCCTAGAGTATTTACACTACCACAGTACAACGTATTCCATTCTAGCTGGTAGGACCTGATCTTGGCCGTTCATTGAACTTATTAGGCAGATGGAGGTCAGTCCATGGAGCAAATCGGACAATTTGGGCTCAAGTGGCGCTGTGGAAATTTTGGTGCTGTCATCATAGGTGCCTATATTCAATTATTAAAATCCCATAACGCTGGAGATTAAGTGCAGTAGAAGCCACCTAGGGATGGTCGTAATGACCGATTACTACTACATGGCCACGCCTGAATTTTCATAGCTACGATTATGACCCTAATTGGAGTTATGAGTAGAAATTTAAATTACGTTATGATTCTGATTACAAGTCGTAATGATGGTCGTAATTATGCCTTTGATGTGCCTGTATTGTATATACATATATGTATACAGTGGTGTGAAAAACTATTTGCCCCCTTCCTGATTTCTTATTATTTTGCATGTTTGTCACACTTAAATGTTTCTGCTCATCAAAAACCATTAACTATTAGTCACAGATAACATAATTGAACACAAAATGCAGTTTTAAATGATGGTTTTTATTATTTAGTGAGAAAAAAACCTCCAAACCTACATGGCCCTGTGTGAAAAAGAAATTGCCCCCTGAACCTAATAACTGTTTGGGCCACCCTTAGTAGCAATAACTGCAATCAAGCATTTGCGATAACTTGCAACGAGTCTTTTACAGCGCTCTGGAGGAATTTTGGCCCACTCATCTTTGCAGAATTGTTGTAATTCAGCTTTATTTGAGGGTTTTCTAGCATGAACTGCCTTTTTAAGGTCATGCCACAACATCTCAATAGGATTCAGGTCAGGACTTTGACTAGGCCACTCCAAAGTCTTCATTTTGTTTTTCTTCAGCCATTCAGAGGTGAATTTGCTGGTGTGTTTTGGGTCATTGTCCTGCTGCAGCACCCAAGATCGCTTCAGCTTGAGTTGACGAACAGATGGCCGGACATTCTCCTTCAGGATTTTTTGGTAGACAGTAGAATTCATGGTTCCATCTATCACAGCAAGCCTTCCAGGTCCTGAAGCAGCAAAACAACCCCAGACCACCACACTACCACCACCATATTTTACTGTTGGTATGATGTTCTTTTGCTGAAATGCTGTGTTACTTCTACGCCAGATGTAACGGGACACGCACCTTCCAAAAAGTTCAACTTTTGTCTCATCGGTCCACAAGGTATTTTCCCAACAGTCTTGGCAATCATTGAGATGTTTTTTAGCAAAATTGAGACGAGCCTTAATGTTCTTTTTGCTTAAAAGTGGTTTGTGCCTTGGATATCTGCCATGCAGACCGTTTTTACCCAGTCTCTTTCTTATGGTGGAGTCGTGAACACTGACCTTAATTGAGGCAAGTGAGGCCTGCAGTTCTTTAGATGTTGTCCTGGGGTCTTTTGTGGCCTCTCGGATGAGTTTTCTCTGCGCTCTTGGGGTAATTTTGGTCGGCCTGCCACTCCTGGGAAGGTTCATCACTGTTCCATGTTTTTGCCATTTGTGGATAATGGCTCTCACTGTGGTTCACTGGAGTCCCAAAGCTTTAGAAATGGCTTTATAACCTTTACCAGACTGATAGATCTCAATTACAGTACTTTTGTTCTCATTTGTTCCTGAATTTCTTTGGATCTTGGCATGATGTCTAGCTTTTGAGGTGCTTTTGGTCTACTTCTCTGTGTCAGATAGCTCCTATTTAAGTGATTTCTTGATTGAACAGGTGTGGCAGTAATCAGGCCTGGGGGTGACTACAGAAATTGAACTCAGGTGTGATAAACCACAGTTAAGTTATTTTTTAACAAGGGGGGCAATCACTTTTTCACACAGGGCCATGTAGATTTGGAGGTTTTTTTCTCACTAAATAATAAAAACCATCGCTTAAAACTGCATTTTGTGTTCAATTATGTTATCTTTGACTAATAGTTAACGGTTTTTGATGAGCAGAAATATTTAAGTGTGACAAACATGCAAAAGAATAAGAAATCAGGAAGGGGGCAAATAGTTTTTCACACCACTGTACATACATACAGTACATACATACCAAATATTATTATTATTATTATAATTTATAAAGCGCTAAACATATTGGGCTTGATTCACAAAAGGGTGCTAACTCACTTAGCACGCCTAAAAGCTTTGGGTGTGCTAACTTGAGTGGTAAGCAGTTAGCACCCCCAAAGCTTTTATTGATTGCGCGCAAAGTTTAGCGATGCGTGGTGCGTGTAAAGCATTGCACTGGGTGCGACTATAACGTCGCACTGGGTGCACCTAAAACGTTGCTCCGGGTGCGCCCGCTACGTTTCGTGCGCACCATGCAGCGCTAAACTTTGCGCCTCCTAAAGGGCTTTAGGCGTGCTAAGGGGCTTTCAGGCGTCCCTTTTGTGAATCAAGCTCATTCTGTAGTGCTGTACAAAGTAAGAAACGAACATGGGACACATAATACAGACAAATGGAATATACCAATATACAAAATATATCATTGGTGAAAAAATACAGAATTGATAAAAAATACTGAATTGACAAATAACAAGTGACAAAAGTGATAAATAAAATGTATAATGATTTCCAGGACACAAAAGGTGAGAGAGCCCTGCCCTTGTGAGCTTACAATCTAAAGGAACAGGGGAGGGACAAGACGTGGGGTAGCAGACAATAAACATACCTATATTTACAGTGAGAAATAATCAATATGATATCGCTGCGCTCAATGTAAGTACAGTACTTGAAAATGGCCAAAGCTGCAAGCAGTGTCTTCTGTATAGGCAGGTTAAAGGTTATATATCCAATGCTGCTGCGCTTACAATCCTCATAGTCGTCCAATAGCACAACATGTAAAACAAGAAGAAGAGATACACAAACATAGGGTGTAACGTTTAAGATATATCACACCCTTTGTGCCACTCCACACACTTCCAAGAGTAGTGATTGTGCCCAGCCAGGCCAGGATAGCAACCACCGCTCCCTATAGAGTGTCCGCTTACTCGCAGTATTCTTGCTTTCAAGCGTAATCACTGGCAGCCATTGCCCTCTGTAACGATTGTGAAATTATCTCCGTGGTCAGCGCACAAGATGTGCGCTGACACGGCGGAAGTCCTCCACAAGCGTATCAAATGATAGAACCCATCTTTGGTGCAAAGCACCAGTAGAGGGGAATTCCCACCGGCAGATGGAGCTGTGGAGTGCAGAGGAATAAACCCTCTGCGCTGCCACAGATGCCAGATGGGAATTGTACGAATTGCAACAATGCAGCGCAAGATAACCCTCAGAGAGAGAGAGTGAGCACAGAGACAGAATGTATGTGTGTCCACCAATCTAGTCGCCACCCGTCGACGGTGAACACACAACAGCGGAAACCAAGTGAGAAAGCAATCGCAAGAGATGACGATTGCTAACAGCGACACAAGACTGAATAAGCACAGAGATAGAATGTATGTGTGTCCACCAATCTAGTCGCCACCCAGCGACGGTGAACACACTACAACGGAAACGAAGTGGGAACGCAATCGCAAGAGTGGCGATTGCTAATAGTGACAAACGACCGAACAAAGACAGAGCACAGGTGTAGCAAGAAAGACACAGCAATAAACAATGATCAAAACGTTTAAGGAAAATAACAAACGCTAGCTAAACGCGAACACTGCACTCATTCGCATCAATGAACGCGTTTAAGACACGATCACCGCACGTTAGGCACCCAGTGATAAGCGTGCCACCCTAACTAACCAATGTAACACAAACACGGAATAGAGAACGCGAACACTTGCTAAACGGTTACATCACCGAGCCTACAGCAAGCGTTCGTATCAGACAAGACAGATAGAAGGAGAAGCCAGTAGCAACCGCAGCTCTGGCCTACACTCCCAGACAGAGTACAGAAGGAACCACCACCTCTAACACTAGGGCGAGTGCGATCCCAACAGACAGAACGATCTCCTGTCGACCGCCGCTGGCGACAAGACAATCGCAAGACAGAAGGAGTAACCAGTAGCAACCGCAGCCGAGGTTATACTCCAAGATATGAACTAGAAAGATCCACCGCCTCTAACGCTAGGGCAAATGCGATCTAAGACAGAACGATTCACTATCGCCAACCGCTGACGACCGTGCACTCACACAGACAAGACAAGACAGAATAGGCAGTACAAATATACACAAAATGACTGCACTAAATAGGAATGCAAGGAGCACTCCCCAAGAATTAACTACACTAAGATAGCAATGGCTGACACTCCAGGTGAGTTTAGCAGGAACAAACCTCTATGACCAGCAAGGAATTCTGAGTGCAAATGGCATTTATACTGCTAGCCATCAAAGGAAGCAGCTAGGCAATTTGCATGACAAGTGTATGCAAATTCCTCAGCAGAGCAACTCTGAAACTTGCAAGGTGAAGACAGGTCTCTTTTCCAGAGACCTGCAGCAGTCAGACCTAAAGAATGGACAAACAGCTGTCTGCCTGTGCAGACAGCTGAGCGGATCATTACACACTCATAATAAAATCCTGAGACCAGTGTAAAAAGTAAACATAGCATAATCCTGTTTATTGATCACTTAAAAGCCCTGCTATCAAAATCTATGTGCAATGTAACCACTTGGGCATAAGCGTATCGTATATGTCATACTCCACCGCAACATCAGCGCATCCGCCGGTCGGGTGTGGAAGACAGTCCCCGCTCCATAGCGTTTCGCTGGACCTGCCCACTTCCTCGGGTCAATATGAGACCATGTCTGACCTACATATCTTCGTTTCAGAGCGTGGAGTACAGCGTGTAGCGGCAGATGGGGAGCGGTACAGGTAACCCTCTCAGCCACGGCCTCCTCCTTGCATTCAGGGGAGTACAGCTCTGCTCCTCGTATATCTGTGCTCGCTCTTGTTAGGTGGCTGATAGTTACTCAGTTCGGGAAGACAACACTTCAGTAGTGTTCTTTCACACATTCTTGAATCACACTTACAGTACCAGGGCTGATTGTTTTTTATTTCCTGGAAAATATACAACTATGACAACATGTTCATTGATCATGACTTGATATTGTCCAAGGCTGTATTTTATACATGAATGGGAAATCCTTGCAGAGCCTCAGAGAAAGCCGCAGGCTGGGCCGCAAAACGTGCCTCAGACATTTACTTGATGCTCAGAAGATCTTTGTAATTGGTGAAGATCTTATAATAAATGCCCTTCATGAGTCTTGAAAGGACAAAACGTGTAAGTAGCAGTTTGATGGTGGACTGGAACCGGCATGTGTCAAAGAAGAAATCTGTTATTGTCTTGTGTATAGTTACTACTACACCAAATAACATTATAATTCATACAAGCAGGCAGCGTGCATACTGTACATTCTAACAGATGAATTAAGCTACCTGTGTATGCGCCCACAGAGAGGCGCTCATGCTTGCTACACAGCCATAGCAGGTGAGGCACCTGTTTTTTTGCTGATCTGAGGAAGCGGGCAAGCAGCGCGAAACGCGTTGTCAATTTAATGTGCTCGAATAAAATACCTTTTTCAATAAACTGGTCCAAATTCTTCAAGAGAGGTGAGATTCCCTCTCTGTTTATAAGATTAACATATTATTAGCCTATCCTTTATGCATTGGGCGACTCCACCCCTGTTTTAAGTGTCTTGTCATACCTCTTTTAGAGGTGATAGTTTTTTAATTGTCCTAAAGAACTTCCGAGGTGCGACCACCTAGTTCCTTTCACAGACCTGGAAAACCGAGCGGGGACGGTTAATTTCCCACCTGCTCTGATGGTGGTTGCAAGGATTTGCAACCCACCTTTGTGAGTATATACATCTTTAGCAATTTGCTTTCCTGAATTTTACACGATTCTGCACCATTGGGCTCCTGGTCTCCTTTTGTCTTTTAGATGAGCCTGAGGTTGTTACACTCACAGGAACCATCAACATAAGCTATCATATGTGTATGTTACTTGTGCAACACATGCTATGCTATCTGCATAATTTTTAGTGCAATAAACGCTGGCTCATAGTTTTGCTCCTCTCTACTTGATACATCCCCTAGCTAAGAAAAATGACTATTCTTTCTCAATAATTTCCTAGCTATAGCCTCACCTAAATGTGTGTTATTATTATTCCTACTCCCTAACCCAGCAGTTCCCCTCAACACTTAATACTAACCACCCCAGACTCTTCTCCACTCCTAAAAATAAAAAGAAGCAAAATTCTAACATTTCTCAAAATACTCACCTAATAAATACGTGGATTGCTGATGTGTTTAGCAGCCAGCTGTATCACCTCGCCACCTCTGTCATGCCGGTAATACGGAATATCGAGTTCATTTCTGCAGTGCATTGATTTTGGCGTTGCCAGATTTGGCACTCCGCTCACATCAATGCAGCATCCGATGTCCAAGACCGACCACACGCCACATCTATGCAAGCACTGGGGCTAGCGGGTCCTGTCCAGATTCTGCTTCAGTGTTTATAAACTGCCCCATTAAGTGTCCATCTCAGCAGTCTCCTAAGTAATGAAAGGGTTAGGCCAAGGAGTAAAAACTAAAATAACATTTACAAAAAGAAAACCCTGTCTAGGAGTGAATCTAGCTGCTTTATGATGTCCTTTCTGGCTGATATTCCCAGGAAAATGCCAGGGCCTGGACTTAATTTGCCCACACCAATTCCCTCCATCGTTTTGCTCTCTCTCTGTTCGTGACTCACCAGACCTCACACAGACGACCATGCTGGAAGCTCTCGGTGAGGAATGCCTCCTTTAAACTTCATTTTTCAGCGCCTGGTTCACATTAGCTCTGCGGCTTTCTCAAGCATTCTCCAAGTCGAAATTACAGTCCAAGAGAAAACAGCAGAACGTTCGGCTGCCACGGTGAAGAGCGTCCCAGTGGTATCGCGACGCCAGGTTCATTATTTCGGAACCGAGCGCCGCTTGCCGAGGTATTCTGCAGCCGTCCCCACTTGGGGCAGAAGAGCTGGTGACACTTGTGCCCAATAGGCTGAGAGCCGCCGCGGGACGATAATTAGAGTGCGGAGCTATTTGTCTGCTGCATCTCAGGCAGAGACGCCGCACAGAGTCATTATCAGGAATGCAGAAAACAAAACTTAAAGGACAACTCCAGCAAAGAAAACATGGTATATAGGTGTATTGTCATTCTGGGAAGAGTGGGAAGACAGGAAAGACTATCCTGAGGTTTTACTGCATCCTCTGTATCCCTGCTGGCGTGATTTCTGTCACCTCCTGTCTGTCGGAACTCCATGAATTTAATGTGATTTTTAATTGTCTCAGTGACAGTGATCTGACTTCAGAATCAGAATCTTTATTTCGCCAAGCATGAGTGGGTAGTGCCTGAAATTGGGCTTGGCACATAAAGGACACAAGGATAGGATATAACACACAGAATTACGTCAGAAGGAACACAAATTCACATGCAGAAAAAAAAACCAAGGTGGAACAGCTCACAAAAGCACATCAATTATAATGCATCCGTGCAGGCATGAAATTGTTCGACTTGAATTGGGAGTGCGTGGAGAGAGTTCAGAAGGTTGACAGCTGAGGGGAAAAAGCTGTTCTTGTTTCTTGAGGTCTTGGTAGCAATAGACCAAAACCTCCGGCCTAAGAGGAGCCAACTGAAGAAGTAGTGGCCTGGGTGTGTGGGATCGTTGGCGATCCTTAATGCTCTGGAGCGCAGCTTAGAGTGGTAGAGGCGGTCTAGAGGGGGGAGTGGTTTCCCTATCATCCTTTCTTAAAGTAAACCTTAGATGGGGACTTAATAAAAAAATATACATACCTGGGGCTTCCTCCAGCCCCCTCCAGGCTTATCACTCCCACGCCATACTCCTCCACCTCCTCGTTTGTCCACAATTGGCCCCAGAAAATTCTCCAGTCCAGGGCCAACTGTGCATTCGTGGCCTGGCCATGTGCATACTAGCATCACTAGGACTACTACTACTACTACTGGGCATGCCCAGCAAGCTCCCGGCAATTGGAGTGAGATGGGGGAGTGCATGTGGCCGGACTGTGCCTGTGCCGACTGGACGACTTATTGGGGCCAGTTGTGGATGAACAAGGAGGAGGGCGTCGTGGAATCGATAAGCCTGGAGGAGGTTTCTGCAGGCGTTCGTTGTTGTCTTTTACCACCAGAATCAACCAACACCTGCATTGAGAAGAATAGTACATTTCATTTAATGCATTTACCATCATTTGCAATTGCACGAACCTCGCAGGAAAACAAAATCCCGGGGATGCTGCATGGAGCGTCCCTCTGCGGGTGGATTTGGCGGTTCTGTACTTCCCTTGTGACTGCTGACGAGACACCAGAATGATGGGAACTGATGCCAAACACTGTTTGTTGCTTGGTAGGATCCCCCAGAAGCCCATGAGAACCAATCCTCAGAGAAATATATCCACTTCACTTCCAAGAAGACCAAAGATGAGACGTGTACAATAGGCAAATATGGCAAATACATCCCCATCCCCTCCAAAAAGAAAGGTGCTTTCATCCATTTCCAAATTAAAGCGTTTTAATCTATATTTTATATATATGTTACGGCCAGAACCCGAAGTTTGGCCACTTCTAGTTCTGGCCGGCCACTTCGGGTTCTGGCCGGCCAATTCGCGAAGTGCCCGCTGCGCTGCGGCCAATGTTAGAAACGAATCGTTTACTCTGATATGAATGTATCTTCTGGCCGCAGCGCAGCGGCCAAACGTATTAATTTGTTGCAATTTTTAAGCCGGCGGCAATGTAACGATTCAAGCCGCCGGCTTTTTCATCTGCCTCATCTCTCTCCCTCTCTCTTCTTATGGCCAGCCGGCGGGGGGGGGGGGGGGGGGGGGGGGACACGCGAGTCCCCCCGGGAGTCGTTCGTCGCAGCAGGGGCAGCAGAGCGGGGAGGCTGCAGACATTGCTTCTGCCAGCACCCGCTCTGCAAGAACGGCAGGCTTCCCTGCCGCGACGAACGACTCCGGAGGGACACGCGTGTCCCCGCCCGGCTGCCCATAAGAAGAGAGAGGGAGAGAGATGAGGCAGATGAAAAAGCCGGCGGCTTGAATCGTTACATTGCCGCCGGCTTAAAAATTGCAACAAATTAATACGTTTGGCCGCTGCGCTGCGGCCAGAAGATACATTCATATCAGAGTAAACGATCCGTTTCTAACATTGGCCGCAGCGCAGCGGGCACTTCGCGAATTGGCCGGCCAGAACCCGAAGTGGCCGGCCAGAACTAGAAGTGGCCAAACTTCGGGTTCTGGCCGTAACATATACAGTATTGTATATTTGTTTTACAATGAGGCTCTGATTAATATTGTGGTATTCTTCTTTACTGATTTTAGCATATTGGCATGTGATTTACACTTTTGAACCCAGGTTGAACCACGTACACCGGTTATCTCCCTCGACTCAACCAATCGCGGCAGTATACAATATCCATCTCAGGTTCAAGTGATTGAGGCATGTGTAGATATCCATGGCCGTCCTATGCCACACCCATCCTGCGTTTGTAGGTACAGATGGTCTATAATATGCTAATAATTCTGACTTGGATGAAAATTGTTTGAAGCTTGGAACTGGGTCAGTCAGATGTTGTTAGTCAGATGCACTTCCTGTTGTTAGTCGGATGCACTTCCTTTTGTTAGTTGGATGCATTTCCTGTTGTTAGTTGGATGCATTTCCTGTTGTTAGTCGGATGCACTTCCTTATGTTGGTCAGATGTGTTTCCTGTTGTTAGTCGGATGCACTTCCTTATGTTAGTCAGACGTACTTCCTGTTGTTGGTCAGATGCACTTCCTGTTTCAGAGTGGCATATGCATGAAAAGCAAAAGTGTTGCCATAGCGTATGGAGCTGTCACAACACAAGCCTGATGCACTTTTCAAGAGGCAGTGCTCATTTCATCAGAGGCAACAAGGCAGGACAATGCACACTATAGCTATTACTGGGGGGAGGGTGGGCAGAGTCATCAAGAGGCTAGCATGACTGTGAAGTTAAGAAAACACCATGAAGCAATACCAGTGCTCAATGTTACAGCAAACGTGATAACTTTCTCTTCTTTATTTGCTCACTAATTACTTAGAGGAAACTAAAAGCAACTTTAAAAAAAACAATTTAACTTACTTGGGGCTTCTACCATCCCTCTGCAGCCATCCTGTGCCTGCCTCATCACTTGGCGATGCTCCTGTCACCCTAGGTGTCCCTCTTTCAATCAGATGTGCGGTCCCAGTCCAGGCCCCTCCTGATAGCTCTCCCACAGATGGGAGTGTTTTACACAAGCACAGTATGGTAAAAGCAGAAGCACAGAACGGTCCCGGCTATGGGAGCATGATCAATGATGCATGCGGTCGGGGCCACGCAAGCGCAGATGCTGTCGACTCGCCGAGAAAGAGGGGTGCTGAGGGGGACTGGAGGCTTAGTGACGGTGCGGGCACAGAACGTCTGCAGGGGGCTGGTAGAAGCACCATGTAGATTAAACTTTTTTGTTGTTGTTGTTTTAATTGCTTTAGGTTCACTTTAATTAGGGGTCAGTCTGCTTTACCTTGGTTCATCTTGCAGATGGTGATATCAGTTAGCCTCAGTGCGGTGTAAATAGGCATTCATATTTAGGAAATCAGAGTGGTCTTATAGTGATATATATTCAATTTTTGCTGTGTTTATACATAAGAGCAAAAAATGTCATTTTGAGTATATTCCCACCTAAATAATTTGGCATGTTGTGAATTCTGAACTGATTCAACATCAGGAAGAAGCATGAGCAAGCTTTTTTTAAAATAAACAAAATGTTTTTTATCATCATCATTTTAACACATTTCAGTTAAAGGACCACTATAGTGAAAAATCGTATAATTTAAAATACACGTAAATGCATACAAAAGTAGTATGTTTCTCCCAGAGTAAAATGAGCCATAAATCACTTTTCTCCTATGTTGCTGTCACTTACAGTAGGGAGTAGAAATCTGACATTACCGACAGGTTTTGAACTAGTCCATCTGTAAATAGCGGATTCTTAGCATGGGCTTTATTCTTTATAAAGACATTCCCTGAAAGGATTTATACAATAATGCTAGCCAGCCTCCCTGCACTCTGCAGACTTTTTTTGGCAGTTGGACTGAGTAACTGCCATTCACTAAGTGCTTTTGAAACTAAACAAAACCCTGAGAATCCCCTATGGGGAGAAGTGGGCTAGTCCAAAACTTGTCAGTTCTGTCAGATTTCTACTACCAACTGTAAGTGACAGCAACATAGGAGAAAAGTCATTTATGGCTCATTTTACTCTGGAAGAAAAATACTTCTTATTTGTATGTGTTTACATGTATTTAAAATTTTACGATTTTCGCAAAGTGGTCCTTTAAAGCGTGAACTTGACAGCACAGAATAGATATGCTTCTGCAATACTGTATACAGTATAGATTTCTTTATCTGCTTTCAAATGTGTGTGTGGGGGCCTAGCGACTTACAGGGGGGATAAGGATGATTGGAGTGGACCACTATCATCACCTCACTCCCGGATACGGTGTAAACATCTGGCAGGGACTGGTTCTCATTTGGGCACAATCACAGGTTCTGTATCAGTGCATTCATAAACTTAGCCCTTCTCCTCCCCGACAAACATATAATTTCCAGCTTCACAGAGGTGACACGTAACAGCTGATCAGACTCGCCATATGTCAGCTCCGGCAGACATTGTTGTCACAGTCCCTGGCTGCAGATCTTTCACGCTTATATTTTATTCTGCATTTTTTCATGGGGGGTTATTCCCCATCTTGGTGGAAACAGACTGGAGAATGTCAGTGAAGATGTCCTTCAATCAATGAGATGAGCAAGAATGACGTTTGTATTGAAGCAGAGGATGGGGTCAGATTAAAGTGAACTCCGAGGGTCGCTTCACACTATGCTGGATGGAACTTGTTGTAAAACCGGTGTCTCTGCATTCAATCCTGGGTAATGCTGGAGATTCTCTGCCAGGATAATGCCGGGACAAGCGGAGCATTTCATTTGGGCATATTGGCTACTATAGCATTTCGGCAGTGCCATAGACCGCAGGATAAATTGGTGGCAATGGGTATCGGGTGTTTGATTTTGGCACGAGGATCAGTAAGTGGCTTACTGATTGGTAAGCACTGCCGAGATGTTTAGTTTAGTGTTAGGCATATCGGTAGGAAAGTTAATGTTAGGCTTATTGGTAGGAGATTTAGTGTTAGGCATATTGGTAAGAAGGTTAGTGTTTGGTGTAGCTGAAGGAAGGTAAGTGTTAGGCATGGGGGTAGGTAGGTTTGAGTTAACCATAGCTGTAGGAAGGTTAGTATTAGGTGTATTGGTAGGAAGGTTAGTGTCAGGTGTATTGGTAGGAAGGTTAGTGTTTGGCGTAGCTGAAGGAACGTAAGTGTTAGGCATGGGGGTAGGTAGGCTAGAGAAAACCGTAGCTGTAGGAAAGTTAGTGTAAGGCATATTGGTAGGAAGGTTAGTGTCAGGTGTATTGGTAGGAAAGTTAGTGTCAGGTGTATTGGTAGGAAGGTTATTGTCAGGTGTATTAGTAGGAAGGTTAGTGTCAGGTGTATTAGTAGGAAGGTTAGTGTCAGGTGTATTGGCAGGAAAGTTAGTGTCAGGTGTATTGGTAGGAAGGTTAGTGTCAGGTGTATTAGTAGGAAGGTTAGTGTCGGGTGTATTGGTAGGAAGGTTAGTGTCAGGTGTATTGGCAGGAAAGTTAGTGTCAGGTGTATTGGTAGGAAGGTTAGTGTCAGGTGTATTGGTAGGACGGATAGTGTTAGGTGTATTGGTAGGAAGGTTAGTGTCAGGTGTATTGGTAGGAAGGTTAGTGTTTGGTGTAGCTGAAGGAAGGTAAGTGTTAGGCATGGGGGTAGGTAGGTTTGAGTTACCCATAGCTGTAGGAAGGTTAGTGTTTGGCGTAGCTGAAGGAACGTAAGTGTTAGGCATGGGGGTAGGTAGGCTAGAGATAACCGTAGCTGTAGGAAAGTTAGTGTAAGGCATATTGGTAGGAAGGTTAGTGTCAGGTGTATTGGTAGGAAAGTTAGTGTCAGGTGTATTGGTAGGAAGGTTAGTGTCAGGTGTATTAGTATTAGTGTCAGGTGTATTAGTAGGAAGGTTAGTGTCAGGTGTATTAGTAGGAAGGTTAGTGTCAGGTGTATTGGCAGGAAAGTTAGTGTCAGGTGTATTGGTAGGAAGGTTAGTGTCAGGTGTATTAGTAGGAAGGTTAGTGTCGGGTGTATTGGTAGGAAGGTTAGTGTCAGGTGTATTGGCAGGAAAGTTAGTGTCAGGTGTATTGGTAGGAAGGTTAGTGTCAGGTGTATTGGTAGGACGGATAGTGTTAGGTGTATTGGTAGGAAGGTTAGTGTCAGGTGTATTGGTAGGAAGGTTAGTGTTTGGTGTAGCTGAAGGAAGGTAAGTGTTAGGCATGGGGGTAGGTAGGTTTGAGTTAACCATAGCTGTAGGAAGGTTAGTGTTTGGCGTAGCTGAAGGAACGTAAGTGTTAGGCATGGGGGTAGGTAGGCTAGAGATAACCGTAGCTGTAGGAAAGTTAGTGTAAGGCATATTGGTAGGAAGGTTAGTGTCAGGTGTATTGGTAGGAAAGTTAGTGTCAGGTGTATTGGTAGGAAAGTTAGTGTCAGGTGTATTGGTAGGAAAGTTAGTGTCAGGTGTATTGGTAGGAAAGTTAGTGTCAGGTGTATTAGTAGGAAGGTTAGTGTCAGGTGTATTGGTAGGAAAGTTAGTGTCAGGTGTATTGGTAGGAAAGTTAGTGTCAGGTGTATTAGTAGGAAGGTTAGTGTCAGGTGTATTAGTAGGAAGGTTAGTGTCAGGTGTATTGGTAGGAAAGTTAGTGTCAGGTGTATTGGTAGGAAGGTTAGTGTCAGGTGTATTAGTAGGAAGGTTAGTGTCAGGTGTATTAGTAGGAAGGTTAGTGTCAGGTGTATTGGCAGGAAAGTTAGTGTCAGGTGTATTGGTAGGAAGGTTAGTGTCAGGTGTATTAGTAGGAAGGTTAGTGTCGGGTGTATTGGTAGGAAGGTTAGTGTCAGGTGTATTGGTAGGAAGGTTAGTATTAGGTGTATTGGTAGGGAGGTTAGTGTTTGGTGTAGCTGAAGGAAGGTAAGTGTTAGGCATGGGGGTAGGTAGGTTTGAGTTAACCATAGCTGTAGGAAGGTTAGTGTTTGGCGTAGCTGAAGGAACGCAAGTGTTAGGCATGGGGGTAGGTAGGCTAGAGATAACCGTAGCTGTAGGAAAGTTAGTGTAAGGCATATTGGTAGGAAGGTTAGTGTCAGGTGTATTGGTAGGAAAGTTAGTGTCAGGTGTATTGGTAGGAAAGTTAGTGTCAGGTGTATTAGTAGGAAGGTTAGTGTCAGGTGTATTAGTAGGAAGGTTAGTGTCAGGTGTATTGGTAGGAAAGTTAGTGTCAGGTGTATTGGTAGGAAGGTTAGTGTCAGGTGTATTAGTAGGAAGGTTAGTGTCAGGTGTATTAGTAGGAAGGTTAGTGTCAGGTGTATTGGCAGGAAAGTTAGTGTCAGGTGTATTGGTAGGAAGGTTAGTGTCAGGTGTATTAGTAGGAAGGTTAGTGTTGGGTGTATTGGTAGGAAGGTTAGTGTCAGGTGTATTGGTAGGAAGGTTAGTATTAGGTGTATTGGTAGGGAGGTTAGTGTTAGTGCTAAAGTGCAAAAAATGTAATTGAAATGGATATCGGCAAAGCGAATGATGGGATATCAGTGACTGCACTTTATCAATATTATGCTGGCCTCAGCTAGTGCCGCTGTCAGCATTGAAAGTACCCTCAGATAACAAGGCTTTTGTGGCTGCTCTGTGGTATAGCTATATTAATATGAGCTAGGTTATTATTAATGTCCTCTTTAAGAGATCCCAGTAAATGCACACGTGAAAAATCCATGTATTGTTAGATGCTGCCCTATTTACCCTGCTGCCCCAGGCACTGGTTTATGTTTATCGTTTGGTAAACACGGCTTGGCCTTTTGGGAGAGGCCCGGGACTCACCGGAGTACAGAAGTGTACTGTTTCAGGCGTCGATGTTGTTTCACACAGTCAGACAGCTTCTTGGCTATACACGCTGCATACTTGACAGGTATGGTCATCTCATTCCAGACCTCACCTAGACCCGGGGCAAAGGCAAACACCGCGTGATTGATGGAGATGTTGCGTATTCATTCATGAGTCCAACTCTGGCAGGCAAGACCAAGCAGGTAATTTCCTGCAGACATCTCTGCATCCACTGGGAGGATAATTGTGACACTGCACACTCTTTGTCGGTGGATGACACTGAATCTGAGATTCCAGTCTGGCCTCTTCTTCATTTGACAGCCCACTAATCTTTCATGGATACTCCCTGATCTTATTTCATAGAGTTAGATGTTACTTTCCAGATTAAGTCACGGGGGAAAGAAGGACTTGTCAAGATCACGTTTGTCATTCAGGGAACAACATCATAATTATAAAATTCCTAGTGGTCAAAAAACAAAGGGATGTGTAAAATGTTATTCTTTGTAGATTAGGGTTGCAGCATCATCCTTACAGGCTTTGATGGGAAAGAGGACAACAACACTGCTGGATCCACCACAAGGTCTGTGTCAGTTGGTCAGTTGTCACCAAGGTCACTGATGGGTGATGCAAGGATGAGCCCGCTAGGCTAGGCTGGTGAGGCTATTACAGGAAGAGGAAAATGTGCACAAGACATGGCTCAGGATTACTCTAGGCAGGGTCAAATAGTAAGGAACCTCTGGGCAAGGCTCCCTTATACTCCTGGTTGCCTAAGAAGAGTGTCCTAAGTGGTTGCTGAAGCATTTTTAGTCCATCAGGAGAAAAGCACAATATAAATGTTATAGATTTTCTTTAATTGCTTTGCCACTTGAGAAGCAATCAGTCTGTTTAGGAAGTCAGAGGAACTTCAGACTAAAGACTGGTACATAACTTCATGTGTGATTCTTCAGTCACTGACTAATTGTACCACAGCCATATAGTATGAAGGTAGAGTGACCAGACGTCCCGGATTGCCCGGGACACGTCCCGGATTCGGGGTCCGCTGTCCCAGGCTTAATGAGGTCCCGGGAAACGTCCCGCTTTGAGTGACTCTGGCCACTCTCTCCTCAATGAACTGGCAGCGGCGTCTATAGACGCCGTGCCAGTTCATTGCCCGCAGCCCCGCTCCAGCCTCCTCTTCCGGTGTCTGTTCCCGACACCGGCAGGCAAGCAGGGCTACGGCAAGATGGCTGCCGGAGCCCTGTACTGGAGACCTATTTGTGTCACTAGTACAGGGCTTCGGGCGCCATCTTGCCGTAGCCCTGTCAGCGCGGGAGACCAGAGCAGGAGGAACAAGACGGTCCCGGGACGGAGCAGCGCGCCAGAGGCCGGACACTTCTGCCAGGTGAGTAAATGCTTTCTTTTCCAGGTGAAATGTTTGCCCGCATTGTTTCTTTTCCAGGTGAAATGTTTGCCCGCATTGTTTCTTTTCCGGTGAAATGTTTGCCCGCATTGCGTTTCTTTTCTGGCGAAATGTTTGCCCGCAGTGCGTTTCTTTTCTGGCAAAATGTTTGCCCGCATTGCGTTTCTTTTCTGGTGAAATGTTTGGCCGCAGTGCGTTTCTTTTCTGGTGAAATGTTTGCCCGCAGTGCGTTTCTTTTCTGGTGAAATGTTTGGCCGCAGTGCGTTTCTTTTCTGGTGAAATGTTTGCCCGCAGTGCGTTTCTTTTCTGGTGAAATGTTTGCCCGCAGTGCGTTTATTTTGTACTGACATGTTGCCCGCATTGCGTTTATTTTGTACTGACATGTTTGCCCGCATTGCGTTTATTGTCTGGTGAAATGTTTGCCCGCATTGCGTTTATTTTGTACTAACATGTTGCCCGCATTGCGTTTATTTTGTACTGACATGTTTGCCCGCATTGCATTTCTTTTATACTGACATGTTGCCTATTGCGTTTATTTTCTGGTGTCCGGGGTAACTGTTACTGCATTTATTATTTAATGGTCATAGATGGCTATGTTTGCTGCTTTGTGGTTACGGTATACTATTAAATAGCATCACACAGTTTCTGCACACCCATGATACAAAGTCTCGTTTGTCCACATCATGGCGTAAACACTGCTTTCTTATGCCTCGCTGTTACATCATTACGTTAGCTCCGCCCATACAATGTCATGGCCACGCCCATTTTTTCGGCGCGGCCCCCCTCCCCCAGTCTTCGCCGCTGCGTGCTCCTCACTCCTTCCCACTTTTCGCCGCGGCGCGCTGCGCGCGCCGCCCCCCCCCCCCCCACGGCGCCCCCCCCCGTCCCAGGTTGGACCCACAAAAATATGGTCACTCTAATGAAGGTCAACAGATTGTATATACTATGATGAGCTGCAGATTGTGATGACAAACCCTTATACTACATGAAGGTGGTAAAAGTGGTCAGCGATTGGCCAAATCATAATTGAAAGTGTGTGCCAGGCTTAAAGCTCCCTTCTAACATTATCTGGGGAGAACCAGGCCCCAGAGGAGGTGATTTACTCCTGAACCAGCATCAGGAGATGGAGCAAACAGCTACAGAGGACAGCGCAGATACTGGGACATGTAGGACTCAACCGCTTCTAAGCTTCTGAAGCAAACTGGGACATAACTATGAACTCTTCCTTACCCTACATCAACACTTCTTCCTCTCCAACCCCACAGACAGGGCCTCATTAGCCACAGGTCCTGTAACAAGCATGGACTGGCCACCATGAACCCCCCCCCCCATAACAATGTGACACCCATAACTCCTCCCCCCCTCCCCCTCCCCTCCATAGCATATGAGGCCACAACACAACACCAGCTCCGGGGCAGGGCCCCTGTATCACAAAGAAGGAGGTAAAAAGAAGTTACCCTGACAAACCCCCCCCCCCCCCCCCCCCATGTTGCTGGGTTTTCATGTGTCTGCAGCATCTGCTCCACCAGTAGTTCTGGAGGCAGGGTTAGAGACTAACTAACATATAGCAGTGTTCTCCCCAGAATTTTTTTACAGCCGGGTGGCATGAAAAAGTAGCTGAGTGGGGCAATATGAGAGAATGCAGGGCCGGTGCTTCTGTGCACAACTCTGCTTACAGCATAAGGGGAGGTGACAGCCGGGTGCTCACCAATACTAGCCGGGTGGAGCGCCTCGCTAAAAGATCCTGGGGAGAACACTGCATAGTGTATAGCAAATCTGGCTAACTTTGCTCAGCCCTCCATTTTTTTAATTTTCAGCAAACTTTTCAAAATGTTTCTAAAATGTGTTAAAGGCCCAGATTGTAAGGCAGGTTTCAAACAACAATGCTTGACCCGCAGTTTACACTGACTGACCCTATTCCTCCTAACCCTAAACTGCTATTGATATTTCTAGTACGTAGGTGGACTACTTCACTTGTGTGGGTACAGGAGTTTCAGATGGGCATAACACCTTGGAAACTGTTCATACGCTGGAAGGTTTCCTTTAAGGCCTAAAGCACAAAAAGCGGTCTGTGACACCAGCCTCAGTCCAGATAAAAAGTCATCTGTCTCCCATGTGCTTGTCTTAGATTGTGTGCTCAGAAGACGCTGTCACTGCAGCAAGCCACACTGACTTCTCCAAGCCGGCTCTGCCTGCTCCAAGCTCTACAGTAAAGTAGATTTTATTACAATGTAGAGCAAGATTTAGCAGGTAAGATATAGTTTATGGGGAGGAAGATGCTGGCAGCAATCTTGTCTTCTTTCGCTTGTTACTCTCTTTCAGTGATTGGAAGTGATCCTCTAGCTAGTGTTGGGCGAACACCTGGATGTTCGGGTTCGGGCCGAACAGGCCGAACATGGGCCAGATGTTCGGCATGTTCGGCCCGAACGCCGAACTCAATGGAAGTCAATGGGACCCCCGAACATGGGGGCCCTATGGGGTCGCAGGCATAAGGGGGGAGCATGCCCCGGTCGCGGGGGGGGTCAGAAATTCCCCCCACCCCCTCCGCTAGCGCTCCCCCCTCTGCCCGCTTCCCCATAAAAAAAGTTATAGTACCTGGTGCCTGGTGGCTGGCAGTGGAGTGAGGAGGAGGAGTCCGAGTAGCAGAGTGGCGTTGAGGCCGGGCATCGGGCGGTTCAGCGCTAGTACCCTTGTGGTACTTCCGCCCTTTCTCTGACCTCACGTCCTCTGCATACGAGGGTACGCATCACGCGTACCCTCGTATGCGTCATCACGCAGAGGACGTGAGGTCAGAGAAAGGGCGGAAGTACCACAAGGTACTAGCGCTGAACCGCCCGAACCGCCCGCTGCCCGGCCTCAACGCCACTCTGCTACTCGGACTCCTCCTCCTCCTCCTCCTCCTCACTCCACTGCCAGCCACCAGGCACCAGGTACTATAACTTTTTTTATGGGGAAGCGGGCAGAGGGGGGAGCGCTAGCGGAGGGGGTGGGGGTAATTTCCGACCCCCCCCCCGCGACCGGGGCATGCTCCCCCCTTATGCCTGCAACCCCATAGGGGGGCAGTATTCGGCCGAACAGGGGCCCTGTTCGGCCATGTTCGGCCATGCATTCAACAGTTCGGGCGAACCCCGAACAGTTTGGCCGAACACCACCAGGTGTTCGGCCGAACTCGAACATCACCCGAACAGGGTGATGTTCTGCAGAACCCGAACAGTGGCGAACACTGTTCGCCCAACACTACCTCTAGCAAAGGATCATGATTACCAGCCAGGTAGTGGACCATAAATGTACTCATGGGGTTTAAGCTGTTGTGGACCCCAAGGTGATCGTTAGCTAGGTAGGCAACACTAGAAAAAGACTAGGATGATAAAGTTCAATAGAAAAACTACTGAAAACAAACTTAGGATGGGTAAGGTCCTTAGGCACAACCATGTTCAGCCTTGAGTGAACCAAAGCGGTAGCAGCAAGATCAGAACTACTGGGGTCTACTTAAAGTGTACCTGTAGACAGGGGCAGATTTAAGCCAAGGCCACCTAGGCCATGGCCTAGGGCACCACAGGATCAAGGGTGAGTGGGCAGCAAGCTATACCTGGTGAAGGGAAGGGTCACCTGGCTCCGTATACTGGAGGGAGAGGGGTCATCAGGCTATCTATACAGAAAGGGGGAGGATCATCTGGCTTCTTATACTAGAGGAAGGGGGGGGGTCTTCAGTCTATCTAAACTGGAGCGGGGTGGGTCACCCGGTTACTTATACTGGGGGGAGGGGTTGTCATCTGGCTATCTGTACTAAAGGGGGAAGTTGCTGACAGTGGCCTTGGGCGTCTCAGCTACAAATCCGGCCCTGCCTGTAGGGGAAAAAAGTGTCCCACAGGGGTACTCAGCCCTAACCTGAGCGGGTCCATGCTACTGCACATGCGCAGTGTGGCCTCGGGGGTCTCAGCTCTGGAACAAGAGGTGGAGGGTGAGAGAGTAAAACTCTCGAGGTACCAATGGATACGTTTCTAACTTTTTGTATTATTCCAACTTAACAGGTTTGCTTTAAGTTCAAATGAAGGTATTCTTAGGAGGGTCTGTACGCACTGAGCACTCCTATGTCATGATGACTGGATAAAGCCATAGACCAGGCATGGGCAAACTTGGCTCTCCAGTTGTTAAGGAATTACAAGTCCCACAATGCATTGCAGGAGTCTGACAGCCACAGTCATGACTCATAAAGGCAAATACATTGTGGGACTTGTAGTTCCGTAACAGCTGGAGGGCCAAGTTTGCCCATGCCTGCCATAGACCAATCACTCTTTTGCTGTACACCCTATGCAGAGCTTTGAGAAGGAGGACAACTTTGCTGCCCCCCCACAGCAAAGCACCTCTTCCCCACTGCTGACACTGAGAAGAGCTGGTAAACAGAACTGAGGGAGACCCTTACACTTGGCAGGCCTCTCTCAACTCACTACCAGCCTCTATATAGGTAGGAGTAACATAGCTCCAGGAAGGATCCTCACACTGTTCTTCTTGTAGTTAAAGGATACCCGAAGTGACATGTGACATTATGAGATAGACATGTGTATGTACAGTGCCAAGCACACAAATAACTACGCTGTGTTCCTTTTTTTCTTTCTCTGCCTGAAAATGTTAAATATCGGGTATGTAAGTGGCTGACTCAGTCCTGACTCACACAGGAAGTGACTACAGTGTGACCCTTACTGATAAGAAATTCCATCTATAAAACACTTTACTAGCAGAAAATGGCTTCTGAGAGTAGGAAAGAGATAAAATGGTCAACAGCTCTGGCATACTTCAATGAATGTGTCATTGAGCAAAAACAATAAAACATTTACAACTTAAAAAGTAGATTTACACATAAAATAACACTGTGGAACATCTTAAAAAGTCATTTTTAGGAGAAGGAAGACAGATACAATTTTTTATTTCATTAGTTTATTTTCGCCATGGGTGTCCTGTAAGCAGAGCCGGGACAAGGTCCTCCAGCACCCAAGGCTGAGACACCAAAGTGCGCCCCTCCATCCCTCCCACCCCAGCCATCACATACTGATTACTATTAGACTAAGAGGGCCACAGGGCCCACAACCTCCCCAACACCTTAATATCTAGTTATCTGGCTTGCAGTCACTGCTGTGTATCCCCTTTTCTTATTTCTCTCTGCTTCATACACAATTAGGAATGACAGCTGAATGAATTGTGCGCCCCCTCGTACACTGCGCCCTGAGGCTGAAGCCTCTCCAGCCTATGCCTCGGCCCGGCCCTGCCTGTAAGTGTGTTCAGCACATTGGAAAGCTTCCATCACTAAGGTAGATGCAGAAAGCTCAGGCAGTCACTTCAGATAACAACCATAACCTGCTCATATTGCTGGAATATGTAGCAAACCCAGTGAAGAGACTTGGAGGTATCTGGAGATGATGCAGCAATCCAGGCCTACTGTATTCTTTTGATTGGTCACAGTTTAAAAGTTGAGTTAACAAGTTCATAAATCTGACGAAAGAAAGTAATTCTCCTGAAAACTGATCCTTCAAGAAATAATTGCTACTGCACATAACAGATTATCACGTGCTGTACGCAATCTTCTTGTGTTTTCTTGAATTCCTAAGTTATAAATGATTTTCCACCTTGAAAATGAAAAGCAGGAGTTGGAGATCAGTCTACGAGCCTCGGCAAGCGAAGCTGATAAACTGACTGATATTGGACGGTTTTCACGGCAGACCTTGTTGAGGAGCGTTTGGCAGGAGCTTCTGGGAGACCTGCCACTCTTACCAGTCAGAGCAGCGCAGAGCGACACTTGGGCACAGGGAAAATATTTTTCCATAAATGTAGTAGGCAGTAGAGGAAAATACAACAGCTTTCAGGGTGTTTTTCCTTCCAAGGTCTGCGGTTGTTTGGAACATAAGTCCAAAAAGCTCCCACAGAGAGATTCCCATCACGGAAAATGAAAGGAGGGAGAAAAAAGTCTGAATGAAGAAGAAAAAAAAGAAAGAAATAGTCTCAAGGTTTTTTTACCAAGTGAGTGCAAGTTTCAGGAACAGTGTCAGATGTTGAATGTTGGTCTTCATCCAATGGCTTGTAAAGAGTAGGCCTGGAATCACGGATCGGCCATGAAGCTGCCAGAGAATGCCGTCATTTCTCCATTCTCCCAGGAGAGGCTGGTACAGATAGGTGTGACCGGTGTGGGACAGGTGTACGTGTAAAAAGGGCGCCGGGTAAATCTGGGTGGTGGAAATTGCTGCTAGTAGGATACTGGTAAAATTACCAATATTCTACTATTGGGCAATGGTAATTCCGATAGTAAAATATCAGTAAATGTTATAGATAAACCACCAACGAACATTGACTGATGCCAGGTAAGTGCTTTCTGGTTGCTTGGGACTTAATGTTAAAATTAGGCCTAGCTAATACAGTGCTATACCCCGCTCTATATACATGCTGTGCGTAGTACTATAAAGCATTGTGCAGAGAATCAAAAAGCTTGGGATCAAATATAGCATACATACCTAAGGAGAGGAGAGCCTCGGGATCCTACTGAGGCTTAAAACCCCCCCTTGTTGAGCGCAGCCCCCCTCCACTATGGGGCTGCACAGCTCTTCTTCCTGATGCGGGGCCATGCAGTAGCTGCACGAGCCTGCCTGCGCATGCGCAGTACTACTGAACCAGCAGCTGACAGCTTAGAGTGCATGCCTGGGCGGGCTCGGTTGGCTATTGTGCGGCCACGCTGGAGGAGTGGCTAATCTTCTGGGGGGGGCCAGAGCTCAGTGACCAGGGACATCAGAGCACTGAGGGAAGCCTCAATAGGATCCAGCCGCTTCCCTCTCTTCAGGGTAAGTATCTGATGTTGTGTACCCGACCTTCAGCTCCGGTACGCTTTATAAACAGAGTGGTGCGCTGGGGACGCTGTACACGCTACATTCGAGGCCAATACATCATTATCAGCTGCCTCGGATGAGTTTCATCTAGTGCAGTGGTCCTCAAACTAAGGCCCACGGGCCAAATGCGGCCCCCCGAGGCTTTTCACTGGCCCCCCAAACCAAAATGTAAAACTTATAGATGTGGCCCACTGCACCCTTAAATATCAGTGGCCCGCATATAGAATAGCAGTGCTGGGCGGGCCCCTCCCATCCTCATACTGTAGAAGCCAGGGAGCGGTCATTCGCTTGCTTCCCATCCAATTCTGCATCGGGTGACACTGCTGTCCAACTGGAAGACAGGTTGTCACCTGGGTATGCTTCACTGTCTGGTGCACAAAGACGTTCTTTGGGTGCCACATGACTGATTGGCTGCTGCTGGGAGGTCTCCTCCGGGCATGACTGGAGGAAATCAATACCTAGATGTAACGTTTTTTTAATATCATTTTATGTATGTACCGGGTCTCCCGGCAGTCTGAAGTATGTTGACCCGGCCCTTCACCGAAAAAGATTGGGGACCTCTGATCTAGTGTGTGTACATAGCTCTAGTCTAGTGTGCTGCACTTTTCTATGATATCCCAGTGCTGCATGCATCTCTGTGTACTGCTACGTTCAGAGTAATGAATGAGGTCAGAGTGGGGACAGCACCGCAGGTGGTCACGCCATTGTGGTCACCTGTTCCCCTAATGTCCTGCTGTCAACTTCATGGAGACCCACAGAGAGACTGGACTGAGAAAAAGACTCCTTTTCCAGGCAAAGGAACTGGCACTTTATAGAATAAAGGTATTTGCTTTATAAACAAACAGAGCTGGAAATTGTGAGCTTAACACTCACTAATTAGACTATAAACAACACTAGCAAGTGACTAGCCTTAGTAAGCAAAAAACCTGTCTCTTCAAGTAATTGGTGTAGCATTTCAAATTTATATGTATAGCACTCCGACTTTTGTGTAAATTTAGACAAAATGTTCTATAAAAAAAAGGTTGGTATAAAAGCATTGAGACAAAAGCTCTTTAAAATGGCCCTCGCTGCACCCCCATTGGACCCTCACTGGACCCCTGCTGTACCCAACTGGACCGATGCTGTACCCAACTGGACCCCTGCTAGAACCCCACTCGACCCTCACTGGACCCCTGCTGGACCCTCACTGGACCCCTGCTGCACCCCCACTGGACCCCTGCTGCACCCAACTGGACTCCTGCTAGAACCCCACTGGACCCTCACTGGACCCCTGCTGGACCCTCACTGGACCCCTGCTGCACCCCCACTGGACCCCTGCTGCACCCCCACTGGACCCCTGCTGCACCCCCACTGGACTCTCACTGGACCCCTGCTGTACCCAACTGGACCCCTGTTAGAACCCCACTGGACCCCTGCTGGACCCTCACTGTGTCCGGGGAGCGGCGGAGGTTTCTGGTAACAGGTCTGCCACCTGTGTCCGGGGAGTGGCGGAGGTTTCAGGTAACAGGTCTGCCGTCTGTGTCTGGGGAGTGGCGGAGGTTTCTGGTAACAGGTCTGCCGCCTGTGTCTGGGGAGCGACAGAGGTTTCAGGTGACAGGTCTGCCACCTGTGTCCGGGGGAGTGGCGGAGGTTTCAGGTGACAGGTCTGCCACCTGTGTCCGGGGAGTGGCTGGGGTTTCAGGTGACAGGTCTGCCACCTGTGTCCGGGGAACGGCGGAGGTCTCAGGCAACAGGTCTGCCACCTGTGTCCGGGGAGCGGCGGAGGTTTCAGGTGACAGGTCTGCCGCCTGTGTCCGGGGAGCGGCAGAGGTTTCAGGTAACAGGTCTGCCGTCTGTTTCTGGGGAACGGTGGAGGTTTCAGGTGACAGGTCTACGACCTGTGTCCAGGGAGCTGCGGAGGTCTCAGGCAACAGGTCTGCCACCTGTTTCCGGGGAGTGGAGGAAGTTTCAGGTGACAGGTCTGCTGCCTGTGTCCAGGGAGCGGCGGAGGTTTCAGGTGACAGGTCTGCCGCCTGTGTCCGGGGAGCGGTGGAGGTTTCAGGTGACAGGTCTACCGCCTGTGTCCGGGGAGCAGCAGAGGTTTCAGGTGACAGGTCTGCCACCTATGCCCGGGGAGCGGCGGAGGTTTCAGGTGACAGGTCTGCCGCCTGTGTCCAGGGAGCGGCGGAGGTTTCAGGTGACAGGTCCGCACAGTGCTCATTACAGCTGCACGCTGCTGCCGATTACATCTAGCTGCCGTGTTTCCTGGCGTTCAGCGCGCTGGAGGGGTTAATGAGTTCATGTCACCAGAGACATTGACATTGTTGTGTGCCCTGCAGACAAAGGAGGTGCTGTTGTTGTGATTGATCGTGAGCAATATGTTGGGGAGATTTCTAGACAGCTGTCTGATAGTAATGTGTACATTGAACTACAGAGTGATCCCTTACCTGGGATCCAGAGGCACATACTGGGGGTACTGAGAGAGGCTTTGGCCAGGGACATTATTGATGAACCTCTTTTTAAAGGGACTCCGAGCACAAAAAAAAAAAGAAAGTTGTACTCACCATGGGCTTTCTCCAGCCCAGTGCTGGTCGGGAGGTCCCACGCCGGCGTCCTGGCTCCTCTCCTTCTCCCCGCTCCGGAATGGCTGGCAGGCCGCAGCCCGGGCGACACTCTCCCGAGTGTCGGGCTTCTTCTTCCGCATATGACGCGGATTACGTCACACGCCGGCCGCCTCGCGTCATCATGGCGGCCGGCGTGAAAGTACTGCGCATGCGCGCTTTGTTCGCGCATGCGCAGTACTTTCACGCCGGCCGCCATGATGACGCGAGGCGGCCGGCGTGTGACGTAATCCGCGTCATATGCGGAAGAAGAAGCCCGACACTCGGGAGAGTGTCGCCCGGGCTGCGGCCTGCCAGCCATTCCGGAGCGGGGAGAAGGAGAGGAGCCAGGACGCCGGCGTGGGACCTCCCGACCAGCACTGGGCTGGAGAAAGCCCATGGTGAGTACAACTTTCTTTTTTTTTTTGTGCTCGGAGTCCCTTTAAGTTCCTGCAACAGACCAATCCCACTACGCCACATATATATATCCTTCCTAAAATACATAAAACTTTACGATGTCCTCCTGGACGTCCGATAGTGGCGGGAGTGGGATCGGTCTTTGTCCCTCTGGCACAATATTTGGATAAGCTTCTCCAACCCATGGTGCAGTCTCTGGATTCCTACTTACGGGATACTGGTATGTTCTTGAGCAGATTGAATGCACTGCCAGTCCTGGAGGGTGAAGTGGCCTTGGTCACCTTGGATGTTGAAAGCCTCTACACCTCCATCCCACATGATGGGGGTGTAGAGGCGATTGACTGGTATCTTATGACACAATCGGATTGTACCACTCCCCAGCGTAGGTTTTTGATTGAACTTCTTGAGATTGTTCTTAAAGAGAATTACTTCATGTTTGAGGGGCGGTTCTTTGGACAGCTACGTGGCACTGCGATGGGTTCCAACGTGGCCCCCTCCTATGCGAATCTCTTTATGGGGCTGTATGAGGAGACCTTTGTTTATCTAAGCCCCCTGTTCCGCCAGCACGCTATGTGCTGGTGGCGTTATATAGATGACGTATTTTGCATATGGAGGGGGCCACGTTGTACTCTGGATGAGTTTATTGACACCTTACACCAGCAGTGCCCGGCTATTAGGTTAACGGCAAATTGGAACACGGAACAGTTACCGTTTCTTGATGTCTTAGTAGGTTATAATGATGGGATCATATCCACTGATCTATACACGAAGCCGACTGACAGGAACTCCACTCTCCACTATGGGAGTTTTCACCCTGGTGGTGTGAGGGATGGGATTCCTGGTAGTCAGTTTTCGAGGGTGGATAGAATTGTCTCTGAGCCTGAAAGATGTGCTATCCGTAAGGATGAACTCTGTGAGAAATTCCGCTCTAGAGGGTATCCTGAGGAAGTTTTGAGTAAGGGTAAGCGCGGTCGGGGTCGCCGTTTGAGGGGTGTACCACGTATACCCTTTGTTTCAACATATAACGTATGTAGTGACGTGGTGGCTAGAGCAGTACGCCGACATTGGCACCTGTTGAGGGAAGGTTTCCCCACGGTGCCTGAATTTAGGTTTCCACCTATGATGTCGTTTCGCCGTGCGCCGACTCTACGTGATAAACTACGGATTAGATCGACATCACATATTCAGGCTCATGGGACTAGAACTGGGATGTTCCCCTGCCTGTCCTGCCACATGTGCAACAGTGTCATACGCGGTAATACGTTTTTGCATCCCACCTTGGGCACTGTGTACCATATTAGGGGACATTACACATGTGATTCTAATTATGTAGTATATCTTCTTAAATGTCCATGTAGCTTTGTCTACATTGGTATGACTACACAGTGTCTCAAGGTGAGGATTTCTGCACATAAATCTGCCATTAGAAATGGCACGGTGGGACAGGCAGTGGCTGAGCATTTTAAATCCTGCGGACATAATGTTTCCCAACTTAGGGTGATGGCTATAGATGGGGTTCCCCCCAGTTGGAGGGGGAGGGGACAGGACCAAAGAACTTCTACGTAGGGAGGCGGGCTGGATCAGGCGTATGGATGCTATGGGGAGGGCAGGGCTGAATCGAGAGCTGGATTTGGGATTCTGTGTTTAAGCCTTGGGTGACTTGAT
This sequence comes from Hyperolius riggenbachi, assembly GCF_040937935.1. Taxonomy (NCBI): domain Eukaryota; kingdom Metazoa; phylum Chordata; class Amphibia; order Anura; family Hyperoliidae; genus Hyperolius; species Hyperolius riggenbachi. The sequence goes on along the minus strand of NC_090654.1, from coordinate 296,608,254 downwards.
GGTGTATTTCTGTATATGTTAAACTTTACAGTATAGTAGTAGCACTTGGTGGTTTTAATTGACCTTGTTTTTATTTTTCAGACCAACATAGGACGCATCTGGAGAGCAGGCGGAGTTCCCCTTTAACCACGCAGCAGTATGGTGAGTGCTGCGGTCTGTGTCTCTATGTGTTGACTGGGTTGCTATGGCAATATCTCGGCCGCTCTAGCACCACCTACTGTGATGATGCGTGGGCTGTTTGTGTGCTGGGTGACGGCTGGGGCGTCTAGGATTGGCTGTTGCTATCAGCTGACCAAGTCATGTGACCTTCTCACATGACTCTGAGGCCGGAACGCTCGCTTCCGTGTATTGGAGGCGGCGGAGATGCGGCTATAATGCGCTCGTTCGCCCTCACACTGGCTGCTGACAGCGGGGTCTCCTCCTGCATACCTGATTGGTGAGTTTACTGTTTTTGAAATGTGCAGTTTTCTATTGGTCCTTTTGTTGGACGCAATAGTCTCCCATCAGGTCCTCCACTGTGTGTCTCCTATGATTGGTCAAGGGCTTCACCTGATGGGTGGATCTCTCTTATAAATGTGTTTGTTTGATATGTGATGCTGTATATGACCGTTTTTACAACTTGAGAAAGGCCAGAGGAGGCCGAAACAACTGTTTGTTGTTGTTGGTGTCATGCCTGCACTAATAAAAACCTAAAGAGCTATACTTACTCAGTGTGGTGCCGGTCCTTTGTGGAGTACAATGTCACCAGAGTCGATATTAATGAAGAAAATAATCATCCCGTTACTCGGATTACTGGTGAGGTCCCTGGAAAGAGGAAACTATCGTAACGCAAGTATCAGAACAGGGCAGGCGGGAGAGGCAATAACGCATATACTGTGTAAGATTGGGGGAGGGGTGGGGGGGCAGAATTGTGGTCAGAAATCTCCCACAGATATATGGCTTGAGGTATCATTGCCTCATCTATGCAAAAGGGGGCGTGTGGAAAAATGGGCATGAAATATCGTGATTACAGCACTTTTCATAATAACACTGTATTTTATCATAATCCAATGCCCAAAATAGCTGTTTGTAGAATATGCTGTGCAGATTCCATTAGTTAGATATTCGTAAATATTACCAATATTTAAAGAGGAACTGTCGAATCCCCCATGAAGATATAGACCAGCCCAAAACCTGTAGGTTCTGTTAGATTTCTATTCCCTACTGTAAGTGACAGTAACATAGGAGAAAAGTCATTTATTGCTCATTGTACTTCTTATTTGTATGTGTTTTACATGTTAAGATTTTAGCGACACTTCCTCTTTAAGTACAACCAAACCTTACCCTTCCCTCACACAGGCCCCTCCCTGCCAAGCTGCTACGACTCGGAGGGGGGGGGGGGCAGGGCCGGCCCGCTCATGAGTCGGGGTGAAACGTTTGCCTCAGGCGGCAAACTTCTAGGGGCGGCACCCGCCCGTCCGTGGGTGCGGGGGGGGGGGGCCGGCTGCCGAGCCGGAGGGGTAGCGGGCAGGACGGGGGTATTGGGCCTAGCGGTGGGGAGGGGGGTCGGACCCCCCCCTCCCTCGCCTGGGTCCCCCGATCTGCGCTCCCCTCCAGCTGTAATAGGAAGCAGCCGATGCCCAATCGTAAGAGGCACGGGCGGGGAGGACTCACCTTATCCACGTTCCAGCGTGCGCTCCACTGATGTCACTTCCTGCATCGCCGTCCACTTACAATACAATGGGCGGCGATGCAGGAAGTGACGTCAGTGGAGCGCACGCTGGAACGCGGATAAGGTGAGTCCTCCCCGCCCGTGCCTCTTACTATTGGGCATCGGCAGCTTCCTATTACAGCTGGAGGGGAGCGCAGATCGGGGGACCCAGGCGAGGGAGGGGGGGTCCGACCCCCCTCCTCACCGCTAGGCCCAATACCCCCATCCTGCCCACTACCCCTCTGGCTCGGCGGCCCCGAGGGGGGGGGGCGGCAATTTTTTTTATAAATTTGCCTCAGGCGGCAAAAAGTCTAGGGCCGGTCCTGGGGGGGGGCAGTAATTAACGGTGCCTGCAGTTTGTGCGTCAGCAGGGAGAGTCGTCATTCACAGTGTTGATCATAATCAGATAATTACCATTATGCGAAATTACCGGTACATTTTCGCATTCATGCCGATACGTAATAACGAACTGTTAATTTGATTGACTTTGTACAATCATTCGTAATTACACATGAATTTACCTGTAATTTACGTGTAATTGTGTAACGATTGGTGGGGAATAGCATGCTATGGCTACCAACATTGTCACATACTGTATGTTAAGGATGATAGTGGGTAGAATTAAAAAATATATAATTTTTCAAAAAGACCTTGTCGTTTTTGAGAAAATCAATTTTAAAAATACAAAGAAAATGGTGTTTAAACTTTTTTAAAATCATTTTTTTTTAGTTTAAAAAATATTTGTATTATTAAAATAGATTATTCTCAAAAATGACAAGGCCTTTTCTTGACTTCTCCCCACTATTCTCCCTAATATAAGTAGCAATGTTGGTAGCCATAGCCTGTATGGGGGCTTAGATATTAAAAAAAAAAGCCGGCACAAAATGACGCGTAAATGATGCGTAACGTCATGCGTAATTACGAATGCTTACAATTGCATACAAAATTAATAACGCATTTCTCCGAAATTTGGCATTACGATTACGATGCGTAAATGCAAAATTACAATGCGTAATTACACATAGGCGTAATTTCTGCTCATCCCTAGTCATTCAGCTCACCCTGCCCCGATTATGCCGGGCGTCGATGTGCCATGTATGCTATGCTGTTCTCACAGGAGGCCCTCAGTGTCTATAGGGTCAGCCATCATCACACCATCAACTCTCGTTCTGCCTTATCATGCCCTCAGGTGCCCTGGAACACTCTTGTAACTTTATTTTGTTTTAAAAAAAATGTTTTATTAGGGTTGTGTGAAGTCCCTTTATATTTTCTCCTACCTGCACTGGCTACTCTGGTTATCCTGGACCCAGGGCCGGAGCTACCATAGGAAAAAATAGGCAACTGCCCCAGGGCCCCAGAGCCTGTAGGGGCCCCCAGGGTGTCCCACTCCCATCTTAGCTGTTGCTCCCCAAGGACTGACAGAGTCTGTTAAGTTGGGAGGTGATCGGGGGGTCAGCAGCCAGCTCAGGGGCCCAGGAGGGAAATTTGGCTGCAACAAAGGGCCTCTAATGACGCTTTTTGATCGGGGGTGTCTGTTTGGGGGCCCCCAGGCTAATTTTGCCCTAGGGCCCCATTGTTACTTGAACTGGCCCTGCCTGGACCTGGAGGTAGGAAAGCTTTGTGACCCCCTTCCTATACGTGGGGGTGAGTGGACAGCATTCAGTCCTTAATGTTGGGTGAGTGTGTTTACATTAGTATGGTGCGGTCGAGGATGGTACGGACTGTCTAACAATAAGCCTGAGGCCTTCTTCACATTAGAGGTGTCTTTGTTAAATGTCTGAAAGTGCTTGTGCAGTGATTCTCTATGAGAGAGTTCATATCAGAGCGGTTCGTTTGCGATCCACTTTGAAAAGCGCTGCTTGGGCCATTTTTGAGGCGATTTGTCTCAATGGAAGGTATAGGAAAAATGCAAAATGCTCACAAAACCGCTTTGGCAAGCGATTGCGTGAGCATTTTTTTAAAAAATACATTGGGCTTGATTCACTAAAGAGTGGTAACTGTTAGCACGGCCGTTTTCCGCGCGAATTTTCGCATTGCGCGCGATCGCGAATTTCCGCGCGAATCAATTAAGATTTCGCGCAAAAACGTGATTTTTTTTGCGTAAAACCGATATCAATTTCACGCGAAAATTCACGTTTTCGCGCGCAATCGTTATCGGTTCACACGAAAATTCGCGAGCGCGCAATGCGAAAATTCGTGCGAAAACGGCCGTGCTAACAGTTAGCACTCTTTTGTGAATCAAGCCCATTGGAAGCGCTCTGTAAAAGATTACAAAAACACCCACAAAAACGTGCGAACACGCAGAAAATCGATGGAAAACACTTTAAAAAACGATGAAAAAGAAAGCCCACTGCGGACGGACATGCGAGTCGAATGCAATGTGAAGAAGGCCTCAGAGGGCCTCAGAGTAGTGGTTTTGGAGACTATTTCCATTTGTATGAAAGGATCAGTGATAACCTATGGCACCCCTCGAAACTACAGAGGAAAGAAATGAGGGGCGCATAGTGCGCTGTGGCAAAAATATGTCATTACTGACATTGGTGGTTTTCATACATGTTCGGGTCGGGAATCATGCCCACTGCCGAACAGGAACTTTTGGTCACATTCGCCAGCTGTGAACTGCTTACCCATAATGCACAGCACATCAATGGCGTAACTATGGGGGTGCAACAAGGGGCTTCTATCCCGTAGTAGTCGCATTAATAATGTTCCTGAATCCTGTCAATAGGGCCCCTGTAGTATTTTTATTTCACATTATAGTGCTTCTCGCCTCTTTTATAGTATCTCTAGTCCCTACTAGTCATAGTGCAAATTGTCAGACCTTATGGTACTCCACTTATCGTGCTCACACCAATATTGGCCCTTTTAATGTTTTCTTCTACTTCTAGTTGTGTCCTGCTCTAACACCTCTTTCACAAGCCCTACCCCTGTCACCATTACCTGCCCTCATTTGGCACTGACACCTACTGCATTATCTGACTCTGTAAATTAAAAAACTCATAGGTCTGTTACAAATCAACTGTGCTGATGCGCACCTGGCCTGCAAGGGTGTAAAGAAGTCATTTGCATATCCCACCCGTTGTCTTGAAGTAATACATTGTCGGTATATGTTGCTTCTCACTCCTTCAAATGTGAAACCTACAAATACCTTCTGTTTGTAAAAGGTGTGAAAAAAATGGTAGCATTATATGTTTTTGATGTTCTTGGTTTTAACGTTAATATTGTCATCTCCGTGAGCTCCATCTCACTAATTGCGGACTTTCCCAGGCCAGCCTCCGCTGAGCAGACGGGAGGCTTCCCGCTAAGTGAAAAGGTGCATAATTGAGCATTTAAACACTTCAGGTTCATCTGTCTGGGAAGCTGAGGCCTTCGGTAATGACTATCACTTAACAAAGACGTGAAAACCATGAGGGAACCAAACCCTGCTGACCACTGAAATGCGATCTCTCCATCCCAGGGGCTGAGAGGAGACCTCAGACAGGTTCATTATGTGAGGCCCAGCTGGGAGACCACATCGGCCTCCTCATTAGAGGAAATGACTGAGTTTCCATGGGAGTTTCCATTTCAGGTCAGCCATTCAGAGCTGGACACATGTGAGACGCAGCTAGGATCAGAGCAATCTGCATGCCATCATAGAGGAGTGATTACTACAGACATGTCAGGGGTCTTTATTCACACTCCTAGGTATGGACATCATTCATAGCCTGTCATAGGAATAGCCGAACTCGGAGGCAATGGAGCAATCAGAGAACGCAGAATTTTTCTGCAAAAATCGGATCACCACGGTCATTTTAGACAAATCACAAGATTCCATTATTCCGATTTCTGATTATTTTTTGTAATTTTTTTCCATTGTCTGATGTAAAAAAATGACAAATAAAATATTCTCAGAAATTGAAAAAAAAATGAAGAATCGGAAACACGGAAATCAGAAATTGGCGGAAATTGGAGTTTCCGGCCATCCCTTGTTCCTGCCCATCGTCCTTTATCCTAACATGAAATAACAATAAACTGTTCCATCATGACCATCCACCTGAAATACAAAGCACTCCAGCTACTATTCCTGCTACCACTCTGCCTAGCACTGCTATCCTACATAAAAAACCCTAAGGGCCCATTCAGCCTAGAGCGTTTTGCTGGCGATTTTGGCAAAACACTCAAGCGATAGCGCTTTTTAAAGTGGTAGTGCAATAATACCATGTGGGCCCGTTCTCACTTGGGTGATTTGAGTTAATCGCCAGCGATTAACGCGAATCGCCAAATGCAAACTTGTGGCCTGCACCATTTTTAGGCGATTTTCCAGCTATTGCGTTTAGTGCTGTAGAAGAAACACAAGTGTGAATGCCAATTTTTTTTCGCATTAGACGCCAAAAATCACCTGAGCAAAACGCTGGCAAAAGCGTGTTTTGCAAGTGTGAATGGGCCCTAAGTGTCCGTGCGTCATCCTGTCCCTGTGTCTGTGTGTTACACTACTGCGCATGTGCAGCACGGACAGCCATTGGGACAGGAGGATGGGGCCAGAGAGCCGGGCGGACTGGTTTGCGCGCATGTGCACTGACATGCGATGGTGGCGGCGGTTTGAAGAGACTAAGAGCTCGTTTTTAAATGGGCTTAAGTCAACTAGCGAATAATAACACCACTACTAACAGTAATAATTACAGCCCCAAACAAACATGCAAGTAACTAACCTAACCTGGCACTCTGGCTCCTCCCCCTCAGCTCCCGTCTGCACCATAAAACACAACGCTGTAACTATAACGACTAAGACGTCTTCTGTTTCCAGGCAGCCGCGGCTCGGTTACATAGGCATGCAGCGTAATCCTCCGCGGCTCTCCTCGATATTTAAATATAATATTCTCTGTTTGCAGCCTGTTCATTCTGCTGGATTATTTTTATTACACACACACAAAGTGTTGAAACAAGACAGGAAGGAAAAGACCCATCAGCGGCATTAATGAAAAATTCACTGGGAGTGTAAGTGCCAAACTCCGTGAGTGTTACATGCTGAGATAATGAGGAGATAAAACATTGTGATAAGGAATGTTTTCATCTAATACACAGAACAAGTCACTTGTCAGCGGCGGCGAATTCTATCATCAGTGCTTCCTCTCGCCTGAACTATTGCATAATAACTTTCTAGTAGCAATGCAAAATAGCACCAAATAATATCACCATCTGACTGCCACTGTCATTAGCTCCACACACAAAGGCAGAGGAGCTGCTAAAAGACAGTATTTAAGCTTCGAATCAACATAGTCGCAATTCACGGGAATCTGGGAAACGGCCGCGCTGAACCCGCGGAGAAAACACAGGGAGGCGCGTGCGGCTAGTTACAGGGAATTATTTTATGTGTATGTATATATATATACAGGGCCGGGCCGAGGCATAGGCTGGAGAGGCTCCAGCCTCAGGGCGCAGAGTAGGAGGGGGCGCACAATTCATTCAGCTGTCATTCCTAATTGTGTTTGAAGCAGAAAGAAATAAGAAAAGGGGATACATAGCAGTGACTGCAAGCCAGATAACTAGATATTAAGGTGTTGGGGAGGTTGTGGGCCCTGTGGTCCTCTTAGTCTAATAGCAATCAGTGTGTGACGGCTGGCGTGGGAGGGATAGAGGGGCGCACTTTGGTGTCTCAGCCTTGGGTGCTGGAGGACCTTGTCCCAGCTCTGTATATATACATCTACTGTATATGATGTATGACGATAGTACATACAATTATCTTAGTAGCAAAATGCACCATTTTCTTTTCACATTCTCTTGATATTTTTACACATCTTATGTGTGTGCATTTTGTTATGGGCAAAATATAAATCTTAAAAAATCGACCTTTTTCTGCATCACACCGCTGTCACACACGGCAGAATTTGCGAGCGTTTTCTGTTTTTGCAAATTCGCGTTCGTTGCACATTGAATGCAAATGAGTGACATTGCATATTGACATGCGTTGTTGTGCAAATTTTCACATCCAAATTTTCTGCAGAAAAACAAGCAGCCAACTTGATTTTATTTATTTATTTTTTTCCAGAACAGACATGCAGTTTACATGCAATGCAAGTCACTAAAAATGTGAATTTTTCGCATCCCCAATGCAAATACCTACACATTCATTCAAATGAACTTAATTGATATGTATGGGATATTCAGACTGCAAAATTCACATAAAAACAGGTGGACAAAAAAGAAGAATGCCAAAAAATTGCAAAATATAGACTAGCTAACACAGAAAAAGTGTCACAAAAAGGCAGAAATTCACAGGGATAAGTGTAAAGGATCCGTTAGCGGAGAAGGATAAAAACAGTGTCACCCTTTGTCTGGACAGTTGCTGTGTCCATTTGCAATCTACTATTGTTATCTGTTATTCATTAACTATTAACTATCCAGCCTATAACACAGTGCTATAAGAAATAATAGGGAGGGCAAATTTATTATCATTGATTTATAAAGCGCCAACATATTACGTGGCGCTGTACAAAGTAAGAAACAAACATGGGATACATAATAATACAGATAAACGGAATACACTAATATACAAAATACATAAAATACAAAATACAGAATTGGTAATGACAGTGACAAAAGTAACATGAGAAATAAAATGTATAATGAATTCCAAAAGGGTGGGAGAGCTCTGGCCTTGTGAGCTTACAATCTAAATGTATTGAAGCTACATGGTTTCACAGAGCCAAGAAGTAGGACCTCTCCCCATCCCCCCCCCCCCCGCCATGTGAGCCAAGCCTCACAAGGCCTACTTATAACATTTACAAAATGTTTAGTAAAAGATTTATCTTCTTTTTGTTTACTTAAAAAATGTTTCACATTTTTTTCCATCACAATTATACGGTAAATGAGAAAGCAAACATTTTTATTGTCAAACTAGACTAGAATATGAAAGGAAAGATGTACTATAAACATACTATAACAAAACAGAACAGAAAATGAATGACTATTTAAGAAAAAGTACATCATTGTGATGCAGTTAGGGGGACACCTGAACTTCGAGGGTTCCTAAGTATCTCGTGTCGTACATTCAATATGGCTCTGGCATGTTAGGAACTCACCTGTGTCCAAAATAATTGTGCAATAAATGAGTGACTCGGACAAAATTAGTAGTGATGTGTTATACCTATTTTTTCAATCCATTTTTATGTTCCAAGGTATCTCCTTCACTCCTTAAAAGTAGGGATAGTGAGTGAGATTCCTACCTTATAACAGCCATGCAAGTGTTTTCTGATAAAGGGCATCCAAAATGCTAGTCTCTTTATTCCTCTCTTTTTTATGTATGTCTTTTTGTTTCCCTAAATCGGAATCATAGTCTGGTGTAATGTACAGTAAACAAATGTGTTCTCCTCTTCTTTATTGCCACACAGGCATCCTGTTTGCTTTTATCCACAAGTAATGTCATTTTTGTAAAGTTCGCAAGTCCTCCCAGCTCTTATAACCACATGACTAGGAGCTTCTATAATATGAATTATTAAATCAATCCAGAACTCTTTATGAGCAGCTCGGTATAAGCACAATTATCTCAAGTACCTTCTGTTTTTAGAAGGCAAATCATGCCAAACTCTGTATAAGCACAAGATACAGAATTGTCCTTATCAAGTCACTGAGCACTGCAGAAACAAACAAACAAAAAAAAATGCCACTGCTATGTATCCCCTTTTCTTATTTCTTACTGCCTCAAACACAATTAGGAATGACAGCTGAATAAATTGTGCGCCCCCTCCTACACTGCGCCCTGAGGCTGGAGCCTCTCCAGCCTATGCCTCGGCCCGGCCCTGCTGCTATGTATATATTTGTTCCTATCAACTGCAATAAAGGTGCGTACACACGCACAATTACTGTCATTTGCAGTGTTTGACACGAAAAGTCCACAGCACCACGTCAGTAATAAAAAGCTCTTTTATTGTTTAAAAAGACAAAGAGATAGCCATAACAGCTGTTATGGCTATCTCTTTGTCTTTTTAAACAATAAAAGAGTTATATATTACTGACGTGGTGCTGTGGACTTTTCGTGTTGGACTTTACTTGACCCATTCAGGGCTACTGGGTCTATCCACTCTAGCACACGTCTGTCCCCATTTGGGTGCTGGTCTACCTGGTTCCTGCATTTGCAGTGTTTGGTACTCAATCCCTCAGGTGGCAGTTCGGGACTGAGGTCTGTACAGGCATGTGTCACTAGCCTATAGGCTATGGGAGGAGGAGCCAAGCATTACATAATGGAACAACACAAAGTGGGCGGAAGAGGAAGAGAACAGTTGGGTCAACCTTAGCTTAGGCAAGAAAATCCACCGATCCCGATGTCTTGGCGATGCATTGGGGAGGATTGGGGGACTCATGCTGGATTCTCAGCAGTAGTGGCAGAGGCTGAGAACCGGCTAGGGAAGTGTGGGCAGAGTATGTTGCATTGCAACACGGAACTAATAAACTGCAGAAGAAAGTGAAACATATTCTCTTAACCCTTTCAGTAACTTTTCATGAAAATAATGACATAGCTGATCCTTCAGAGCAGAGGGACATGTTTGAAGTGTGTGAAACGTGAAATGATCAGTCCTAAACAGGCATCTTAACTAGATGAGATTATCAACTGTGCTGAACCACAATTTTATGCAAATACCGAAACAGATGCAGCCTGATTCATAAATGCCACCCACCACGTCTTTCCTGATACATTCTCAAGTCTATTGAAAAGTATCTGAACAAAATGTCAGCATTATTTATCTTTTTTTTTTTTTTTTAATAAAGGGATCTTTGAAAAATAACAACTGTTCACCTGCTGCTGAAACCTGTAATATTACCATAAAAGTGGGTGTAGTAAATAATTTACTGCATTCTGCTATATGTCACTACAGGACCTCTTTACTGCATCGTGCTATATGTCACTACAGGGCCTCTTTACTGTATTCTGCTATATGTCACTACAGGACCTCTTTACTGCATCGTGCTATATGTCACTACAGGGCCTCTTTACTGCATTCCGCTATATGTCACTACAGGGCCTCTTTACTGCATTCTGCTATATGTCACTACAGGGCCTCTTTACTGCATCCTGCTATATGTCACTACAGGGTCTCTTTACTGCATTCTGCTATATGTCACTACAGGGCCTCTTTACTGCATTCTGCTATAGGTCACTACAGGGCCTCTTTACTGCATTCTGCTATAGGTCACTACAGGGCCTCTTTACTGCATTCTGCTATAGGTCACTACAGGACCTCTTTACTGCATTCTGCTATATGTCACTACAGGGTCTCTTTACTGCATTCTGCTATATGTCACTACAGGGCCTCTTTACTGCGTTCTGCTATATGTCACTACAGGGCCTCTTTACTGCATTCTGCTATATGTCACTACAGGGCCTCTTTACTGCATTCTGCTATATGTCACTACAGGGCCTCTTTACTGCATTCTGCTATATGTCACTACAGGGTCTCTTTACTGCATTCTGCTATATGTCACTACAGGGCCTCTTTACTGCATTCTGCTATATGTCACTACAGGGTCTCTTTACTGCATTTCTGCTATATGTCACTACAGGGCCTCTTTACTGCATTCTGCTATATGTCACTACAGGGCCTCTTTACTGCATTCTGCTATATGTCACTACAGGGCCTCTTTACTGCATTCTGCTATATGTCACTACAGGGCCTCTTTACTGCATTCTGCTATATGCCACTACAGGGCCTCTTTACGGCATTCTGCTATATGTCACTACAGGGCCTCTTTACTGCATTCTGCTATATGTCACTACAGGGCCTCTTTACTGCATTCTGCTATATGTCACTACAGGGCCTCTTTACTGCATTCTGCTATATGTCACTACAGGGCCTCTTTACTGCATTCTGCTATGTGTCACTGCAGGGTCTCTTTACTGCATTCTGCTATATGTCACTACAGGGCCTCTTTACTGCATTCTGCTATATGTCACTACAGGACCTCTTTAAATAAAACAATAAACATATAACAATAATAATAATAATAATAATAATAATAATAATAATAATAATAATAATAATGTGCAAATAATTATAAAAAGCAAAATTAGCAATAAGTCTTAAAGGTATTGGGAAGGTTCTGGCAATGAAAAATGATAAATAGGAACACAAACAAAGAGAATCTGCGCTCCCGTTCCACACTGTGCAATACTAAGTCCATTGTTCTGTAAATATCGGAGCTGGACATTACTGATGGGGGTCAGCAGCATTCACCTTGCAGCGTTCCTGCTTACTGGAGCCCCCCCCCCGTCCTCCGATCTGCAGGGGGCGGCAGAACAGGCGCACAACACTGGAACTGGCCAGGAAGTAGTTAACAATGGAGACATATCTTCACAGACTGCTGTGGGTTAGATGATTATTTATTTTTTTAAGAGAACTTTTTTGTGTGCCAAACTCTCTTGCCCAGAAATTGTTCAAGAATAAAAGCATAATGTTAGGCATATTGCTACCACCCATTGGCAGTCACTGGCAAATACAATCTTCCATTTCATCCAGCAAGCCATGTTAACCGTTTGCTCGCCGATACTCCCCTATTAAGTTATCGCCTTATCTCGCAGGAAATCTCTTTTATTTTCAATAACAGCCATCTATATTTTGCAACTGAGTGCCTGAGTATCTCACCAATTGTATTTAAATGAATAAAATAGGAGTTAGTGGTGGGCTTTCCTCTCCATGGAAGACTCAGATGAGTACGACTTTAGTTCAAAACACTTTTGTAATGGATAGTGGGGATACCGCCGCAGAGACAAGCGGCATGGCGGCTATCTCCGCGTATCAGCCAGCGGCCTCTGCCGCGCGGTTACATGCTGAGACTTTGCCTGGTCCTTCTATTGCTCACAGGTTAAGGGCTATGCACGCGCAAGCCGAGCGACACAACCTTTATGCATCTAGGAGGGGAGTCAGTTGACGCGCGGTCAGCTGATTCCAGCCAGAGTGACTGGGGCGGCGCTGTGGAGCATGGTTGGGTATATATAGGACAGGCCTGTCAGTTGCTCCGCGTCTGCTGTTGCGAATGCTATCGTGTAAGCGCTCAGACCCTAGTCAGATCCCAAAGTGTGCTAGAACCGGCTGGAGCTGGGGATCCACACTCAGCCAGATTCTGTTGATAGCTTAAAGTACTAATTGCATTGTTTATTTGTTATGACTTTCTGCTTACTCTGACTATCCTCCTGTTTGTCGATTCTGTACCTCAGCCATCTGATTCACGTTGCTGACCCTGCTTGTTATTGACGCTGAATCAGTCTTCCGTTTCTGTACTGCACCTGTCCGCTCGTTGCCTACTCTGCCTGTCTGACCTCGCTAACCTCATCAGTGGGCATAGCCACTGGTGAGGGAAATTACTGTCTGTATCATCTACTCCTAGGCTGCAGTACTGTCTGTATCATCCACACCTAGACTACAGTACCGTCTGTATTACCAACTCCTAGGCTGCAGTACCGTCTGTATCATCTACTCCTAGGCTGCAATACAGTTTGTATCACCTGTTCCACAGGGGATCGTTAGTGCAGTACTAATTGTATTACTCCTCCTTGTGCTGGGCACCAAACACTACTAGGCTGCAGTACTACCTGAATCACCTGCTCCACAGGTGATCAGTTGTTCAGCTCTGGTTGTATTATCTTCTACTTGCGTTTGTGCTTCCAACACTCTCGGCTGCAGCACGGTCTGACTCACCTGCCCAATAGTGAGCACCGGATGCAGTACTGTCTGGGTCACCTGCTCCTCGGGTCAACCCGGACGCTCATCCTAATTACTGTTACACCAAACACTATCTCACATTGGTAGTTTTGTATCTGGCTATACTAGCATTATTGGTGATTCTGCAGATCACTACATAATCAGGTATAGCATCTGTATTATTGGTGATACTGCAGATCACCAATAATCAGAAAATCTGTTAGCTGACACCAAACTTTTAATGAATGACTCCACAATGCATTTTGGCACCGCTGTATAAGGTTATCCTGTACATTGCTAGTCCAACCTTAGTGGAGGGGGGTTCTCCCTATTTCTTCAGAGAGCTGCTTTTTGATCTGGGTAGGGTCAGGTTTTTGCTCCTCACCAGCTATATCATAGTGGTTGCCTTTGTGGCGACCCAGACTTGTGAGTATAACTACTCAATTTTATTTTCTGTGTTCATTTGTTTAATAATCTGCACCGTCAGGTGCTCTCTGTCTTTTTTCTTGTCTCTCTACACAAAATGTCATATCCAGGACTAGGAGTCCATTCAGGCCAGACAAATCATTAGTACACTTTCCTCCACTCCCTGCCATGCTCTTCAGACCTAATAAATATCATTACTAGGGCAGATTTACTAAAAAGTAATGCAAGGGAAACTTTGTCAGATCTGGTGCACAACAGGTGTGCACGTCAAGCAGTTTCACAGAGCAGCCAATCAGCATCCCTGATCTGGACATGTTCTCCATTTTTTCCACCAGCTGTGCTCTATTTGCCCTTGCACTGGTTTTGATCAGCCTGTCCCATTGCTTTTCCCCTGGCTGTGACCAACATACACCTCAAAATGCTCAGTTCCAAGAGAAGTTCAAAAAGTTCACGTGCCATGCAGGGGAAAAAAAACAGCGCCAAGACCAAGACAGCTGAGATTACATAGCTAAGGTTACCATTTTTGAATGATCCGTTCTACAAAGAATGGAGTAGATAGTTATGAGTTCTAACTGGTCCATTTTACAGCTGCATTTGTCTCTGGGAACTATTGCTTTGCACCATTGCTATGGGCAATGAATCGCTACGGACAATGCATCCTCTTGTCCGGAAAATGCAGCAAGGTTGGACTCTGCGCAGTGGTTTTCAGACTTTAAAGTCTGAAATTCCAGAAGTGAACAGGAGGCGGGCCGGAGCATTGGGGAGTGGCTGTGTGGGCACAGGATGTCTGCGGGGGACCATTAGAAGCCCCGGGTAACTTCAACTCATTTTCCCCCGACCCCCCTACAGTATCCCTTTAAGATTAATTTCTGGCGTTCAGAGGAGCTTGTAAAAACATACCCAAAGCATGGATGCCAGGGTGTTTACAAAATTTCATACACAGGACTTACAAATTGCAAATATGCTAGATGATCTTGGCCAAGGTTATCAATTGTGGCCACCTCTACTTAAAATCTTGCTTGTAAACAGTGGCTTCCAATCCTCCATCGATGCATTGCTGAGAGATCCGGAAAGGTGGTTTTTCTTGTCCAAACATAGTCCAATCCTATTGTTTTCCTTTTCATCCCACCCACTTTATCTCCACTGCACCATCTTTTCCTCTATAGCCACAAAGCACATCGCTAGCCTTCTGTACAGAACTCAGACCCAAGCTATCACCTGAGGGATTGAGTCCCTCTCCCTGCAGGCTCTCACGCCCCCATGCAGGAAGACCCGGCGGTAAGGAAGGGACCATACTTCTTCCATCCTTCTGCTCCATCAGTCCCCTCTCCTGTGCTCCCCTTGTTGTGTCCTTTTATCCAGACCTACTGATCAGCACGGCTGCAGAGCCGAGACTTGCCTCTTCTTCGGCTGGGTATTCCCTCTGAAGCCACAAGGTGTCACTGTCCTCTCTGCTCTCTGAATTCCTCTCTGACTAAAACACGTCACGTGACTTCATGTGACGTGCAGCGGAATTCAGACCAAGAGGAATGCAGAGAGGACAGCGACATCTAGTGGCTCCAGCAAGTACGCAGGACAGACCTAATGGGGAAGAGGAAAGCCCCAGCCACTGCGCTGATCTGTGGGTTTGGGTGACAGAGCCAGGGGAGCATGGGAGGGGGGCTAAGTAGAGGAAGGAAGAAGTTTGCGTCCCTCCTCCCCTCCGTGCATGGGGCTGGGGGAAGGGGGGACTGAATGAAGGTAGGAGCCCCCCCTAATGCTGGGAACATACAATGCAATTTCCCATCACCCATCGAAGGGAATCGGACAATTATTTCTGACATGTCCAATCTTTTTCCAATCAAAAAAGGGATCGATTTTGCAAAGTTATCATCGGAATATCGATCCCTTTATCCATTGGGAGGAGTTTGGACATGTACATACGGTACAACTTTCCATCCGATTACCCATCAGTCTGGCAGGAAATTGCTTCATGTTTTCCCAGCATAAAAGATTCACAGGAGGGCCCTGTCAAGCATAGTTATGTGGGTACGTGTCAGAACCGGTCAACTTGGCACAGCGTGAGCTAAATGATGGCCCACCCTGCCGCCACTCAAATTCCCGGCAGCCCTGAATACTATTCCCCCTCCGAGTCATTGCAACTTGGAGGGAGGAGTAATCTATCCGTGTGCGGGTCGCGAACTATAGCATTGTTGCCATAGCGGCGCCCAACTCAGGTGCTATGCGGCCGAGACAGTGCGCCAAGAGGAGGCGCTTTCTAGTTATGTCCCTGCCTGCAGGCTCTGTGCATGTGTACACGCACCTTCGGACATCCGATCTCTGGATTCTGGTCTGAAGACGGACTTCCATCTTGTTTCATGGCCGAGGCACTCCTTCCGCTGAGATAATATTGCTTTGCTGCAATCTCTCAGCCTTCTGGTGGCAGGAAAGCCGGTCTCCTGGCCCCGGCCCAGCTCATTTCAGCGCGAGCAGATTATATCGCTGATTTTTTTATTTGATTATGATTCGCCATTCACACCAGCGCAGACTCTTCATAAAACGGAATACTCCTGTTAATGAAAAAAAAATTAAAGCTCTTCAGAGCATAATAAAAGTAGAGAAAGAATCCAATATTTAGCTGACCTCTCTGATAAATTCATTGATCTGTCGGTCTCGCTTTCACCGAGGATCCGGCGCTGTAAACAGCCTCGTCCAAGTTTACTGCGAAGAAAAAGGTTGATTAATTTCTTCAGCTCGCTACAGAATGTGAGACGCTCGTCTGGGCTTCTTAAAGGTAAACATCACTGGTGTTATAAACTAGCAATAAATAGATTAAAACAAACATATAAACCATATAAACCTCGCTTCATGCTCAAGTTTAATTTGCTACCTGGTCAGGGCCGGTTGTAGACTTTTTGCATTGTGAGAATGTTCCCCCCCCACCTGAATTGGAATGATCACCTGACAGTATGCACTGCACGTTATAGCTGCAGTGAGACTCCCAAAAAACTCCCTCAATATAGGTAGGTAGCCAGTTATTGGTGCCCCCCAGTGTTGGTAGCCAGGTATAGGTGCCCTCAGTGTTGGTAGCCAGGTATAGGTGCCCTCAGTGTTGGTAGCCAGGTATAGGGGCCCTCAGTGTTGGTAGCCAGGTATAGGTGCCCTCAGTGTTGGTAGCCAGGTATAGGGGCCCTCAGTGTTGGTAGCCAGGTATAGGTGCCCTCAGTGTTGGTAGCCAGGTATAGGTGCCCTCAGTGTTGGTAGCCAGGTATAGGTGCCCTCAGTGTTGGTAACCAGGTATAGGTGCCCTCAATGTCGGTAGCCAGGTATAGGTGCCCTCAGTGATGGTAGCCAGGTATAGGTGCCCTCAGTGTTGGTAGCCAGGTATAGGTGCCCCCAGTGTTGGTAGCCAGGTATAGGTGCCCTCAGTGATGGTAGCCAGGTATAGGTGCCCTCAGTGTTGGTAGCCAGGTATAGGTGCCCTCAGTGTTAGTAGCCAGGTATAGGTGCCCTCAGTGTTGGTAGCCAGGTATAGGTGCCCTCAGTGTTGGTAGCCAGGTATAGGTGCCCTCAGTGATGGTAGCCAGGTATAGGTGCTCTCAGTGTTGGTAGCCAGGTATAGGTGCCCTCAGTGTTGGTAGCCAGGTATAGGTGCCCTCAGTGTTGGTAGCCAGGTATAGGTGCCCTCAGTGATGGTAGCCAGGTATAGGTGCTCTCAGTGTTGGTAGCCAGGTATAGGTGCCCCCAGTGTTGGTAGCCAGGTATAGGTGCCCTCAGTGTTGGTAGCCAGGTATAGGTGCCCTCAGTGATGGTAGCCAGGTATAGGTGCCCTCAGTGTTGGTAGCCAGGTATAGGTGCCCTCAGTGCTGGTAGCCAGGTATAGGTGCCCCCAGTATAGGTAGCCAGGTATAGGTGCCCCCAGTGTTAGTAGCCAGGTATTGGTGCCCTCAGTGTTGGTAGCCAGGTATAGGTGCCCCAATATAGGTAGCCAGGTATAGGTGCCCTCAGTATAGATAGCCAGGTATAGGTGCCTCAGTATAGATAGCCAGGTATAGGTGCCCCCAGTAAAGGTAGCCAGGTATAGCTGCTCCCAGTATAGGTAGCCAGGTATAGGTGCCACCAGTATAGATAGCCAGGTATTGGTGCCCTCAGTGTTGGTAGCCAGGTATAGGTGCCCTCAGTATAGATAGCCAGGTATAGGTGCCTCTAGTATAGGTAGCCAGGTATAGGTGCCTCAGTATAGGCAGCCAGGTATAGGTGCCACCAGTATAGATAGCCAGGATTAGATGCCTCAGTATAGATAGCCAGGTATAGGTGCCCCCAGTATAGGTAGCTAGGTATAGGTGCCCCCAGTGTTGGTAGCCAGGTATAGGTGCCCCCAGTATAGGTAGCCAGGTATAGGTGCCCCCAGTGTTGGTAGCCAGGTATAGGTGCCCCCAGTTTTAGTAGCCAGGTATTGGTGCCCTCAGTGTTGGTAGCCAGGTATAGGTGCCCTCAGTGTTGGTAGCCAGGTATAGGTGCCCTCAGTGTTGGTAGCCAGGTATAGGTGCCCCAGTGATGGTAGCCAGGTATAGGTGCCCCCAGTGTTGGTAGCCAGGTATAGGTGCCCTCAGTGTTGGTAGCCAGGTATAGGTGCCCCCAGTGTTGGTAGCCAGGTATAGGTGCCCTCACTGTTGGTAGCCAGGTATAGGTGCCCTCAGTGCTGGTAGCCAGATATAGGGGCCCTCAGTGTTGGTAGCCAGGTATCGGTGCTGCCAGTATAGGTAGCCAGGTATAGGTGCCCTCAGTATAGGTAGCCAGGTATAGGTGCCCTCAGTGTTGGTAACCAGGTATATGTGCCCCCAGTGCTGGTAGCCAGGTATAGGGGCCCTCAGTGTTGGTAGCCAGGTATAGGTGCCCCCAGTGTTGGTAGCCAGGTATAGGTGCCCTCAGTGTTGGTAGCCAGGTATAGGTGCCCTCAGTGTTGGTAGCCAGGTATAGGTGCCCTCAGTGTTGGTAGCCAGGTATAGGTGCCCCCAGTATTGGTAGCCAGGGTTAGGTGCCCCCAGTGTTGGTAGTCAGGTATAGGTGCCCCCAGTGTTGGTAGCCAGGTATTGGTGCCCTCAGTATTGGTAGCCAGGTATAGGTGCCCTCAGTGTTGGTAGTCAGGTATAGGTGCCCTCAGTGTTGGTAGCCAGGTATAGGTGCCCTCAGTGTTGGTAGCCAGGTATAGGTGCCCTCAGTGTTGGTAGCCAGGTATAGGTGCCCCCAGTGTTGGTAGCCAGGTATTGGTGCCCTCAGTATTGGTAGCCAGGTATAGGTGCCCTCAGTGTTGGTAGTCAGGTATAGGTGCCCTCAGTGTTGGTAGCCAGGTATAGGTGCCCTCAGTGTTGGTAGCCGGGTATAGGTGCCCCCAGTATTGGTAGCCAGGTATAGGTGCCCTCAGTGTTGGTAGCCAGGTATAGGTGCCCTCAGTGTTGGTAGCCAGGTATAGGTGCCCCAGTATAGGTAGCCAGGTATAGGTGCCCTCAGTGTTGGTAGCCAGGTATAGGTGCCCCCAGTGTTGGTAGCCAGGTATAGGTGCCCTCAGTGTTGGTAGCCAGGTATAGGTTCCCCCAGTGTTGGTAGCCAGATATAGGTGCCCTCAGTGTTGGTAGCCAGGTATAGGTACCTTCAGTGTTGGTAGCCAGGTATAGGTGCCCCCAGTGTTGGTAGCCAGGTATAGGTGCCCTCAGTGATGGTAGCCAGGTACAGTTGCCCCCAGTATAAGTTGGCCAGGCACTCTCTTCACTTCCTGTTTCTGCCTGGTGCTGCCACCAGACTTTTACCACCTGAGTTAGTTGCCTCACTTGGCATCATGGGCAGACCGGGCCTTCCCCTGGTTTGCCCACACTCAGGGGTGTAACTACTGGGAAGCAGCCCTTGCAATCACAGGGGGCCACAACTGTGGTCAGGCCCAACTACTCACCTTCCCTTCCTCCATATAGGGGGCCATACTTCAGATCAGGGGGTTTTGTAGCTACACTTGTTATGGGCGTGGAAAGGGGAGGTAAGGGAAGGGGTGTGAAGAGGCCCATGAATTGTAGTTAAGCCACTGCCCACAACCACCTTTCTGTACTGCTCTAAGAATAATGAGTGGACATTTCCCCCTTGCCAGATGTAGCGGCGGGGTCACGTGACCGCTACCGTGTGGTTGTTTTAGCTCCAGCACCGGCACGCTTCTTGTCCGTATGAGAGCTTCCTTCTTAATAGTGTTACTCAGTGGCGTAGCTAAGGAGCTGTGGGCCCTGATGCAAGTCTTACATTGGGCCCCAATGCAAGCACTCGGATTTACCTCACAGGAGCCTATAGGCACAGATGTCCTGGCACCCTAGACTCCGCCCTCCATGCATGCAGGCCCGGATTTACATCACAGGAGCCTATAGGCACAGATGTCCTGGCACCCTAGACTCCGCCCTCCATGCATGCAGGCCCGGATTT
Organism: Hyperolius riggenbachi; assembly: GCF_040937935.1. NCBI lineage: Eukaryota > Metazoa > Chordata > Amphibia > Anura > Hyperoliidae > Hyperolius > Hyperolius riggenbachi. The sequence goes on along the minus strand of NC_090654.1, from coordinate 296,588,031 downwards.
ACATCACAGGAGCCTATAGGCACAGATGTCCTGGCACCCTAGACTCCGCCCTCCATGCATGCAAGCCCAGATTTACATCACAGGAGCCTATAGGCACAGATGTCCTGACCCTAGACTCCGCCCTCCATGCATGCAGGCCTGGATTTACATCACAGGAGCCTATAGGCACAGATGTCCTGGCACCCTAGACTCCGCCCTCCATGCATGCAGGCCCGGATTTACATCACAGGAGCCTATAGGCACAGATGTCCTGGCACCCTAGACTCCGCCCTCCATGCATGCAGGCCCAGATTTACATCACAGGAGCCTATAGGCACAGATGTCCTGACCCTAGACTCCGCCCTCCATGCATGCAGGCCTGGATTTACATCACAGGAGCCTATAGGCACAGATGTCCTGGCACCCTAGACTCCGCCCTCCATGCATGCAGGCCCGGATTTACATCACAGGAGCCTATAGGCACAGATGTCCTGGTACCCTAGACTCCGCCCTCCATGCATGCAGGCCCGGATTTACATCACAGGAGCCTATAGGCACAGATCTCCTGGCACCCTAGACTCCGCCCTCCATGCATGCAGGCCCGGATTTACATCACAGGAGCCTATAGGCACAGATTCCTGGCACCCTAGACTCCGCCCTCCATGCATGCAGGCCCGGATTTACCTCACAGGAGCCTATAGGCACAGATGTCCTGGCACCCTAGACTCCGCCCTCCATGCATGCAGGCCCGGATTTACATCACAGGAGCCTATAGGCACAGATGTCCTGGCACCCTAGACTCCGCCCTCCATGCATGCAGGCCCGGATTTACATCACAGGAGCTTATAGGCACAGATGTCCTGGCACCCTAGACTCCGCCCTCCATGCATGCAGGCCCAGATTTACATCACAGGAGCCTATAGGCACAGATGTCCTGGTGCCCTAGACTCCGCCCTCCATGCATGCAGGCCCAGATTTACCTCACAGGAGCCTATAGGCATAGATGTCCTGGCACCCTAGACTCCGCCCTCCATGAACACACAAACACCCACTGAACCGCACCGCAAGTGTGCTGCCTGTCCCAGCTGTCACTTAACCCATACTTCCCTTGCCTGTCATAGGCAGCTAGATGTACCCTCAGTATTAAGTAGCTAGAGGTGCCCCCGATTGCAGGGAGATCTGGGCAGTGGAATGCCAACACCCGGGTGAGTAACCTCCCATTTACGCTCAGGATGTCCTGGCACCCTAGACTCCGCCTTCCATGCATGCAGGCCCAGATTTACATCACAGGAGCCTATAGGCACAGATGTCCTGGCACCCTAGACTCGGCCCTCCATGCATGCAGGCCCGGATTTACATCACAGCAGCCTATAGGCACAGATGTCCTGACCCTAGACTCCGCCCTCCATGCATGCAGGCCTGGATTTACATCACAGGAGCCTAAAGGCACAGATGTCCTGGCACCCTAGACTCCGCCCTCCATGCATGCAGGCCCGGATTTACATCACAGGAGCCTATAGGCACAGATGTCCTGGTACCCTAGACTCCGCCCTCCATGCATGCAGGCCCGGATTTACATCACAGGAGCCTATAGGCACAGATCTCCTGGCACCCTAGACTCCGCCCTCCATGCATGCAGGCCCGGATTTACATCACAGGAGCCTATAGGCACAGATCTCCTGGCACCCTAGACTCCGCCCTCCATGCATGCAGGCCCGGATTTACATCACAGGAGCCTATAGGCACAGATGTCCTGGCACCCTAGACTCCGCCCTCCATGCATGCAGGCCCGGATTTACATCACAGGAGCTTATAGGCACAGATGTCCTGGCACCCTAGACTCCGCCCTCCATGCATGCAGGCCCAGATTTACATCACAGGAGCCTATAGGCACAGATGTCCTGGTACCCTAGACTCCGCCCTCCATGCATGCAGGCCCAGATTTACCTCACAGGAGCCTATAGGCATAGATGTCCTGGCACCCTAGACTCCGCCCTCCATGAACACACAAACACCCGCTGAACCGCACCGCAAGTGTGCTGCCTGTCCCAGCTGTCACTTAACCCATACTTCCCTTGCCTTTCATAGGCAGCTAGATGTACCCTCAGTATTAAGTAGCTAGAGGTGCCCCCGATTGCAGGGAGATCTGGGCAGTGGAATGCCAACACCCGGGTGAGTAACCTCCCATTTACGCTCAGCTTGGGACTCTGCATAGGGAAGGAGAGAGAAAGGCATTCAGGGAGGAGAGTGAACCGCCTTTCTATCATCAGGCGCCTGTAGGCACGAGCCCACAATGCCTTATTGTAAATCCAGCCCTGAGTGTACAGATATAATATTGTATTCTGTTGCCACTCAATGTTGTCAGCCGGGACCTTGGCCCCACCTATAAGGCTGAGCGTGGGCCTCACCAACGCAGGTGCTTCAGAACACTATGGGCAAAAACCGCCACGGTGGATTTGCTGGGGGCAGGGCTTCAGACATCCAATGATTTATGGGCGAGAGGGGGCGAGTTACTAACTCCAGTAACCTTGCAGCACCAACGGGGAGGCGGGATTTACCACACAGTGTTTTCATCTATAACTCTGCAATGTTTTAATTAAAGCATTATATTTTTAAATGAAAGTGTAGATATATAAAAGGGAACATTAAGTTATATAAATAAGTGTTGATAGTCGTGTAGCAGAGTAGTTTATTACAGTTGGATATGAGTGTCATAGTAGGAGAGTGAGATCTGTCTGTGTGACGTTGCCATTATTTGTCCGGGTTCTGCCGCCATTATTAGCGGGGTCACCAGCTCTGTGACGCTGGCGGTATTTACGTGCCGAGAGGTGAAATGAGGCAGCAGTTTTTAGCTTTTCTTGGAAGCATGAATCAGGTGTGATCAGTATGACACCCTCTGTCGGCCTCTCTCCTACCTCCAGGCCAGAGAAGCCAGAAGACTGTCCTGTAATTTCACATTCCAGCCGTCTACAGAGGAGCTGTGAGAAGCAGCCAATGGTGATACTGATTATTATTGACTCTTTCACTGCAGGAAATGATATTATTTGGTTTGTGTAAAACGTGATGTACTGCTGTGGAGGCCAGCCCTGGGCCACGTGGACCTTCCAACAGGGTGTTTAATCGCGTACGTTAAAAAAGGGCGCCGGGAAAAAAGGGCGCATGGTTTTAAACGATAAGCATGAATAACGTTTAAAAAAAAATTTGTGCTATATTTCGTTTAAAAATAACGTTTTATAAAGTTATAAATCATTAAATAATGTGTATAAAATCGGCAATTTTAAAAACGTTAATCTTCCCTGTTTAAAAAGTGAAATTTATAATAACGTTTTATAAAACATTAATAAGAATTTTACTAAAGCTATACCTAACCCTACTCTCACACAAAACCCTCCCTGTACCTATCCCTAACCCCTAGACCCCCGTGTTGGTGCCTAAACCTAAGACCCCCCTGGTGGTGCCTAAACCTAAGACCCCCCTGTTGCTGCCTAACCCTAAGACCCCCCTGGTGGTGCCTAAACCTAAGACCCCCCTGGTGGTGCCTAAACCTAACACCCCCTGGTGGTGCCTAAACCTAAGACCACCCTGGTGGTGCCTAAACCTAAGACCCTCCTTGTGATGCCTAAACCTAAGACCCCCCTGTGATAAGCATTAATAACGTTTTAAAAAAAATATGGTGCGGTTTTTCGTTTAAAAATGTTTTAATAAAAAAAAAATTTGTACGGTTTTTCGTTTAAAAGTAATGTTTTAAAAAAATATTGTACTGTTTTTCGTTTAAAAATAATTTTTAAAAAATTATAAATCATTAAATAATGTGTAATCATGAGAAACAGTTATAAAACATTAAAAGTCTCCGGGCGCCGCTTTTAAAACGTTATTTTTCTCCGGCGCCCTTTTTTCCTGTTGGGCGCCGATTAAACGATATTTATTATGGGAGTGAATGGCGGCGCCCTTTTTGTCCACCTGCCTCATGCGCCCAAATTTCCTGCTTCCGTTTAATCTCCATACAGTAAATCATGCATGCGGCATAAATATGGCAGCCTCCGTACCACTCTTGCTTCATATGTCCTTTAAAGAGTAACTGTCTGGCATAAAATCAAAAATCAATTCTTTATTTTTTTCTGGTAAACAAGTAATAAGGATGCTAACCAGGCAATCCAAACATTACAAATCACTATGGGCCTGATTCACAAAGCGGTGCTAACCCAGTTAGCATGCCTAAAAGACTTTAGGCGTGATAACCATTGCACCACGCTGGTGAAAAGCCAGTTTAGGCGTGATAAGTTTAGGCGTGATAAGTTTAGATAAGTTTAGATCGCGCACAATGTCCCGCACGCAAAGCAGCGCCATTAAACTCTATGCAAAGTGCACCAGACTTTGCTAGCGCAAAACTTTTGATCAGCTGTGCACTGCGGTAGTAACCCAGTTGGTGCCTAAACTTATCACGCCTAAACTTATCACACCTAAACTTATCACACCGTAACTTATCATGCCTAAACTGAGTTTAGGCATGATAAAGGGCTTTTTACCAGCATGCTAACTGTTAGCACCGCTTTGTGAATCAGGCCCTATGACTTTTCTTGTTCATAAATGATCATTCCCCAGTTTACCTGACTCTTATTTGGTACACATAAAGGAAGTTGCAGGGCATGCTGGGTTGTCCTTGTTTGCTTCTCTACTTCCCCTCAGACTATTTCCCCTAATGCAGCCTGATTGGCTGAAGCCTCTGTCCTCCTGTTTTCCCCTCCCCCACCTCTGTTCCTCTCTGATTGGCCAATATTTCTCATGCTGAGACAATGCACTTTCTATAATGGAGGGCAGGTAATGCTTACACAATCAGGCAGAGGAGAGTAAGGGAGGAAATGACATCAGGATTGGCTTCAAAATAGCCACACTTAAAATGGGAAATGCTAAGAAGGATTTTCTCTTTTTTTCCTGTAGTAAAATCACAATGTGGACAGTACAATACATGTGTTATGTAAGAAGAGCAAGTATGTATCTACTTATCTATGTGTTTTGTATGAGATAGTATGGCTGACAGTTCCTCTTTAAAGGACAACTGTAGCAAGAGGGATACGCAGGCTGTCATATTTCTTTTCTTTTAAACAATACCAGTTGCCTGGCTGTCCTGCTGATCCTCTGCCCAGGGCCGGCCGAGGCATAGGCTGGAGAGGCTCCAGCCTCAGGGCGCAGTGTAGGAGGGGGCGCACAATTCATTCAGCTGTCATTCCTAATTGTGTTTGAAGCATAAAGAAATAAGAAAAGGGAATACATAGCAGTGACTGCAAGCCAGATAACTAGAGATTAAGGTGTTGGGGAGGTTGCGGGCCCTGTGGCACCTCTTAGTCTAACAGCAATCAGTGTGTGACGGCTGGGGTGGCAGGGATGGAGGGGCGCACTTTGGTGTCTCAGCCTTGGGTGCTGGAGGACCTTGTCCCTGCTCTGTCTCTGCCTCTAATACTTTTAGCCCTATACCCTAAACAAGCATGCTTATCAGGTGCTCTGACTGAGGAGTGACTGGATTAGCTGCATGCTTTTTTCAGGTGTGTGATTCAGACAATACTGCAGCCAAAAAGATCATCAGGACCGCCAGGCAACTGGTATTGTTTAGAAGGAAATAAATTTGGCAGCCTCCATATTCCTCTCACTTCAGATGTCCTTTACGTGAGTAAATTGTTCCCCTGCATAGCTCGCCCACCAGCAGCCGCTTTATCATCCCCCCACTCCCACATCCTCTATAGAAACAGTAAACCTCACTCATGTGTCTCTGAGGGATGCGTCTGTACAGTGCTTGTTGCGTCACCCTAAGGATTGGGTTTGATCCTCGCAGGTGACACTTTCTGAAGGAGTGTAAGTTCTTAAAACGGGTAGGTAATCGGAGGAGTGGGGTTTTTCTGACCTTCTCTTTCAGCAGCTATGCAAGCTGTAGTTTGGAGTCAGAGAACACCCAGAAAGCCTGCAGACCTTTTCAGAGGATTGCAGAATCTAATTAAAACAGTTACATGACTATTGAATGTCAGCCTGGCTATGCTGATAGCTGTGCATTCTCATTTCTGTGACTGGATATACATTTCAAGGACCTGACAGCCATGTTCAGCCTACAATGCAATTTTCACAACTGTCTTAAAGTGACATCTTCAAGGGAGCCATCACGATTGGCGCATCCAACCTACACATCACACACGCACTACAAATGAATAATTTAACAATCATCACAATAAAATAAAAAAAATTAAAAAAAAAACATCAGGGATAATTAATTTGGTTTCAGCGCGGCGGATAAAAGCGCAACGCTACGTATGGATCTGTCGGCCCGTGGCGTGTGACCGGATTTTAATAAGAGTCGCCAACCTTGACACGAGCCCAGAATGAATTCACTCTCTATCGATTCCTGGCCCATTCTCCTTAATTCATTATTTTCCCCCTCCGCGGGTAAATGGGGGAGTTGGTAGCGTGCCACCGCCTGCGCATAAAACAAAAGGAATTAAAATATTAATCAAAATCAGATAAATGAGGGAGAAGATTTGGTGCCTAATTATTATCAGTTGTGTTCTTGTCACCTTTGCTCCGAGCCCTCGCTGCCGCCCCTCCCGGCTCATCCGCGATCTCCGGCAGTACCTAGGGGAGACTCTTTAATTAATCCTCCGTTACATCTATAATTGCGCTATCCTGGGGGAAGGAGCGACTAGTCAGGAATATTCTTTTAAACATACACTGTAAACAACACTGGCTCTCCGAGGACGGGCGAGTTCAGATCACCTTTTTAACCCTTTCGCGGCGGCTGGCCGGGCTGTTTACTCGGAGCTGAGCCTCTTCGCTGAGCTGTGTGTGCGCCTTTTTCATCTGCTCCTATTTAGTCTATGTGCTAAAATAAGCAGAAGGATTTTTTCGAAGGCGCACACCCACCCAGGAAAATAATTGCTAACAGGCCGCTCACACGCTGAAAACGTGCTAAACAGGAACATATCAGAAGGGCTAATAGAAGGAGCAGAAGGGATGGCAGAGCTGTTATAAGCCAGCCACGTGCTGTCAGCATCTACAGAACTTTCCCCCGACTTACTGAAAGCCTCTGTCCGGTGCCATTTCTGTAAAATTAACTCTACACCCTCCTCTCCCAGAGTTCTCTGTTCACACTGATGGGCGGCTTTTCATGGCAGACGGGAGGGAGGAGCACAGGCCAAACTTCTCTTCCCTACACACCATGGTGTCTCCCTTTGTAGAAGCCTACTAGAGGGGTCATGGGGGGCAATCCACCCATTAAAGAGAATGGGAACCGCACTTAAAAAAATGAGACGGATACTTACCCAAGGAGAGGGAGGGCTCTGGGTCCTATAGAGCCTTCCTGCTCCTCTCCTGGTCCCCTCGTTCCAGTGCTGGCTCACCCGGTAGCAGTATTTCACTAATTTAGTCAAATACTGCTTTACCCAGCCGAAGGAGGCTTCAGAAGTCTTCAGGGAGCCCGAGTGCTCCTGAAGAAGGGCGGCCCTGTACTGCGCCTGCGCAAGCACGCTCTCTTGCACGCTCACGCCTGTGCAGTATGAAGCCGCACGTCTTCCGGAGGACACGGCTCCCGGACACTTCCAAATACCCTTTCGACGGGGGATTGAAACGGGGGGGGGGGGGAGCCAGCACAGGATAGAGAGCATCGAGAGAGGAGACGGAAGGCTCTATACGACCCAGAGCCTTCCCTCTCCTTAGGTAAGTATTTGCTTCACTTTTTTAAAAATGCAGTTCCCATTTACTTTAAAGAGAAACTCCGACCAAGAATTGAACTCCATCCCAATCAGTAGCTGATACCCCCTTTCCCATGAGAAATCTATTCCTTTTCTCAAACTGATCATCAGGGGGCGCTGTATGGCTGATATTGTGGTGAAACCCCTCCCACATGATGTCAGGAGTGGACCAGTTTTCTGTCTGTGAACCTCATTGCACTGTGGGAGATAACAGATGTTTACAGCTGGGTCCAACTGCCAAAGAAGCAAGCAGCATCTCCTACCAGTGACATCACCTGCCAGCAGTAAAAATGTCACCATGTGATAAATGTCAGAATGTAAATCAGGGAGAGGAAAGCTTTTACAATGGGCAAACACTGACTAAATCATTTATACATAATCATTGTAAAAATGAAGCACTTTTTTATTACATTATTTTCACTGGAGTTCCTCCTTAACCCCTAACATCTTGACTGGATTGCTAAAAGTAAACTTCTGCAAATGTTCCTCAACAGGCGAAACTGGCGATCCCCATTAGACTTCAATGGGCAGGCAAATTTTAAAACCTACAAAGACTGTTTCTGGCCACAAAAGTGATGGAAAAGTTGTTTCAAGGGGTCTAACACCAGGACTGAGGCAGGCCGGAGGGGCATCTATGCCAAAAGTCTCACCAAAAATTACTGAGTTAACGCAAAGTCGGGTTTTAATCAGTGCTGCTCGGATACCCCTTTTCAAAATCCAGATTGGATCCGGATCCGAATACCCAGATATCCGATCCGGGTCGGATATCCGAGTTCAAACTTTTCTGATCGGAACCCGAATCTGATATCCAACCTCAGTATCTGGGGTATCCGGGCAAATTCGGATATCTGGATAGAAAAACAGGAAGTGGCCTTCAAATTGCTTTAAAATCTTTTTTATGGTAAATGAGGCATGTAGCATCATTATTGTTTTAAAGGCAAACAATAATTGATGATGTGGGGACTTAAAATCCCCCCCCCCCCCCTAAAAAAAAATGGCTGTCAATTAACATTAGGCCTAGGTTCCAGACAGCAGTCGTGCAGCCCACATTGTGTCCAAAGACCAACTGCACAACTGGGACATGGCAGTTTTCAGCCCAGACAACTCCAGAAAATTGTGCAGCAATTGTGTTTTGGGTTAAATATAGGTGGTATCAGCACAGCAGCAGTGGCCTGTGGCACCCTGGCGGTGGGAGCAGCAAAGGCAGCAGGAGCAGGGCAATGCAGCAGCAGCAGGTGTAACGTCTGCCAGGAGCGTGCCGGACGTGGCACTTGGCAGTATAGTAAGCTAACACAGTAGTACTACTACTCTAACAACTACTAGCACACTGACTGCAGTACTACAGTACTAACTATACAATAACACAGTAATACTATTCCCTAATCCCTAACCTAACCTATCCTGTAGCTAGCTAAGGCTAACAGCTGGCCAGCAGGCAGAAGCTGGCCTGGTCTGTGGACAGCACACACACAGACACATAGCAGCTGCCTGCAGCAGCCCTGCAGCACACACTCTGACTGTCACACAATGACATCAAGCTAATTGACAATATAACAATAGTGTAGTGATAGTGAAGGGGTTAATCACTGAACAGCTTTAGGTTTATCACTGTGTACAGCACTTGCTAGGCCAGCAGCACTGGAGCATGTCTCTTAGTGAGCATTCACAAGCTAGGACGATATGTCTCATCATGGCAGCCCTCCTTATTATACAGGGGGCCTGGCCAGGGTTCCTTTCTGTGATTGGTTGCCAGGGTTTAGGCTGGAAGCCCTCTGATTGGCTCAATGAGGTTAGGTGGGGCTGGCCAGGGTTCCCTTCTGTGATTGATTGCTAGGGCTTCTGCTGGGAGCCCTCTGATTGGCTCAATGATGTCATCTCCTTAGTTACAGTATTCGGATCTGGATATCCGCCGGATATCCGCGGATATCCGAGTATGCGACCAAATATCTGCAGATAGCTATCCAGATTTGCACAGAAATTTGGAATCCGAATCGGATAGCTGAAAAAAGGTTGGATATCCGGGTTCCCCAGATATCTGGAATCTGGATGAGCAGCCCTGGTTTTAATCCCTAAAGGGCAGAAATCCCATGATGCACAGCTCTGGGTGTCAGTGGGCTGTGGGGTGTCACACACAGAGATACAATAGTACTATCAGAATACAGTGACATAATAATACACTGGAGTGGTTCTGTGCCTGCAACTGAAAATCTGCTAGCTCTCAAAAGGGCTGGTTGGGGTGCTTTCACAGCAAGTGAGGAACAAGAACACAGGCCTAGCTAATGCTTTCCCTACCTATCTGCAGCCTGTCTGACCCTGCTCTCACTAACAGTCAGCAGCCAGCAGAGAATGAATCCAATATGGCCACCACAGCTGCTTTTTAATAGGGGGTGGGGGGTCCAGGAAGGGGTGCTAGATGATTGGCTGCCATCTGTCTGTTGACTGTAAGGGGTCAAAGTTTGGCTCCAAGATGATGTATAGGGGGCAGGTAGAACACGCCATATGTTTGCAGTTTGTGGAGAACGCCGACAATGTAAATTTGCCAGGATCTGTCCCCCGGCTAACTGTTCAGGTCATCTCTACTATTTAATCCTCTTTTTTTTGTATTTTTTTATTATTTTCTGCTGTTAATCCCTACGCTGCCCTCGCTAATCACAACACATGTCCACAAACCACAGAAGGGCCTCTCTACAAAACACAGATAAACTTCATTTTATTGTTCATAAACTTTATTTCCTGTTGATGGGGTGAGTACGGCTGTAAAGGGTTTCCGAGGTTTCTCTGACTGCTTCTCTTGTTGACTGAAGCGCATTGTCTGCGGCTCAGATCTGCGGTTTAACAGGCGCTATGCATAACGGTAAAAAGAGCAAATAGCATATCCGAAATATTATGTTTAAGCAGACAAAGGCAAAAGTGATTTTATAGCGGGAATAGTCCCACCGATCGCTCACCGGGGCCGGGCTGAATGGCATTTTAAGAACTCATCACCTATCTCCTATCTGGATCAAAGTAGTCGCTTCACTTTATTGGTCCTGCGAAGCAGATAAACGGCTTCTTCCCCATCTATTTAGCATGCCGGAATTTCCGCAAGAGCTTATACACAAAAATTCCCTATAGCTATTGAGACAAAAATAAGGTACTTATAAAATGCCAGGGTTTCATTCTCTGTCAAATACGTCTATCTAAATGCAGATTCTTCCCTTACCGGAGACATTCTGTAATATGTACACCCAATATGAATACAATATGCAGCGTCGGGGGTTTCTGTAACTTCCTGAAGACTGCAGGACAATCGGGCTAATTATAATGCAAGGCCACAGAGCGCCAGGGTATTTAAAGGGACGCTGGAGAGAGATAAATGTGTTTACGGTCGGAGGAGAACTCAGCATTTTAAGCAAGAAAAAAAATCAATGATTGTTTCAAAACCGTATTTGTAAAAATTGAAACTTTTATCAGCATAATGCGTTCGTGTTTTTCATCCAAAAACAAACTGCAGTGAATGGGATTCCATGGGCTCTACTTATAAAGATTGGAGAGTTTGAAGCACACTTGCAGTGAGAGGATATGGAGGCTGACCTATTTATTTCCTGTTAAATAATACACAATGCCTGATCTTCTGCCTTTGAACAATAACCCTGAACAAGCATGCAGCAGATCAGGTGCTCTGACTGAAGTATGACTGGATTAGCTGCATGCTTGTTTCAGGTGTGTGATTCAGACACTACTGCAGCCAAAGACATCAGCAGGATAGCCGGGCAACTGGTATTGTTTAAAAGGAAATAAATATGGAAGCCTCCATACTTCTAACTTCAGTTGTGCTTTAAAGTGTACTTGAGATGACTTGTGACATGATGAGGTAAGCATGTGTATGTACAGTGCAAAGCACATTAATAACCAGGCTGTTTTACTTGCTTTATTTTGGTGCCTGAAAGAGTTAATTTCTAGGCATGGAAGTGATTCTGTCTTGTCGAGAATATAGTAAACATCACTGATAAGTAAATTACAGCCATAAAAGTTTTTCTGGTAGAATTCAACTTCTGAGGGCAGAGAGAGATAAAATACATGAACTACTGACCATTTTCTAACTCTGGGACACTTAATAAGGCTGTCACTGATTAGAGACAGGAAACCATTCAACACACTTTGTAAGTGTTTAAATATAAAAGAGAACACTGAGATACTTAAAAAGGTCATTTTAGGAGTAGGAGGATAAATATAATTGTTTATCTCAGTTTATTCCCCCGGCTTCACTTTTTCCTTTTCACAACCTTATATTGCCTGTTTATATAGCAGTAGCATTCTGGTAATAATCAATCACCACTTTGCATGCTTGCCTATTTTGAAAATCAGATCGTCCCTCTAAGATTTCAAGATCAGTGTATTTGTAAAGTGAGTCATCTGTACATTGGTTTTGTGATGACTCAGAAGTGGCACTAGACAGCACTTATTGAATGGAGCTACTGACCCCATGTGGCAAATGGCCTTTCATTTACTGATATTATTTACAGGTATGCTAGAGGAAACCAGCTGGGGATCAGCAGCAGTGATGGGCAAACACCTTGCCATGTATTCCATTGGCTGAACTGTGAACTAGTGATGATAAGTACTAAGTAGAGATGGCTTGAACGGCTCACCGGCGGACAGTTCCCGGCATATAGCTGCTGTTTGCGTTTCCCGTGAACTGCGTACATATGGCGTGTTTGACCTGCCCCCCCTATACATCACCATGAAGCCAAACATTGACCCGTTACCTCTCAGTCAGCAGACGCGTGGCAGCCAATCAGCTAGCGCCCCCTCCTGGACCTTCATCCCCCTATCAAAAAGCAGTTACGGTGGCCATATTGGATTCTCTGCTGGCTGCTGACTGTTAGTGAGAGCAGGGTCAGACTTGCTGCAGGTAGGTAGGGAAAGCATTAGCTAGGCCTGTGTTCTTGTTCCTCACTTGCTGTGAAAGCACCCCAAACAGCCCTTTTGAGGGCTAGCACATCGGTCTCCTGTGTTTTGTGTGTGTGACACTCCACAGCCCACTGACACCCAGAGCTGTGTGCACACTACTGCTGTTACCTCATTACACTGCAGGCACAGAACCACTCCAGTGTATTATTATGTCACTGTATTCTGATAGCACTATTGTATCTCTGTGTGACACCCCACAGCCCACTGACACCCAGAGCTGTGTGCACACTACTGCTGTTACCTCATTACACTGCAGGCACAGGACCACTCCAGTGCATTATTATGTCCCTGTATTCTGATAGTACTATTGTATCTCTCTGTGTGACACTCCACAGCCCACTGACACCCAGAGCTGTGTGCACACTACTGCTGTTACCTCATTACACTGCAGGCATAGAACCACTCCAGTGCATTATTATGTCACTGTATTCTGATAGTACTATTGTATCTCTCTGTGTGACACCCCACAGCCCACTGACACCCAGAGCTGTGTGCACACTACTGCTGTTACCTCATTACACTGCAGGCACAGAACCACTCCAGTGCATTATTATGTCCCTGTATTCTGATAGTACTATTGTATCTCTCTGTGTGACACTCCACAGCCCACTGACACCCAGAGCTGTGTGCACACTACTGCTGTTACCTCATTACACTGCAGGCATAGAACCACTCCAGTGCATTATTATGTCACTGTATTCTGATAGTACTATTGTATCTCTCTGTGTGACACCCCACAGCCCACTGACACCCAGAGCTGTGTGCACACTACTGCTGTTACCTCATTACACTGCAGGCACAGAACCACTCCAGTGCATTATTATGTCCCTGTATTCTGATAGCACTATTGTATCTCTCTGTGTGACACTCCACAGCCCACTGACACCAGAGCTGTGTGCACACTACTGCTGTTACCTCATTACACTGCAGGCACAGAACCACTCCAGTGTATTATTATGTCACTGTATTCTGATAGTACTATTGCATTTCTCTGTGTGAGACACTCCACAGCCCACTGACACCCAGAGCTGTGTGCACACTACTGCTGTTACCTCATTACACTGCAGGCACAGAACCCCTCCAGTGTATTATTATGTCCCTGTATTCTGATAGTACTATTGTATCTCTCTGTGTGACACCCCACAACCCACTGACCCCCAGAGCTGTGTGCTCACTACTGCTGTTACCTCATTACACTGCAGGCACAGCACCACTCCAGTGTATTATTATGTCACTGTATTCTGATAGTACTATTGCATCTCTCTGTGTGACTCTCCACAGCCCACTGACACCCAGAGCTGTGTGCACACTACTGCTGTTACCTCATTACACTGCAAAAAAGAGAGAAGACCGAGAGCCCAATATAGTGTAGTATGTATTAAAAGGGATGAAAAGTAGTATGAAATGTAAGTAATATACTCACAAACCAGGGTTGCCTCCAAGGCAACCACTGTTCAGGCAGGTGGGGAGAACAAGCCTGTCCCCACTCAGGAGTAAAACGTCGCTCTCTGTAGATAGAGGGAAGTAGTAGGGTAGGTCACCCTTCCACCAAGGGTGGACTTCTAATTGCGCAAAGGTGTACAGAGGCGCCGGAAGGATAAAAGTAGCTAAAAAGTTTAAAATTGTTTTGGTTGCGGTGGTGGACCAGCCAACCATAAACAGACAAGGCTGTCGGTTTTTGAAAACATATATACAGTTTATTCAATTACTCCCAATACAAGGTCGCAACGCGTTTCACGGGAAATAACCCGCTTCTTCAGGCAATAAAAGACAGGAGCAATACACAGCGTATCGTCTAGATGATGCTTGGCACCTCTGCCAAGCATCATCTAGACGATACGCTGTGTATTGCTCCTGTCTTTTATTGCCTGAAGAAGCGGGTTATTTCCCGTGAAACGCGTTGCGACCTTGTATTGGGAGTAATTGAATAAACTGTATATATGTTTTCAAAAACCGACAGCCTTGTCTGTTTATGGTTGGCTGGTCCACCACCGCAACCAAAACAATTTTAAACTTTTTAGCTACTTTTATCCTTCCGGCGCCTCTGTACACCTTTGCTCATTACACTGCAGGCACAGAACCACTCCAGTGTATTATTATGTCACTGTATTCTGATAGCACTATTGTATCTCTCTGTGTGAGACACTCCACAGCCCACTGACACCCAGAGCTGTGTGCACACTACTGCTGTTACCTCATTACACTGCAGGCACAGAACCACTCCAGTGCATTATTATGTCACTGTATTCTGATAGTACTATTGTATCTCTCTGTGTGACACCCCACAGCCCACTGACACCCAGAGCTGTGCATAATGTGATTTCTGCCCTTTAGGGATTAAAATCTGACTTTGTGTCAACTCTGTAGTTTTCGGCATGCCCCCCTCCAGGCGTTAGACCCCTTGAAACAACTTTTCCATCACTTTTCTGGCCAGAAACAGTCTTTGTAGGTTTTAAAATTTGCCTGCCCATTGAAGTCTATGGTGCGCCATGGGGTTTGCGAACATTTGCCGAAAATTCTATGTTTGCGACATCCCTAGTGACGAGCATGAATACCGCATAGTAGTAATTTTGCAGCAAAATTTGCAAACACATTACAAAATTAAAATGCAACATTTTAAAATATTGCAAAATTAATTTCACACATAATTGTAATTAGAATGTGTCATTTCACATTGACTAGTCATTTCAAAAAATATTAATCTATGTAAAATACGCAAAATAATGTTAATAGCACCTTTTCACCTATTGTTGGTACTTATTCAATTGCAAAGTGCTGAGCAATCATTTTGAATACAAGATTCAATATTATCTCCTAAGTGAAAACTCAGGAGAAATATGTAATTTATTGCATATGGGTCCTTGTCATTAAATGACTTTGAAACCACCAGCAAACAAGAAAATTCTCCAAATTTTTCCTACAGGAATTTTTCACTTACTTTTTTGGTATTTTTAAATTGCTGAGTCCTGAAACGTTATTTTAAACAGAGATGGAAAATTATCTCCTTGGAAACAAAAATAAAAAAAAATAACTGGATCAGGCCCAACGTGTAATTTACTGAAAGAAAATCTATAAGTATATTTCCACTTTTACCATAGATGGTTAGATCTTTTTTTATTAAGATATTAAGGCAAAGCCCCTGTGTGGACCAGCGATGAACGTGGAGGCCAAATACAACAGGTTATTTTATTTTTCAGTGGTTGAGAAGACAATGACCCGCCAGGGAGCAGGCTGAGCTCTTAGCTGTGATCCTTATAATTTGCTACCAGAAACCCCAGAGACAGGAATGGCAGCATTTAGTCAGGCTTGTAACAGGACCTGTCCTAGGAGAACAGCGACAGGTACGCAAGTTTGGGATTACATTTCCCCCAGGTCACATTAGTTTGGCCCAGCCAGTTTATGGTCAAGATGGAAGACTCGCATGTAGAACTCTCTGGTGGGAACGGTAATTACCGGATCATTACAATCTTGCTCCTTTATCGAGTATACAGAAGTGATGTAACCTTCCTGTACAGAGAAGCGAGAGGCAGGGATAATCTCCTTCTGCTTGTGGGGCAGTTTTCATGATAAATACAAGGCTCATCACCCTTTTATATTTAGGGGGGTTACTTATAACAAATTGGGTGCAGAGATGCTACAGGAATGTATCAGACAGCACCAAACCTGAGCCTAGATCTCTGTATTGTGTGATGATGTATACGGTAAATGTCATGCCTATTGCCTAGGATTAGATTTAGGATTAGATTCAGGCTCGGTTCCCACCATAGTGGAAACTGGACATTTGATAGTCTCCTGCAGCGAAATACTGACTGTGAACGGACCTGTTTTATAAACACACACTTGTGAGTCTGCAGTGGATCCATCACGTTAAGCGGAACACTTGTGCTGTTTGAGATTTGTCCTGGAGAGCGGATGAGTTTTCTATGCAGCCTATGGTGGAAATGCATCTACCCAAGGATCCCACCGGACCACAGAGGACCTTCCGAGGGAACACTACACTGGCTGCTTCCACTGGTTGTTGGGGTCCAGCTCAAGTGGAACCCACCCTTCCTGCTCTCTCTCTCTAAGGCCTGTTAAGGGAAGCAGGACATTTGGACTCCGGCGTTGTGGTGGCCCTGGTGCACGATGTTCGTCAGGCACCCCGGACGCTCCAATTTCCCCCATTGCCATTATTTTTATGGGCACCTATGGCGACACCTGAAAACAACATTTCCCTTTTTTTTTTCCCGGTGGATAAGTTGTGTGTGTGTGTGTGGGGGGGGGGGGGGGGGAGTATAGTGGAAGGGCTGGTGGTTCAGGTATGCCTAAGAGGGATGTTCCACGGGGAGGTGATTAAGATTAACTGTTGGGGTGGTTAGGATTAGCCATTAGGGATGGCCCTGTCTAGGAGAACTCATGGAGAAGCATGTGATCAGTTTGATCAGCTGATAAATTTGTAAGGCTCTGATTTGCTGGTCATGATCATGTGTTACACCAGGAAGCCATCACAGCAAATCAGAACCTTACAAATCTATCAGCTGACCAAACTGATCACATGCTTCTCCATGAGTTCTCCTAGACAGGGCCATCCCTATTTGCCATGGGGGGGAGTGGTTAAGGTTAGCTGTGGGGTGGAGTGGTTAAGGCTAGCCATGGGGGAGTGGTTTAGGTTAGCCATGGGGGGCTAGGGTTAGGCATCGGTAGAGGGAGGGTTCACTGTCACTACAGGGTTATGTTTAGCTGCAGTAAAATATTGTTATCTATTACCAATATTTTTGATATCACCATTTGCACTGTAACACAACCCTAACCCTACTACTGTTATACTTGTTACAGAGCTACTATTAGGATGGGGTGGAGACCTAAGCATAGTTCCAGGGTGGTGAGCTTGGATTCACAAACCCGTGGCAGCCTCCCTGGTCTCCTCCTCTGCATAGCCGGTATACACACGCTGCTTCCTGTGTAGCAGGAAGCAGCGTGTGTATCAGCGTCTATGCAGAGCAGGAGACCAGCGGCAAGTGAGCGGCGATTGGAATGCAGGGAGGTGAGTTGTTGTATACAGAGCTTCCTGCTGCAATCACTCTGCAGTCAGAGCGGGGAGCACGGAGGGCGGCCCGGGGAGAGAAAGGGAGGGAGAGGTCAGACTGTCCTCCCCGCGGCTGTGTCTCCCCCCTCCATTACTTCCCCCTCCCTCAGCGCTCAGGGCCTGTGATCAAGACCTGCAGCCACTGGGACGCACTCAAGAGGCCACCCTGCAGTGTTAGGGAGTCTTGCCTTGAACTTTTTACTGAATATGTACTGACCCTAGCCAGGATCTGAACCCTGGCTAGGGTCAGTACATGTCAAAAGTGGTGCCCTTAACCAGTACACTATCCAGTTACTCTTATCAAGAAATCTTGTAGGATAAATTCATTTCTATGTTCAGAAATTCACAAAACGAATCCTCCTAAGGCCTTTACGGCATTTGCAAACCACCTACAATTTGCTGAATCACAGATGCGCCACAATTTTACCACGATTCCCAGAGCGACCATGATTTAGCTACTGCAGCCACTGATGTGATCACTCCGGGATCATTCCAAAAGTGCTGCAAGCAGCATTTTGTGATCACTCAGCAATAGCAACGCTGCTAGTGGGACCACGCCCATAGGGAACCACTGGTGTAGCACTTTGCAGACACCAAGTGCTGCAAAAACACTCCTGGTGGGTCCCAAGACCTTTATGCTTTTTGAAGTGTTCTTATACCACTTGTCGTCTGCAGAAAAACATTTCTAGGGCCTCACCAGAGCTATGCCTGGGCAGGAGGACATCTGTGGGCACAACACCGAATGCTATTGACCAAATAACCTCATGAATAAAGTCACCCGTATTTGTGCCCATGACTTTGAGGTCCCCTTTTAGGATTTGAAGCTCTGAAGTTCACATATTGCACAATGCGAAGACAAAACCCCAGCAATGTACAGGCAGTTTAACATGTTTATGTTTGTTGAGGTTTAATAACTGCCGGTAATTAGACACCCAGTTCCGGTGCATTGGTTCATCTCTTACGTTGGCTCTCCAGCCATAAAGCAGAGGCTGGCGGATTTCAGCGCACGTAGGGGGCTAGTTATCAGGTTGCAGAGAGAGCCGCTGGCGGATCGAGTCCCGTAATTGCCATGAAATTTCACTAATGGTATTCTTGTCATTGTTCACACACAATTGGCGGCACAGCAAGAGCCTATGCTTGAATGTCTTCTAATATATGCAAATGAATGTTAAGCAAAAGGGTGGGGCCTTGGCAGATGGGTAGAGCCCCTCTCCAAATTGTTGCAGGGCCTGCTAGCCGGGCTTGGCAGATCTTTTGTGATGGTCCAGTCCAGTCTCAAGATAAACCAAACACCAAATGTAAGTACGCCTCACACGATACATCATTACGCCCTCAGAAATAAATAGGTTCATTTAGGAGATGTCCCTCAAACTCCAAATAACTCCAAATACACTCTGACTGCAAGTAGAAAAGTCTTAAGAAAGTAACCTCAAGAGAGCTTTTATTTATAAAGAAACCAATACTATCACAGAACCAACACAGAAGAAAAGAAAAAGTAACCACTCCGAGGTGTTTGAGGGATGGTTCCTACGGCATTTTCTGCTGCCGATGAAGGCGTCATTTGGAAGTGATCTTCCACCATTCCGGTCCAATGAATGGGAGTGTGTCTTTGTGTAAACATCCCGATAGATCCTGTTGTGTCACCTCGTCTTGGACTACATGTGGTGCTCAGAGTCGGCCGCGGTCGCATGCTTCTGTGTCCCCCAAGGGGCTTAAAAAAAACTGTGACAAGGAAACCACGAGAACCAATGCCGAATGCATTACTGCTCGGTAACAGAAAAGCATTTGCCATCGGCTAAATGAGCCACTGCAAGCCTTCCCGCCTGTTGCCCATGTGAACCAGCGCTAAATC
The DNA here is from genome assembly GCF_040937935.1 of Hyperolius riggenbachi. Lineage (NCBI taxonomy): Eukaryota > Metazoa > Chordata > Amphibia > Anura > Hyperoliidae > Hyperolius > Hyperolius riggenbachi. The sequence continues at coordinate 296,568,452 of NC_090654.1, read as the reverse complement.
AACTAATGTTAAAGGATCCCCGAGGTGACATGTGACATGATGAGATAGACATGTGTATGTACAGTGCCCAGCACACTAATAACTAGGCTGTGTTCCTTTTTTCTTTCTCTGCCTGAAAGAGTTAAACATCAGGTATGCAAGGGACAGTTTCTGTCCGGGTTGGAACTGGGTCGGACTATAGCATAACCCTAACTGATAAGGAATTATAGCCATAAAACACTTTCCTGTCAGTAAAAGGCTTCTAAGCGCAGGAAATAGATAAAAATGGTCAATAGTTTTCAGATTTAAGCTCTGGCATACTTCAATGCAAGTGTCATTGAGCAGAGACAATGAAACAGTAAAAACTGAAAAAGTAGGTTTAAATATAAAATAAAACTGTGGGATATCTAAAAAAAAAGTTGTTTGAGGAGGAGGAGGATAGATACAATTGTTTATCTCATCAGTTTATTTTCACCTCGGATGTTCTTTAATAATAGCCTGCTAAAAATGTGCTTACAGAATAACGATGTCTAAATATAAGGCTAAAAGAAGAAAGATGAAGAACTGATGGACCATTGGATGAACTATAGCCAACCATTGGCAAAAGCAAAAGTCCTACAAACTCTTCAGTCCAATTTCCATAACTCCTCCGGACAACCTCCATGAAAGATGTCACTGTCGTGCCTGATGCTCAGGGTCACATGGTCCCTAAATATATTCTTATTCAGATTCTGCAGGAATTTCAATGTCTACCAATGAAAATTACCGATTTTCTCAGATTTCTGTTTTCCAAGTAGTCATTTTTCTGCATTCTCTCAGGCTACTTGCACACCAAGACGTCGCATAACGTGCACCTAATTCAACGCCTGGTGCTCTTTGATGTGGACGACGGAGTGAGCCGCGTTGTGCAGCTCACTCTGGCGTCCGTGATGCGTACTCTTGGACACATGCGGCATCACGTGGTCCCGCCGGCCAATCGCCGCACAGAGCGGCCGCACCAGGAAGTAAACACGTCACAACGTGCAGTGAATATTAATTAGCCATGTGCCTGGCCGCTCTCCGCTCCTCCCCAACCTGACTGAGCATGAGCAAACAGTCTAACGCGGCTTAAGCCGCTGTAACGCCGTAGCATGCTGCACTTTCGGCAGAACGTGCAGCGTTACATGTAACGCAACGTGGGCTGTGTGATTAGCCCACTTGTGTTACATTGCTGGGGGAGCGTTACAGGCTGCACGTCTTAGTGTGTAAGCAGCCTAAATGGACAACAAATACTTCCAAGGTGACTCTGCGTTCTCTGATTGGTCCAGAGCTTTCAGGTTCTGTGATTGGGGAAACACCACCGAGACTCAGTAATGCAGGATTACAGCAGAAATCCGATTTCCGGGAAGGCAATGTGGAAATGTTAATTCCGCGGAATCGGAATGGGCGGTCCAACTGCTGAGTCCCGTAAAGTGAACCAGCATTAATCTCTATAAAGAACGCCGGGGCCCAGTTATCAGGTCTGGTCAGGAGAGGTTAGGCGTTTGTTATAGGAGATGGTTAATGATATGCTAATCATGCAAATTAAATGGTAATTTTATGGAAATGTATGTGGATTGTGATTGTACCGATTGGATGCAATAGCTGATGATTTTGATTGTTCCCATTCCAAGCTGCACAGATTTGCATAAAATTAACATGCAATTTGTATCAACTCAAATTGATTAGCATATGATTGACCATCTCTATTTCTAATAATAGAAAATAAGACATTTGGGAACACTTTTCAATCAGTACTTTTTTAATTGCAGAGTGCTAGGTTGGAACATTGGCCTCAATTCACTAACCTTAACTCCTGTCTTTAAGGCCCAGTGCACACCGAGCGGTTTTCGGAGCGATCCGCCGGCCGCATCCGCCTGGAAAAATGCTTGGCTAATGTATTGCAATGGGATGGTGCACACCGGCGGTTTGAGGTTTTTGCCAAGCCGCAAACGCGCCTCCTGCACCACACATTGAAATACAATAGCCAAGCGTTTTCACTGGCTGATGCGGCTGGTGGATCGCATACAAAATCCGCTTGGTGTGCACCCGGACAAATATCTGCTCTCTGCTCCCAAAATCGCTAGCGTTTTGACGATCTGCTAGCGGTTTTGGTGTGCACTGGGCCTAATAACTCTTCAGAGCTGTTTTACAGTTATCACTATGGTGATATAATTGTGATAACTGTAAAACAGCTCAGAAGAGTTATTAAAGACAGGAGTTAAGCTTAGTGAATTGAGGCCATTGTCTCTTAGGAGAAAATGTAAGGCCCATATACAAGGTAGATGGATGTTGCCTAACAGAGATTAGGATCTGATCCTTAAAGAGACACTGAAGCGAAAAAAAAAAATATGATATTATGATTTGTATGTGTAGTACAGCTAAGAAATAAAACATTAAGATCAGACACATCAGTCTAATTGTTTTTAGTACAGGAAGAGTTAAGAAACTCCCGTTGTTATCTCTATGCAAAAAAGCCATTAAGCTCTACGACTTTCAAAGTCGTGGAGAGGGCTGTTATCTTACTTTTATTATCTCAACTGTTTTCTTTTTCTCTGCCAGAGGAGAGGTCATTAGTTCACAGACTGCTCTGAAAGACTCATTTTGAATGCTGAGTGTTGTGTAATCTGCACATATTAGAGAATGATGCAATGTTAGAAAAAACACTATATACCTGAAAAAAAAAATATGAGAATATTTTCTTTGCTGCTAATCTTCTAGTAATTATTCATAATACACAACCAATTCATTATATCATATTTTTTTTCGCTTCCGTGTCTCTTTAATCCCTCATACATGAATAAGTTATATTTTGATTGTGTTTTCCAGTGCAAAATAAAAAAAAATGTGGAAAAAATATTCCACTAACATTTTCACTGCAGAGTTGGCTTAATTAGAATATCATTTTTCTCGGGTAGTTTCTTGGTGATATGACTCCTGATATGACATGCTGGCATTTGTAGTCCTCCTGCCCTTAGGGCTTGCAGATTGTGCCTCCTGACCCGGCTACAGCCTCTAAGCCTCTAATGAACACAATGAGTGACGCCAGGCACACGGACCCTTGCTCCTCTTAATTGCAGTTATCACAGAGGGAAGAAAGCAGGAAAAATGTGCAAATTAGTTTTCTTGCACTTTCTAAATTTGTGGTGAAATTCACTCCTTTCAGGAGATCAGCAGCAGCGGCGGCGAGGCAACATGTCGCAATAATCACCTCCGATTCTGCCGACAAAATCCCGCGCTGCTCGCTAAATGCCCGCCGGCCACGTCTGCACAAGGAACGCATACCTTTATTATACAGATATCCGGAACATTACTATACGAGAGAAGGGCAACGAGACCTCACCTGGACATGACTGAAATATATATATACAGTATATACTGGTACCGGCACACCTGGCTTGGATCATTCAAGGACATGGAAAAGTTCTTCTGTTGCATTCTTTTGTAACCGGTAGGTGCTTAGAGGGAACCTTAAAGGGACACTTAAGTCAAACAAAAAAAATGAGTTTTACTCACCTGGGGCTTCCAATAGCCTGCTGCAGCTGTCCGGTGCCCTCGCCGTCTCCCTCCGATCCTCCTGGCCCCGCCGGCAGCCACTTCCTGTTTCGGTGACAGGAGCTGACAGGCTGGGGACGCAAGTGATTCTTCGCGTTCCTGGCCACAATAGCGCCATCTATGCTGCTATAGCATATATCATATACCATATAGCAGCATAGAGGGTGCTAATGTGTCTGGGAATGCGAAGAATCACTCGCGTCCCCAGCCTGTCAGCTCCTGTCACCGAAACAGGAAGTGGCTGCTGGCGGGGCCAGGAGGTTCGGAGGGAGACAGCGAGGGCACCGGACAGCTGCAGGGGGCTATTGGAAGCCCTAGGTGAGTAAAACTCATTTTTTTTGTTTAACTTAAGTGTCCCTTTAAAGCAGATCCAAAATGGAAAACTAACTATAACAAGTAACTTGTCTATATATTTTATCTAAAGTTTAGATCCAGCTGCAAACAGCTTCAACAGTTTATGATTATTTATTACTGTGATACAATGAGAGCGGCCATGTTCTGTTTGTCACATTACACACACACAAGCTGATCTGTATCTCCACCCCTCTGACTGTGACAAATTCACTCCCCTCTCCTCCTCCCTCCTCCCCTCTGCCCCTGAAATCTCTGGCTAGTAACCTTCTCCTCCTCCTGCCCAGACTGAGCTCCCATAAGCCCTTGCTACAGTGCCAAGGCGCTCTGGAGAAGCTGTGGGCGAGGCTTGTTTAGTTTATAGGGAATTAGAGTATTAAAACAAAACAAAAGTATTTGGCTTGAGGAATGCCCTATAAACTATATGAAAGGAACGCAATTATGCAATGAGTAAAAGTTCGTCTCGGATCCACTTTAACTGAGAGGGATATGGATGTTTTCTTTTAAACAATACCAGTTGCCTGGTTGCCCTGCTGATCTCTTTGGCTGCAGTAGTGTCTGAAAAACACCAGAAACAACCATGCAGCTAATCCAGTCTGACTTCAGTCAGAGCACCTGATCTGCATGCTTGTTCAGGGGCTGTGGCTGAAAGTATTAGAGACACAGGATCAGCAGGAGAGCCAGGCAACTGGTATTATTTTAAAAGGAAAAATCCATATCCTTCTCCGTTTAGGTTCCCTTTAACCCCAGCAAATAGTTGGCTAAGTGACGTGCTTTACGCACCATTTAGCCGTTTTTGTGCAAGAGGCCTGAACGATTTCCCCTGACGATATTATGAGCCTAGGTACGCTTTGAGGTTTAGTTCTCACTGCAATACCCAGTTTTTTGTAATGCAATTTTCACAGCAATTTTGAAACTAATGTGTGTTTTTTGCACAATTCTCTCAGCTGAATCACTCTGCAAAATGGGCCATGCAGCAAGATTTCAATTATGCAAAAATCGCAATGCTGCTGTGGGAAACCTCTCATAGGGTGACACTGCACTAGCGCTTTGCTGGTCGCCGGCGATCAGCAAGCTCAACGCAATCACCTCCAGTGTGAACAACCCCTGAGGGTGCGCTTCACAGTGGTCACTTGCATAGCGCACGCGTTATAATGCCCGTGAACTGCAATAGAGACTCTGACTTTCAGGCCTCTTTGACACATGGGCAGTGTTTTTGCATTGCGTTACCCTTTCTGCGCGCAGAGTAACGCACAGCAAGGAAAGCATATGGGGCCCAGTACTCTACTTGTGTCGTGTTGCAGAAGTCCCCGATTCCTTGTAGTATGGGCAGTGAGCTGAATTATTCTGCAAAGCAGTAGACCAATATAAACAGGGCTTACAATTCTTTTTGATGCTCCTTCAAACCCCATGACACTGGAACTGGCTTTGTACCAATTTCTGGACCCAGAGGCGGCTTTGGCCCAGAGATGATTTCAGCTCAAACAAAGAATGGAGAAAAAAATAAAAGTTTAGGTTTTAAAATATACTTGTGGAGTCTGTGGGGCCACCCAGTGATACCTACGGCTGCCATTACCACCAGGGCTCAGAGTGTCCAGACCAGGCTCAGTGCCCTCGAAGGGAAGGGTTGCACTGTGAGCCAACTGGCCTCTGCTGTACAATACTGTCATTTTAAAGTGGACCTGAACTCAGAACTTCATCTCTGATCTAAAAGATAAGCAATAACCTAATAACCTTTAAATAAAAACATTTATTTGTTACAGTTGATACAAACCCTGCAATAAATCTGCACTATTTCTACTTCCTGATTCATGGAGGCAGACATATTGTTAACATCCTGTGCTTTTAAATGAACGTATCTGCCATCTCTGCCATGGCAGTCATGTGACACAGCTAAGGGATCAAAGTACAACTTGTGATTAGACACAAATGAGGGTGGAATTAAACAGGCTAAACTCTAAATACATACAGGGTAAAATCCTCTGTTTTCCTTCTGCCCTGTGCAAGAGTTCAGGGACACTTTAAGGGGAGGGAAGTATAGACCTCATAGGTGAGCTTTTAACCTGCACTGTCCAATCAGCAGGCTGGGGAGGAGCTTTATCTGAGAAAAGTGGGCGGGGAGGGCACAGAGCCGGTTCTGCTGCTTGCGCTGTACTCTTGGGTCTTAGGAATCGCAGCGGTTGGCTGGATCGAGGAATAAATCGTGTCGCAGGTAAGACTTTTCACACGCTGTGTATTTATCTGTCTGCTTCAAGTTTTACCATTTCCATCATCGCTGTTGTGATAGAAAACAGTGGTAGAATGTAAAGACGTACGCACGCCATCGGATTACCGATAACACTCGAAAATTAGGCAGGGTAAACATTCACCGGGAAACAGTAAATATTGCAAACACCTAATCTTCCATACATCATCATTGCCGCTTTTTTCATACATTTCAATGTTTCCTTAAACAACATCTTGTTAATTATTAAAGGCAATTATCAGAACGCCCTTGATGATTAGATGAGAAGAAATTATTTTCAATTATCCTCCTATTGCACACACTGGAAAATAGCACCGGGAAGCGCGAAGAATTTCTATTATTTAAATAATAAAATGCGCCCATTAAAGGGCCCCCGCACGCCAGACATTAATTACGCGCTGTTTTACAACGCAGCATCACAGCAGTCCGGCACAGGCTAAACTTACTGTACACTATTAAAGAGGCCCTGTAGTGACATATAGCAGAATGCAGTAAAGAGGCCCTGTAGTGACATATAGCAGAATGTAGTCAATTATTCAGGATACTTTTATGGTAATTACCCGAGTTTTAGCTTGATAAAGTTTTCCTACATCTGTATATTGGTGTGTAGCTCCTCCCAACCTCCCAGTGATGCTTAGCCTAGGCTATTATGTCACAAAGCTTTTTCCATATAGAGCATTCTGGGACACCTGGGCCCATATGCAATTACATTTTTCACCTGAGTTTTCGCCTAGGTGATATTTTGAAACTTGTCAATAAAATGACTGTTAAACCATCAACAAGCAAAAAAATGCTCAAAATAATTTTGATAGTACTTTTTACCTACTTTTTGATACTTTTTCCATTGCAAAGTGCTAAAACGTTATTTTAAATTGAAGATGAATATTTTTCTCGTAGGAGAAAACTCAGATGGAAAAGTGAATTGCATATGGGCCCAGGTATTGTTTCTGCACACTTCGGAACACACAACAAACAACCAATCCAGCAGTGAAGTTGTTGCCGCCTATGACTAAATCATTTATAAAAGAAGATTGTAAGAAATAAGCCATTTTATTCAGCAAAGCTCCTCTTTAAAGGAAACCTGCAGGGCAATTAAAATCTATGCGGAGAATCACATAACCTGTGTCGCGGTGTGGTGCAGGGGAGGTCCTCAATCTGAGGCGCTTCCAAAACTACGTTACATACATGCGTCAATGTGCGTCGGACTGGAGGTCCTGTACTTCTATGGCGACACGTGTCAGTGTGAATACTCGCCGCAGGTTTTACATGTCGCGCATATTTGAAGCATATTTTTTTGCAATACGCTCCCATGCACGTCATCGCTTGGCCGGCAGGAAGTGAGTGTCATTTCCTGCTAGGCCGGATACCAACAGGGAATACAGCATAGTAATGCGGTATTTCCTGAAGGCCAGTTTTTGGTGGGGCAGTGCAGTGCGGCAGACGCGCAGCACCACAACGCTGCCGCCAATTTACAGTGTGAAACCGGCCTCAGTAGTGCTGTATTTATACTTACCTGGGGCTTCCTCCAGCTCCATGCGGCCCGTGGCTTCTCATGCCGTCCTCTCAGGACGATACGTTTTACCATAGTAACCTCCGCTAATTTGCCTGGTTGCGCTCTTCTGCACATGCACGGCTCAGCCAGACTTGCACTCCCGCAGCCGCTAGCATAATGCACTGGTGCAGAACGCTCCTGGCCACAGGAGCTCGACCAAAGATGCACGCAACCAGGGCCGCACAAGCACAGTAGTTCCTGATTACCGGGCTAGACAGCAAAGGAACAGACAGGAGCAGATGGACACCGGTAGAGCCCACAGCCTACAGGGGGCTGGAGGAAGACCAGGTAAGTATAGATGCTTCTATTCATAACATCACAGGTTTCCTTTAATTGGCCAGGTTTAGAGTGGAATCAGAATATCTGATCTGCATACATTTTATAAGATAGCAATTTGGGAAAACATTGTGCATTAAATTTTTCATAAAACACTGGCTGAGCTCAGGCCAGAGAGAGCAGAGAGACCGCAGTTATGGTTCTGACGCAAGAGACAGGCGCCTCGGAACGAATCAGATGCTTTTGATGCAGGACACCAGCGGCGTAGTGTCTGAGTTGGCGCGCTGCTATAGCAGTAGTCCTGCACGTGGGTAAATACGGGCTCCAGCAATCGCCGGCCCCCTATGACTCGGAGGGGGGGGGATAGTTTATTTACACCGCCGGGAAATTTGAGTGGCAGTAGGTTGACCCATCATTCGGCTCACCCTGTGCCCAACTCACTGGCGGCATACACCTACGTACGCTCTAGGAGGGGAGGAGACCAAACTCCACTGCACTACAGAAATCAGCATGCCCGGCAGGTAAGCCATGCAGGCCAGGGCCGTACTGATCTACACAAGCCCTGCTGCCTGTTTTACTTTTAGGCTTTCATTTTGCTATAACTACATTCACACCTCAATACGTAAAAAGCTTCAGGGACTGAACAGAAGGCGCTGGAGGTGGCCCGGCAGGGAGGGACATCTTGAGGCTCTCACAAAGGTATTTGGTTTATGACAAATTCTCCTGACACCGTACAAATGCTCTGGTGACCACCGATTGTCTCTTTAACCTGCCTGGCTAGAAAACCACCTCCCTAATCTCCCCGAGACTAGCAATTAGCCCGCTGCCCATTGTCACGCGGGCCGCTCCGCAGACTGTGGTCACTTGGGCCCATCGGACATCTGTACCTAATATGTGTTTGCCGTGTTTTTCCCACGGTGTGAAGGGTGTAATCAGCAAGCCACAATGGACACAGTCATTTCAGGTTGTCTGAGCTCTGCTAATTGCCCGGCCATGCCTCTGGTCTGTCTGCAGTACGAGGGAGAGGGGAGCATTGTCATGTCACATGGCCCCTGTGTTGTTGTCTATTCAGATACGCTTACATACATGCTAGTGCTAGGTGCCATTAGTCCATTAAGACCGTTATTATCTGACTGAGGGGAGCAATTAAGAAGAAGGATTAAGTAAGTGATATTTTGAACAGCATTTAGGTACCACAGAAACAAAGGGTCACCCTTGTGACAAAAGTCAAATAAAAAATCCAGATAAAATCAATAAGAGGTACTAGAAATACTGCTGGATAATGGTCTATGTGTATAGTGATAATTTATTACTTTGCATTTCATTGGAAGGATACATATAGAGACATTGGGCTTGATTCACAAAGCGGTGCTAACTGTTAGCACACCTGTGAAAACCCCCTTAGCACGTCTAAACCAGCTTTTCGCGCACAAAACTTTATGCGCGTACAATTTTAAGCGCACACTGCACAGAGCGCAAGTCAGTAAAGCCTACGGGACTTAGCGCGCGCATAAACCTTTGCGCGCACAAAACTTTCCGCGCGGTACTTAGCCCGCGATCTGATTGAGAAAACCGGTGCTAACCTACTTAGCACCCTGGTTAGCTCGCCTAAAGACTTTAGACGTGCTAAGTAGATTAGCACCGCTTTGTGAATCAAGCCCATAGTCTGTGTATTGTGTGAGCGGTGTGTATGTACAGTATACATAGTACCCACTACTGCCATACAGGTGAAAGTGATACATGAAATAGGAGCCCTTTGCAGGTGTTTTGGACGAATTAGCTGATTATAGTCAGATACTAGAGACGGCCCAAACTGTTCGCTGGCGAGCAGTATTCAGCGAACATCCGCTGTTTGCATTTGTGGCGAACAGCAAACATTTGGCGTGTTTGATTTGTCCCCTATACATCATCATTCAGCTAAATTTTGACCCGTTACCTCACAGTCAGCAGACACGTGACAGCCAATCAGCTAGTACCCCTTCCTGGACCCCCACCCCCTATCAAAAAGCAGTAGTGGTGGCCATATTGGATTGATTCTCTGCTGGCTGCTGACTGTTAGTGAGAGCAGGGTCAGACTTGCTGCAGATAGGTAGGGAAAGCATTAGCTAGGCCAGTGTTCTTGTTCCTCACTTGCTGTAAAAGCACCCCAAACAACCCTACTGAGGGGTAGCACATCGGCCTACTGTGTTTTTTGTGGGTGCGACACTTCAAAGCCCACTGACACCCAGAGCTGTGTGCACACTACTGCTGTTGCCTCATTAAGTTGCAGGCACAGAACCCCTCCAGTGTATTATTATGTCACTGTATTCTGATAGTACTATTGTATCTCTCTGTGTGACACCCCACAGCCCACTGACACCCAGAGCTGTGTGCACACTACTGCTGTTACCTCATTACACTGCAGGCACAGAACCACTCCAGTGCATTATTATGTCACTGTACTCTGATAGTACTATTGTATCTCTCTGTGTGACACCCCACAGCCCACTGACACCCAGAGCTGTGTGCACACTACTGCTGTTGTCTCATTACACTGCAGGCACAGAACCACTCCAGTGTATTATTATGTCACTGTATTCTGATAGTACTATTGCATCTCTCTGTGTGACACTCCACAGCCCACTGACACCCAGAGCTGTGTGCACACTACTGCTGTTACCTCATTACACTGCAGGCACAGTACCACTCCAGTGCATTATTATGTCACTGTACTCTGATAGTACTATTACATCTCTCTGTGTGACACTCCACAGCCCACTGACACCCAGAGCTGTGTGCACACTACTGCTGTTACCTCATTACACTGCAGGCACAGGACCACTCCAGTGTATTATTATGTCACTGTATTCTGATAGTACTATTGTATCTCTCTGTGTGAGACACCCCACAGCCCACTGACACCCAGAGCTGTGTGCACACTACTGCTGTTACCTCATTACACTGCAGGCACAGGACCACTCCAGTGTATTATTATGTCACTGTATTCTGATAGTACTATTGTATCTCTCTGTGTGACACCCCACAGCCCACTGACACCCAGAGCTGTGCACACTACTGCTGTTACCTCATTACACTGCAGGCACAGAACCACTCCAGTGTATTATTATGTCACTGTATTCTGATAGTACTATTGTATCTCTCTGTGTGAGACACTCCACAGCCCACTGACACCCAGAGCTGTGTGCACACTACTGCTGTTACCTCATTACACTGCAGGCACAGAACCACTCCAGTGTATTATTATGTCACTGTATTCTGATAGTACTATTGTATCTCTGTGTGTGACACTCCACAGCCCACTGACACCCAGAGCTGTGTGCACACTACTGCTGTTATCTCATTACACTGCAGGCACAGAACCACGCCAGTGTATTATTATGTCACTGTACTCTGATAGTACTATTGTATCTCTCTGTGTGACACCCCACAGCCCACTGACACCCAGAGCTGTGTGCACACTACTGCTGTTACCTCATTACACTGCAGGCACAGAACCACTCCAGTGCATTATTATGTCACTGTACTCTGATAGTACTATTGTATCTCTCTGTGTGACACTCCACAGCCCACTGACACCCAGAGCTGTGTGCACACTACTGCTGTTACCTCATTACACTGCAGGCACAGAACCACTCCAGTGCATTATTATGTCACTGTACTCTGATAGTACTATTGTATCTCTCTGTGTGACACCCCACAGCCCACTGACACCCAGAGCTGTGTGCACACTACTGCTGTTACCTCATTACACTGCAGGCACAGAACCACTCCAGTGCATTATTATGTCACTGTACTCTGATAGTACTATTGTATCTCTCTGTGTGTGACACCCCACAGCCCACTGACACCCAGAGCTGTGTGCACACTACTGCTGTTACCTCATTACACTGCAGGCACAGAACCCCTCCTGTGTATTATTATGTCACTGTATTCTGATAGTACTATTGTATCTCTCTGTGTGACACTCCACAGCCCACTGACACCCAGAGCTGTGTGCACACTACTGCTGTTACCTCATTACACTGCAGACACAGAACCACTCCAGTGTATTATTATGTCACTGTATTCTGATAGTACTATTGTATCTCTCTGTGTGACACTCCACAGCCCACTGACACCCAGAGCTGTGTGCACACTACTGCTGTTACCTCATTACACTGCAGGCACAGAACCCCTCCAGTGTATTATTATGTCACTGTATTCTGATAGTGCTATTGTATCTCTCTGTGTGACACTCCACAGCCCACTGACACCCAGAGCTGTGTGCACACTACTGCTGTTACCTCATTACACTGCAGGCACAGAACCACTCCAGTGTATTATTATGTCACTGTATTCTGATAGTACTATTGCATCTCTCTGTGTGACACCCCACAGCCCACTGACACCCAGAGCTGTGTGCACACTACTGCTGTTACCTCATTACACTGCAGGCACAGAACCACTCCAGTGTATTATTATGTCACTGTATTCTGATAGTACTATTGTATCTCTGTGTGACACTCCACAGCCCACTGACACCCAGAGCTGTGTGCACACTACTGCTGTTACCTCATTACACTGCAGGCACAGAACCCCTCCAGTGCATTATTATGTCACTGTACTCTGATAGTACTATTGTATCTCTCTGTGTGACACCCCACAGCCCACTGACACCCAGAGCTGTGTGCACACTACTGCTGTTACCTCATTACACTGCAGGCACAGAACCACTCCAGTGTATTATTATGTCACTGTATTCTGATAGTACTATTGTATCTCTCTGTGTGACACTCCACAGCCCACTGACACCCAGAGCTGTGTGCACACTACTGCTGTTACCTCATTACACTGCAGGCACAGAACCAATCCAGTGTATTATTATGTCACTGTATTCTGATAGTACTATTGTATCTCTCTGTGTGACACTCCACAGCCCACTGACACCCAGAGCTGTGTGCACACTACTGCTGTTACCTCATTACACTGCAGGCACAGAACCACCCCTGTGTATTATTATGTCACTGTATTCTGATAGTACTATTGTATCTCTCTGTGTGACACTCCACAGCCCACTGACACCCAGAGCTGTGTGCACACTACTGCTGTTACCTCATTACACTGCAGGCACAGAACCAATCCAGTGTATTATTATGTCACTGTATTCTGATAGTACTATTGTATCTCTCTGTGTGACACTCCACAGCCCACTGACACCCAGAGCTGTGTGCACACTACTGCTGTTACCTCATTACACTGCAGGCACAGAGCCACTCCAGTGTATTATTATGTCACTGTATTCTGATAGTACTATTGTATCTCTCTGTGTGACACTCCACAGCCCACTGACACCCAGAGCTGTGTGCACACTACTGCTGTTACCTCATTACACTGCAGGCACAGAACCAATCCAGTGTATTATTATGTCACTGTACTCTGATAGTACTATTGTATCTCTCTGTGTGACACTCCACAGCCCACTGACACCCAGAGCTGTGTGCACACTACTGCTGTTACCTCATTACACTGCAGGCACAGAACCACTCCAGTGTATTATTATGTCACTGTACTCTGATAGTACTATTGTATCTCTCTGTGTGACACTCCACAGCCCACTGACACCCAGAGCTGTGTGCACTACTGCTGTTACCTCATTACACTGCAGGCACAGAACCACTCCAGTGCATTATTATGTCACTGTACTCTGATAGTACTATTGTATCTCTCTGTGTGTGACACTGCACAGCCCACTGACACCCAGAGCTGTGTGCACACTACTGCTGTTGCCTCATTAAGTTGCAGGCACAGAACCACTCCAGTGTATTATTATGTCACTGTATTCTGATAGTACTATTGTATCTCTCTGTGTGTGACACCCCACAGCCCACTGACACCCAGAGCTGTGTGCACACTACTGCTGTTACCTCATTACACTGCAGGCACAGAACCCCTCCAGTGCATTATTATGTCACTGTACTCTGATAGTACTATTGTATCTCTGTGTGTGACACTCCACAGCCCACTGACCCCCAGAGCTGTGTGCACACTACTGCTGTTACCTCATTACACTGCAGGCACAGAACCACTCCAGTGTATTATTATGTCACTGTATTCTGATAGTACTATTGTATCTCTCTGTGTGAGACACCCCACAGCCCACTGACACCCAGAGCTGTGTGCACACTACTGCTGTTACCTCATTACACTGCAGGCACAGAACCCCTCCAGTGTATTATTATGTCACTGTACACTGATAGTACTATTGTATCTCAGTATGTGTGAGACACTCCATAGCCCACTGATACCCAGAGCTGTGCATCATGTGATTTCTGCCCTCTAGGGATTAAAACCTGATTTGGCGTCAACTCCGTAATTTTTGGTGGGATTTTTGGCATGGATCCCTGTTCGGCATGCCCCCCTCCAGGTGTTAGACCCCTTGAAACAACTTTTTCATCACTTCTATGGCCAGAAACAGTCTTTGTTGGTTTAAAAAATTCACCTGCCCATTGAAGTCTTTGGCAGTTCGGCAGATTGGCCTGCCCTGCTCGGGAACATTTTCGGAAGTTCGCGTTTGTAAATAGAAAATTTATGTTCACGATATCTCTATCTGACACTTTGAGCCGAGAATTTTGAACATTTTCACAGTATTCTAATGGGCTGAGATTGTGATTTTAGGGTTCTCATAATCTGTAAGCCATAATCATCCACATTAAAACAAATAAAGGCCTTAAATATCTCGCTTTGAGTTTTTTCATAGATCAGTTTCATCTTTTAAGTTGAATTTCTGAAATAAATTGACTTTTAGACGACATTCTAATTTTTTGAGTTTCACCTGCACATTTCAAAAATGGCCTATTTTTATGAAGATGAGAGTCATTTTGCAATCGATTTCTGATCACGTAGCAGCTGATCAGCTCACCAATCATATTGGGCCCTTATCAAGCTGTGTTCAGGCTGCATATAGATTATTTCCTGGTGATTAATAATGGTTGTGCTAGGCGCTGAACTGCTAGGCTCACTACAGATCAGCAATCGCAGCAGCAAACACTACATTTTATAGTGTTTGCTACAGTGATTTCTGGCGGGATATTTATGGTTATTGGAAGCGATGGGCTATCTGCTGCTAGTGATTGTACAGCGCTTCTGAGTTGCTGTTTTTTTATTTTTTTTATAAAGTTTAAGAGGTATATAAAACTAAAATGATGTGTTTTGTGGGTTGGTGGCCACTTCTTCAGACTAACTGTACGGCCTAAACCAATTAAACGTGAGGAGTTTAGCGCTGAAGCACAAGTAAAACATAAACAAATGCATAGAGCTATAGATACAGATGTTTTTAATTCACATGTGTATATATACATGCATATACATACATATACTGGCTCAGTATATCTATATATAAAACGTGATACCGGTGCCTAATAAATGTCATTGTTATTTGAAGTTGTCTTTATTGAGGTGTAGAGTTGGGCCGAACGGTTCGCCTGCGAACGGTTCCATGCGAACTTCCGTGGTTCGCGTTCGCGTCCCGCAGGCGAACCTTTGCGGAAGTTCGGTTCGCCCCATAATGCACCATGGAGGGTCAACTTTGACCCTCTACATCACAGTCAGCAGGCCCAGTGTAGCCAATTAGGCTACACTAGCCCCTGGAGCCACTCCCCCCTACTAAAAGGCAGGCAGCGGCGACCATTAAGCTCACTCGTGTGCCGGCGTTAGTGAGAGTAGGGCGAGCTGCTGCACACTCTCTCTCATAGGGAAAGATTAGTTAGGCTTAGCTTGTCCCTGGCTGCATACCTGTTCTGTGAACCCACCACTGCATACCTGTTCTGTGAACCCACCACTGCATACCTGTTCTGTGAACCCACCACTGCATACCTGTTCTGTGAACCCACCACTGCATACCTGTTCTGTGAACCCACCACTGCATACCTGTTCTGTTCAGTGAACCTGGCACTGCATACCTGTTCTGTTCAATGAACCCGCCACTGCATACCTGTTCTGTTCAATGAACCCGCCACTGCATACCTGTTCTGTTCAGTGAACCCGCCACTGTATACCTGTTCTGTTCAGTGAACCCGCCACTGCATACCTGTTCTGTTCAGTGAACCCGCCACTGTATACCTGTTCTGTTCAGTGAACCCGCCAATGCATACCTGTTCTGTTCAGTGAACCCGCCACTGCATACCTGTTCTGTTCAGTGAACCCGCCACTGCATACCTGTTCTGTTCAGTGAACCCGGCACTGCATACCTGTTCTGTTCAGTGAACCCGCCACTGCATACCTGTTCTGTTCAGTGATCCCGCCACTGCATACCTGTTCTGTTCAGTGAACAGTTTGGTGTGTCAGTGTGAAGCAGTACCTTAATTACACTACTTGATTGATGTATACACATGCAAGATGTTTTAAAGCACTTTAGGCCTGTCATTTAGCATTCAATATGATTTCTGTCCTTAAAACGCTGCTTTGCGTCAAATCCAGATTTTTCCTGGGCACTTTTGGCGTATATCCCACTCCGCCATGCCCCCCTCCAGGTGTTAGACCCCTTGAAACATCTTTTCCATCACTTTTGTGGCCAGCATAATTTTTTTTTTTTTTCAAAGTTCGCATCCCCATTGAAGTCTATTGCGGTTCGCGAACTTTAACGCGAACCGAACCTTCCGCGGAAGTTCGCGAACCCGGTTCGCGAACCTAAAATCGGAGGTTCGGCCCAACTCTATTGAGGTGAGCAACCTCTTTTTTTTTCATTTTAGTTGTCTTTAACCATTTCCATTGTTGGTGATGTATTGGGCTATTTGCACTCCGGTTGCCCCTATGCTTCCTTTCTTTAGGTGTCCAGTCACCCTTTCTTCATCACCAGGAGAAGGATGCAGGAGAAAAGAAATAAAACAAAAACAAAAAAACAATACTTCTGCCAAATCCATGCCAAAGCTTCTCTGCTCGGTAGCACACGGGACATGAGATGCCGCTCTTATGTCTCAGTCATAGTCAAAGGACAATTACCCCCACACAGGATGAACTGACAAACTATGTGCAGATAGTGTCCTGGGCCAGGCTTACACCACGGACCCCGGTGCAGAGAGACCTGCCCAATACGCCTCCCGATGGTTGCACCTTTTACCACGGGAACAATCAGGGGTAACACCTGCAGCACTTGTCATATGGTAGCAGTGAGCAGCAGCATGTTTCATGGGGGATAATAAGGACATAGACTATCATGGGGGGATTACCGCTGTACTTTGTTATGGTGAACATGATGGCTGGACTTGTTATTGGTATGGTTTGGCTTGTGGGCCATTGCTGAACTTCTTGCCTGGGCGGGGATCACCTAGTTAACTTTTAACTTAGTATACGAATGAAAAGGTAATACACAGTGGCGTAGCTAAGGAGCTGTGGGCCCCAGTGCAAGTTTTACAATGGGGCCCCCAAGCACTCTATACATAACAATTGATACGGCGCACCAAAACCTGCCATTGGCAACCACAGTGTCAGAGTAACAGGAAGGGGATGGGGAACAGCTTGTTACTGATTACCACTATTCAAAGCATCGATAGAAGTGATTATTATGCGCACAGGACCAATAGAGAGCTAATACTGTAGTTGAGGGAGGGCCCTTTGGGGCCTCTCTGGCCCAAGGGTCCTTATGCAGTCGCTACCTCTGCACCCCCTATTGCTACGCCCCTAGTAATACATATTGAGATAAAACAACTTAGGAGAGGCTTAACAGGCTCCCGGTGGGTGTATTAAATTAACCAAGTTAGTGTTCACTTCAAACACACTTTAAGGCCCCAAGTTTTCTGTAGCTATTAGCTCCAGAGATATAAATTACCCTTAAAATGAATATGTTTATTTGAGGAAAAGTCCACTTGCACTACTAATTGGGAACTGCTAAATCGCTGATTTGCTACACTTGCCTTTGCATGCCTGGCAACTGTACTCTCGCTGGAGTATGGACTGCCTAGAAATGATCTTTTTATTAGAATAAATTCCCCTTGTTCAATGTGTATCGCAGTAACACACCCGCTTCATCAGGCAATCTTGGAGTCACTGCCTCGCGGTGATTTCCTGTTTGTCACCAAATGTGAAAAGGATTACGAGATTGTGACTCCAATACTGAGGAAGTTGGTTTGTACCTGCAAAATATGTAACACAAGTGGTGTTCCTTCAAATCATTTCTCTTTGTTTTGACTTTACCTGACGATTCGACTCATCGATTGGGAGTTCAGTCCCATTTTGAAATTCATTTTCCTGTATTGTATTCTTCCTGACACCTCTGTCTGTTATACAAAATTCTCCTCCCTGACTAAGCTATTCACTGGCAACAGGCTTGAGACGCCTATCTTACAGACAGTCTCTTTTAGGACCACCATGACGTAGCTGTGTTTGTAATCAAAGTACTAAAAACAAAACAAAACAAAAAAGAGAAGTTAGCTAAAATGATATAATGCATAGAGCCAAACTGAAGCAATTTATTATTTTTCTCAACAAAAGTTGATGTTCCCTTTAATGCTAATATATTCAATATGTTCAATGAAAGCACTTCCTTTATGGCATTCACTAATATTAGAACAAAAAAAAGAAGATTTTCTAAGTATAACAGACATTTAGAATTAATGATAAATTATGCGGAATGTGTGATTTTTGTTTCCGGTAATACAATCACATACGTTTAAACATCATTTCTGCGTCTCGATTGCTTCTTTCCTTAATTCACCTGCACATATATTTCATCATCTCTCCTGTAATGGACTTTTAGGAGTCTCCAGAGAAGACTTAAATCTTTGATAAAATCTGGAGAGATGTGGCAGAGTGAGCTGCGTATGAATGCCGGCTCCCGCTCACATCCGCTAGAGGGGGAGATCTGGAGAGATGTGGCAGAGTGAGCTGCGTACGAATGCCGGCTCTCGCTCACATCCGCTGGAGGGGGAGATCTGGAGAGATGTGGCAGAGTGAGCTGCGTGTTAATGCCGGCTCCCGCTCACATCCGCTAGAGGGGGAGATCTGGAGAGATGTGGCAGAGTGAGCTGCGTATGAATGCCGGCTGCCGCTCACATCCGCTAGAGGGGGAGATCTGGAGAGATGTGGCAGAGTGAGCTGCGTATGAATGCCGGCTGCCGCTCACATCCGCTGGAGGGGGAGATCTGGAGAGATGTGGCAGAGTGAGCTGCGTACGAATGCCGGCTCCCGCTCACATCCGCTAGAGGGGGAGATCTGGAGAGATGTGGCAGAGTGAGCTGCGTACGAATGCCGGCTCCCGCTCACATCCGCTAGAGGGGGAGATCTGGAGAGATGTGGCAGAGTGAGCTGCGTACGAATGCCGGCTCCCGCTCACATCCGCTAGAGGGGGAGATCTGGAGAGATGTGGCAGAGTGAGCTGCGTATGAATGCCGGCTCCCGCTCACATCCGCTAGAGGGGGAGATCTGGAGAGATGTGGCAGAGTGAGCTGCGTATGAATGCCGGCTCCCGCTCACATCCGCTGGAGGGGGAGATCTGGAGAGATGTGGCAGAGTGAGCTGCGTACGAATGCCGGCTCCCGCTCACATCCGCTGGAGGGGGAGATCTGGAGAGATGTGGTAGAGTGAGCTGCGTACGAATGCCGGCTCCCGCTCACATCCGCTAGAGGGGGAGATCTGGAGAGATGTGGCAGAGTGAGCTGCGTATGAATGCCGGCTCCCGCTCACATCCGCTAGAGGGGGAGATCTGGAGAGATGTGGCAGAGTGAGCTGCGTATGAATGCCGGCTCCCGCTCACATCCGCTAGAGGGGGAGATCTGGAGAGATGTGGCAGAGTGAGCTGCGTATGAATGCCGGCTCCCGCTCACATCCGCTGGAGGGGGAGATCTGGAGAGATGTGGCAGAGTGAGCTGCGTATGAATGCCGGCTCCCGCTCACATCCGCTAGAGGGGGAGATCTGGAGAGATGTGGTAGAGTGAGCTGCGTACGAATGCCGGCTCCCGCTCACATCCGCTAGAGGGGGAGATCTGGAGAGATGTGGCAGAGTGAGCTGCGTATGAATGCCGGCTCCCGCTCACATCCGCTAGAGGGGGAGATCTGGAGAGATGTGGCAGAGTGAGCTGCGTATGAATGCCGGCTCCCGCTCACACCTGCTGGAGGGGGAGATCTGGAGAGATGTGGCAGAGTGAGCTGCATATGAATGCTGGCTCCCGCTCACACCTGCTGGAGGGAGAGATCTGGAAAGATGTGGCAGAGTGAGCTGCGTACGAATGCCGGCTCCCGCTCACATCTGCTAGAGGGTGAGATCTGGAGAGATGTGGTAGAGTGAGCTGCGTACGAATGCCGGCTCCCGCTCACATCCGCTGGAGGGGGAGATCTGGAGAGATGTGGCAGAGTGAGCTGCGTACGAATGTCGGCTCCCGCTCACATCCGCTAGAGGGGGAGATCTGGAGAGATGTGGCAGAGTGAGCTGCGTATGAATGCCGGCTCCCGCTCACATCCGCTGGAGGGGGAGATCTGGAGAGATGTGGCAGAGTGAGCTGCGTACGAATGCCGGCTCTCGCTCACATCCGCTAGAGGGGGAGATCTGGAGAGATGTGGCAGAGTGAGCTGCGTACGAATGTCGGCTCCCGCTCACATCCGCTAGAGGGGGAGATCTGGAGAGATGTGGCAGAGTGAGCTGCGTATGAATGCCGGCTCCCGCTCACATCCGCTGGAGGGGGAGATCTGCAGAGATGTGGCAGAGTGAGCTGCGTATGAATGCCGGCTCCCGCTCACATCCGCTAGAGGGGGAGATCTGGAGAGATGTGGCAGAGTGAGCTGCGTACCAATGTCGGCTCACGCTCACATCCGCTGGAGGGGGAGATCTGGAGAGATGTGGCAGAGTGAGCTGCGTATGAATGCTGGCTGCCGCTCACATCCACTAGAGGGGGAGATCTGGAGAGATGTGGCAGAGTGAGCTGCGTATGAATGCCGGCTCCCGCTCACATCCGCTAGAGGGGGAGATCTGGAGAGATGTGGTAGAGTGAGCTGCGTATGAATGCCGGCTCCCGCTCACATCCGCTGGAGGGGGAGATCTGGAGAGATGTGGCAGAGTGAGCTGCGTATGAATGCTGGCTGCCGCTCACATCCACTAGAGGGGGAGATCTGGAGAGATGTGGCAGAGTGAGCTGCGTATGAATGCCGGCTCCCGCTCACATCCGTTGGAGGGAGAGATCTGGAGAGATGTGGCAGAGTGAGCTGCGTATGAATGCCGGCTCCCGCTCACATCCGCTAGAGAGGGAGATCTGGAGAGATGTGGCGCTGTGTATGAATGCCGGCTCCCGCTCACATCCGCTAGAGGGGGAGATCTGGAGAGATGTGGCAGAGTGAGTTGCGTATGAATGCCGGCTCCCGCTCACATCCGCTAGAGGGGGAGATCTGGAGAGATGTGGCAGAGTGAGCTGCGTATGAATGCCGGCTCCCGCTCACATCCGCTGGAGGGGGAGATCTGGAGAGATGTGGTAGAGTGAGCTGCGTATGAATGCCGGCTCCAGCTCACATCCGCTAGAGGGGGATATCTGGAGAGATGTGGTAGAGTGAGCTGCATATGAATGCCGGCTCCCGCTCACATCCGCTAGAGGGGGAGATCTGGAGAGATGTGGCAGAGTGAGCTGCGTATGAATGCCGGCTCCCGCTCACATCCGCTAGACGGGGAGATCTGGAGAGATGTGGTAGAGTGAGCTGCGTATGAATGCCGGCTGCCGCTCACATCCGCTGGAGGGGGAGATCTGGAGAGATGTGGCAGAGTGAGCTGCGTATGAATGCCGGCTGCCGCTCACATCTGCTAGAGGGGGAGATCTGGAGAGATGTGGCAGAGTGAGCTGCGTATGAATGCCGGCTGCCGCTCACATCCGCTGGAGGGGGAGATCTGGAGAGATGTGGCAGAGTGAGCTGCGTATGAATGCCGGCTCCCGCTCACATCCGCTAGAGGGGGAGATCTGGAGAGATGTGGCAGAGTGAGCTGCGTACGAATGCCGGCTCCCGCTCACATCCGCTAGAGGGGGAGATCTGGAGAGATGTGGCAGAGTGAGCTGCGTATGAATGCCGGCTCCCGCTCACATCCGCTAGAGGGGGAGATCTGGAGAGATGTGGCAGAGTGAGCTGCGTATGAATGCCGGCTCCCGCTCACATCCGCTGGAGGGGGAGATCTGGAGAGATGTGGTAGAGTGAGCTGCGTATGAATGCCGGCTCCCGCTCACATCCGCTAGAGAGGGAGATCTGGAGAGATGTGGCAGAGTGAGCTGCGTATGAATGCCGGCTCCCGCTCACATCCGCTGGAGGGGGAGATCTGGAGAGATGTGGCAGAGCGAGCTGCGTACGAATGCCGGCTCCCGCTCACATCCGCTAGAGGGGGAGATCTGGAGAGATATGGCAGAGTGAGCTGCGTATGAATGCCGGCTCCCGCTCACATCCGCTAGAGGGGGAGATCTGGAGAGATGTGGCAGAGTGAGCTGCGTAAGAATGCCGACTCCCGCTCACATCCGCTGGAGGGGGAGATCTGGAGAGATGTGGCAGAGTGAGCTGCGTACGAATGCCGGCTCCCGCTCACATCCGCTAGAGGGGGAGATCTGGAGAGATGTGGCAGAGTGAGCTGCGTACGAATGCCGGCTCCCGCTCACATCCGCTAGAGGGGGAGATCTGGAGAGATGTGGCAGAGTGAGCTGCGTACGAATGCCGGCTCCCGCTCACATCCGCTAGAGGGGGAGATCTGGAGAGATGTGGCAGAGTGAGCTGCGTATGAATGCCGGCTGCCGCTCACATCCGCTGGAGGGGGAGATCTGGAGAGATGTGGCAGAGTGAGCTGCGTACGAATGCCGGCTCCCGCTCACATCCGCTGGAAGGGGAGATCTGGAGAGATGTGGTAGAGTGAGCTGCATACGAATGCCGGCTCCCGCTCACATCCGCTAGAGGGGGAGATCTGGAGAGATGTGGCAGAGTGAGCTGCGTACGAATGCCGGCTCCCGCTCACATCCGCTGGAAGGGGAGATCTGGAGAGATGTGGTAGAGTGAGCTGCGTACGAATGCCGGCTCCCGCTCACATCCGCTAGAGGGGGAGATCTGGAGAGATGTGGCAGAGTGAGCTGCGTACGAATGCCGGCTCCCGCTCACATCCGCTGGAAGGGGAGATCTGGAGAGATGTGGTAGAGTGAGCTGCGTACGAATGCCGGCTCCCGCTCACATCCGCTAGAGGGGGAGATCTGGAGAGATGTGGCAGAGTGAGCTGCGTACGAATGCCGGCTCCCGCTCACATCCGCTAGAGGGGGAGATCTGGAGAGATGTGGCAGAGTGAGCTGCGTACGAATGCCGGCTCCCGCTCACATCCGCTAGAGGGGGAGATCTGTAGAGATGTGGCAGAGTGAGCTGCGTATGAATGCCGGCTCCCGCTCACATCCGCTAGAGGGGGAGATCTGGAGAGATGTGGCAGAGTGAGCTGCGTATGAATGCCGGCTCCCGCTCACATCCGCTAGAGGGGGAGATCTGGAGAGATGTGGCAGAGTGAGCTGCGTACGAATGCCGACTCCCGCTCACATCCGTTGGAAGGGGAGATCTGGAGAGATGTGGCAGAGTGAGCTGCGTATGAATGCCGACTCCCGCTCACATCCGCTGGAGGGAGACATCTGGAGAGATGTGGCAGTCGGCATAGTGAGCTGCATATGCCCTTGCGGGCTACGGGGGCTGGAGGAAGTCCCAGGTAAGTCCAGCTTTTTATTTTATGTTTCTGCTCAGGGTTCCTTCAAGGCCCATTTCACACATAACAAAATTTGCATGCAATTTGCGTTTTTGCTAGTCACTAATTTAATGAGGAACTGTTGCGAAAATCTTTATTTTAAAACAAATACAAATAAGAAGTGTGTTTCTTCCTGAGTAAAATGAGCCATAAATTACTTTTCTCCTATGTTGCTGTCACTTACAGTAAGTAGTAGAAATCTGAGCTAGTTGGGCTAGTCCATCTCTCCATAGGGGATTGTCAACATGGCCTTTATTCTTTATAAAGACATTCCCTGAAAAAGATTTATACAAAGATGCTGGCCAGCCTCCCTGCTCACCATACACTTTTTTTGTCAGTTGGACGGAGCAACTGCCATTCACTAAGTGCATTTTGAAAATAAAGAACCCCCGATGAGGAGATAGGCTAGTCCAAAACCTGGCACTTCTGTCACATTTCTACTACCTACTGTAAGTGACAACACCATAGGAGAAAAGTAATGTATGGCTCATTTTACTCTTAAAGAAACGTACTTCTTAATTGTATATGTTTACATATAATTTTACGTTTTAGAATTTTCGCGACAGGGATCCTTTAAGTCAATGGCATCACATTAGACTTGTGTTTGTGTGCAAATTTTCTGCTTAAGAAATTTGGCTGGAATGTGTGCTTTTCTTTTTTTTTGCACTGAACATGTGATCCGCATATCCAGACAAGCGGGAAATGGGAATTAACCCATTTGAATTTGATGTTTTATGTAAATTATCTTCAAAAAATTGAATTCCAAAATGTTGCATAAAATTGCACACAAAAAATGAAGAATTCAGAAACAAAAAAATGCAGAATACGAGGCCAGTTGCAACAGAATTTCTTTTTCTTCAGTTGCACTGCGGCTGTAACACGCGGTGCAACTCTTCAGCTGCGGTCTGGTGCGATTGTTCCAAATCACACCGCTACCGCAGTGCGCAAGTGTAAAAGTCGTCTTAAAAAGTTGCCGTCTTGTGGACGAATGATATTTTTGTTTATCTCATTGAGTTTTAGCTAACTATGCTGCATGCTGGGCAAGTGGATTTCAATCTAGCATTTTTTTTTTTTAGTTTTAAAAATACAGGTACAATTACAAATGCACTTATCTAATTCTAACACACTGTTTAATGTATAAATGTAAATTTTCTTGTTTTTACAAAAGGACCAATTGTGACTTTCTCTCCGGGAACCTCAAACACGATTGACGGCCTGTGCACACTGGGGGCTCGACTCACAAAAGTGTGATAACTGCTATCACAGCAACTATCACACGTTCTGCCGCGTGGCGGTTTGTGTGAGTAAAGGATTACTCCGCGTGATGATAAACGAACGTTTGCATGCGATCACGTTCGTTTTTCACGCTCATCATCGTGCGCAAACCTTCGTTTATCATGCGGAGTAATCCTCTACTCACACAAACCGCCGTGCCCGGCAGATCGCATGATAACTGCTGTGACAGCAACCCCAAGAATGGTTCTAAGCATTTTTTAAAACGCTTTTTTGGGGGGGGGACCTCTTGGCTAATGTTAGTCAATGGGATGGAGCACACCAGAGCGGCTCATTTTTCCACAAACGCAAACTCGGGGGCTGCAGCATTTTTGAGATTTCGGAGGCGTTTCTGCCTCAATGTAAAGTATAGGAAAGTGGAAAACCGCTCTGAAAAAGATCAGAGCGGTTTTCCAATCATTTTTGTTACAGTAGCTCTTCAGTAACAGCTTTACTGTAACAAAATGTAAAATCTGCTACACAAAAACGCTCCCAAAAACGCTAGGCATGTGTAGAAAACCTCTCTACACATGCCTAGAATCGCTCTGAAATCTGCTCCAAAACCTCTAACGTTTTAGGATGTGCTAGCAGTTTTTGGTGTGCACTGGGCCTAAGAGACAACAGAACCAGAAGCCTCTAAATGCAGTATTGATCAATAGAGGATTATTCCATAGGAGGCCCTAAACTCACACTATCAGAGTCACCGCCCAGGCAATCATCACTATATGGGCCTGTAGGGAATTACTTCTCATCTAGAATCGGGCAAAAGGACTTCCTCTCGGTCACACTCCTCAAAAAAACAAAAGATTGTAACAAGGGCTAAGGTCCAAAAACACTTTTATGGCTACATAAAAATAGTGGTGGGGTGGAATTGAAAGTGGTGAACTTCGACCATGATTCGCTTACTCTGTACAGTTTTATTAACACAAGCACTAAACCAGGGTGCCCAAACCTTGTCCTTCAGTACCATCAACAGTGCGTGTTTTGTAGGAGTCTACAGAGGTAGTTAATCAGTACATTGAGACACTGATTCCCTGTGAATACAGTATGGCCGGTTTCCGGCAAAGCATATGCTGTTGGTGGGCTTTGAGGACAGGATCGGGAAGCACTGCCCTAAGCAACAGGACTAGAAACCCCTGGGAGCTCTAGCAACATATCTCTCATTTCCTCCAGCCACTAGAGGTCAGCATCTGATGTACTGGAAATTAGTTTTCTGTTATTCTGAATATAAAACATGTCTTCCATACACGAAACCGAAACCCCTAGCGGTGAAAGGCAGCCAAAAGGAGGTACCGTCACTGGATAGAGTTTTCGGCTGTTGCCAGGCTAGCTAATCAAAACTGTAAATATTTACTACCAAAAGCTAAAATAAAAGTAACAATTCATTTCTTTTTGCTATTTTTATTTTTTACTTTTTTTTGCAAGGAGTTTGCACGGGCCTGCTTTTATATTATTAATGTCTCAGATCAAAGACTTAGACTTTATTTATATGCTGCTTTGCAAAGCATTGCAGATTATTTATCTCTGTATTAAATACGCCTGAATTTATAGGGTGAATAAATGAATTCTCGCACCCCCTGTTAAAAATCACAGCGCACACAAAAAACAGGTTGGATAATATGGAGACCCAGAAAGGGATTCTTAAACTGGTGATTAAATTAATTGATGACAGAATGAGAACAGGGACCTAATAATACACATGGATCACGCTTGTAGCGTCATTATTTATTTGTACACCACTAGGATGGAGTCCCGCGGGAAGAGGTTCTCCTGGTCGCCTCGCCGAAGCCTCCGTGTAACGGGACGCCTGCTTGTTTGCTCATTTGTACTTCGGAGGCCCGGCGCAGGATGTTTAATGTTGTCGGTGAAAAACGATCGACTTCAGAGTCGTGCCCTCTCGGATCCGCCAAGCCGGCCATTTACTAAACAGTCAATGTGGATGTTATTAATTGGGAATGGCAAACTGCGCTCGTCTCGGTGGGCGCCGCTGGATCGGTCATACAGCAGCATCCTTCAGGAATTAATAAAGCTCCGTGAGAAGACGGAACTGCCTTCAGTAATGGGCTGCATGTAGCGGTCACGCAATTAGCGCAAAATGAATTGGCTTGCTCCTGATTTATTAATTGGATCCAATGTTGTGCTAAGTGCAGCAAAACGCCAGAGGTTTGGGCTCTTAGGGGCCTCACTTGGTGTTTTTGGCTCTTAGAACTTGCTGAGGACATAGCAAAATTGAAAAGAAAAAAAGTTACCTTTGTTTAACGTGAACCTAAGATGAAAATCATCTAGTGAGATAAACAATTATATTTATCCTCCCACTCCTAAAAATGACTTTTTTAGGTACCCCGGGGTTTTCTGTTATATTTAAACATTTACAAAGTAGGTTGAATGTTTTACTGTACCTGCTCAGTGGCTGCCTATTAAGTGTCCCAGAGTTACAAATACATGAACTATTGACCTTTTCCTATTCATTTCCCTGCCCTCAGAAGTTGTATTCTGCCAGGAAACCTTTTATAGCTGTGATTTGCTCATCAGTGATGTTTAGTATATTCCTGGCAAGGTACCTACAAGACAGACGCATATCTGAAAAATTAACTCTTTCAGGCAGCAAAATAAAGCAAGTAAAGCAGCCTGGTTATTAAAGAGAATCTGTATTGTTAAAATCGCACAAAACTAAACATACCAGTGCGTTAGGGGACATCTCCTATTACCCTCTGTCACAATTTCGCCGCTCCTCGCCGCATTAAAAGTGGTTAAAAACAGTTTTAAAAAGTTTGTTTATAAACAAACAAAATGGCCACCAAAACAGGAAGTAGGTTGATGTACAGTATGTCCACACATAGAAAATACATCCATACACAAGCAGGCTGTATACACCCTTCCTTTTGAATCTCAAGAGATCATTTGTGTGTTTCTTTCCCCCTGCAGCTATCTTCCACTGAAGTGTCAGGCTTTTTCTTCCTGCAGAGTGCAGACAGCTCTGCCTGTATGTAATTCCTCACTATGTGAAAGCCCAGCCAGCTCAGAGGAGGATTTATCCAGCTTGTAAAAGATAAGAGAGAAGAGAGAAGCTGCTCTAATCTAAATAACACACAGGCAGTGTGCAGAGAGGGGCCTGGAGGGGGGAGATGCATCACAGAACCACAACACTGAAGAACTTGGCAGCCTTCCAGACACAGGCTGACAAGTCTGACAAGAGAGAGATAAGTTGATTTATTACAGAGATGGTGATAGTAGAACATGCTGCAGTAAGCCAGAACACATTAGAATAGCTTTTGGAACTTGTAGGATGATAAAAAACAGGATGCAATTTTTGTTACGGAGTCTCTTTAATATGTTTGTATTGTACGCACACGTTTATCCCATCATGTCACATGTCGCCTCGGGTACACTTTCAATTAACACTGAAGAGAGAAAAAAACAACTTATGATATATTTTTTGTGTAGTACTGATAATGAATAAAACATTAGTAGCAAAGAAAATATAGTCTCATATTTCTATTTTCAGTTTTATAGCTTTTTTTTCTTATAACATTGCATCATTCTGTCATATTTGCAGTTTACAAACTACACTCTGGCCCATATGCAATTCACTTTTTCACCTGAGTTTTCTCCCAGGTGATATTTTTAAACTTGTCAAAAAAATGCCCTTTAACCACTTACCGACCGCGCACTCATAACGCGCGTCGGCAAAGTGGTAGCTGCAGGACCAGCGACGCACATCTGCGTCGCTGGCTGCAAGCAAATTAATCAGGAAACAGCCGCTCGCGCGAGCGGCTGCTTCCTGTCAATTCACGGCGGGGGCTCCGTGAATAGCCTGCGGGTCGCCGATCGCGGCTCGCAGGCTAAATGTAAACACAAGCGGAAATAATCTGCTTTGTTTACATTTGTACAACGCTGCTAACAGTAGCAGCGTTGTAGTAGATCAGCGATCCCCGGCCAATCAGCGGCCGGGGATCGCTGTCACATGACAGGCAGGAGCCTGTTAGAGGCTGCACAGGACAGATCCGTTCCTGTGCAGCCTCTGATCTCCGAGGGGAAGGGAGGGAGGAGAGGGAGGGGGGGGAATTTCGCCGCGGAGGGGGGCTTTGAGGTGCCCCCCCCTGCCAGCCACACGCAGGCAGGAGCGATCAGTCCCCCCCAGCACATCATCCCCCTAGTGGGGAAAAAATGGGGGCGATCTGGTCGCTCTGCCTGTCACTTGATCTGTGCTGGGGGCTGTAGAGCCCACCCAGCACAGATCAGCGAAATCAGCGCTGGTCCTTAAGGGGGGGTAAAGGGTGGGTCCTCAAGTGGTTAAACCACCAGCAAGCAAACAAGTACTCAAAATAATGTTGTTAGTCCCTTTTCACTTACTTTGTAGTACTTTTTCCATGGCAAAGTGATAAAAAGTAATTATTATAAATTGAAAATGAAAAATGATCTCCTAGGAGAAAACTCAGGTTAAAAAGTGAATTGCATCTGGGCCTCTGTATGTTAAACTATGAAACAGAGCAGAGCTGATGACCCTTTGAACTTTCCTGCAGAAAAACCTCAAACTAACAAGACACAGTGGGCCAGATGCAATTCACTTTCTCTCCCATGTTTTCTCCTGGGAGATAATTTTTCAGCTTCAATTTCAAATAACTTTTAGCACTTTGCAATAAAAAAAATACCCAAAAGCAGGTGAAAAAGTACTGTCACAATTATTTTGAGTATTTTTTTTGCTTGCTGGTGGTTTAAAATGCATTTTATTTACAAGTTGTGAAAATTTAACCTGGGACAAAACTCAGGTGAAAAAGTGAATTGCATAAGGCCCAGTGAGAGACAGGTTGAGATAAGTGCTTCAAAAAACAGCACTGTTGCCGACTAAATAAGTTAGAGAGCTCAGAGGAGCTCTTTTGCATAGATAATAATAAGTGAAGTTTCTTAACTCTTCCTGTACTGGAAACAATATGAGATTTATATCTTTGGTACTAATGTTCTATTTCTTAGCTGTACTACACATACAAATCATTATCGCATACGTTTATTTTCACTTCAGATTCCCTTTAAGGCCCCCAGCTACATCACAACGTTTCTCTTTAATCATATGCATTCCACAGAACATTATTTTCAATGAAATATACGCATAAAATGTTTAGGTGAAAGAAAAATGTATGTTCAAAGCAAATAAAGGAAACTGATCCACCAGCTTAAAGGGTCCCGGTGACTGACAGGTGCCTGCTCACAGCCAGCCTTAAAGCGGTATTGTCACCATAAAAATCAAATTTCAACAGCAACTGGTCTGAGTGTATTAAGTGATAAAGATGCTAATCCTGCATTCAGAACTTGCAAAACTTTTTCTGCTGTTATGTTTTGGAGTTATCACATACTTAAGGAGCACTGGCCCTAGTGCCAAACAGTGCCAAAGAGTTGAATGCTGGGAGTTCTTTTTATCTCTAATATATTCCTCCTCTTCCTTTTTTTCCCCTGCCTAGCTGCTTATCAGAAACTCCCTCTGATTACTTGTGTTTACAAGCAAGGCTGAGGTGACTCAGTGATTGGAGGATGAGACAGTGCAGTTCTTAGTATACACCTCAGTGGGAGTGTCTGAAGACTCTGGGAGGAGGGCAGCTAATGACTACATAATGAGCAAGAGAAGGGAGGGGGGGGGGGCAAGAGTCAGGGAGGAAATGATGTCAGCATTAGCTTGGCAAGATGGCCACTGCCTAGAATAGGATTTTCTGCTTTTCCTTTATAAAATTCACAGGAATCATTACATGGATAGCACAATACATCTAATATGTAAGTAGAAGTAGTATTTATCTATTTATATATGTGTTTTTTATTTCTAGGTTAGCATGGGTGCCGCTTGCTCTTTAAGCACTTTGAGTGGACTTTGGGTGCATGTGCAATGGGTGGAGCTACAGTACGCCAGCTGGGACCCCCGCTGATGCGTCACAAGATTTTGGAAACACTCGTGTCCCCAAGTGCTACCGTAGTTCTAAAGACAGGGCCTCCATACTGCGTGGGTTGCACACACAAGTGCTTCTGAAGACAGGGCCTCCATACTGTTCTCTGGTTGAACTCGATGGACGTATGTCTTTTTTCAACCAAAATAACTATGTAACTATGCATGTGTGGGGTGCACTGAGAGGTTACCGGGAAGGCTCTATGAGATCCAGAGTCTTCTCCTCCAGAGGTGAGTATCTGACTTTTTTTACCGTCGCTTTAGACTTGCTTTAAAACGTTTTATATATATATATATATATATATATATATATATATATATATATATATATATATATATATATATATATATTATCAGTGTTCCTCAACCCTTACTTAACCTTTTCAGGACCAGCTGCCTAACCCCCCCTTAAGGACCAGGCAATTTGGCATTGGGGGGCACGTTTGGGGGGGGAGGGTCAGGCAGCCGGATCCCTGGTAGGGCTTGCTGGGCATGGTGTCCCCAGTGTAGCCAGGTGTCCCCCCTGTAGCCAGCAGCCTTTACTCACCTCCCAGTGATGAGCAGTTGTGGACAGCTCCGCTCTCGCCGGCATCTCCCGCTCGTACTGCCACTAAGCTCCGGGTCGCGGCTAAATGACATCATCAAGCAGGGACCCGATACTTACGTCAGAGCGAGCGGGGGTGCCAGCCAGAGCGGAGGGGAGTGCCAATCGCTAGGGGGAGCATCAGGAAGGTGAGTGGATCCCCTTCTCCCCCCCCCCCCCCTACCGCCGGCGAACATAGTGATCACCTGATCAGGTGCCAAGCGCTATGGCTGCTGATCACTGAGGGGCTATGTCAGCTGTCATGTGACAGCTTAATCTCCCCTCTCGGTGCGCACGATCGCGTCTGGAGTGGAAACGGCAGGCGGCATAAATCCTACGCCGCATCAAGCTTAGACAGCCAGAGGTGCAGTGAAGAATTTACCTACTGTGGTCACCTGAAGTGAGAGAGATATGGAGGCTGCCATATTTAGCTCCTTTTGAACAATGCCAGTAATCCAGTCACACTTCAGTCAGAGCACCTGATCTGTCTGCTTGTTCAGGGGTTATGGCTACAAGCATTAGAGGCAGAGGATCAGCAGGACAGCCAGGCAATAGGCATTGTTTAAAAGGAAATAAATATGGCAGCCTCTGCCGCCTAAAATACTGTATTTAGGAGTAAACCTATCTATTCTTTTTGTTCTGCATTATGAAATACAATCCTGAGCACTTCTCAATGTAGACATGAAGGTCACGCAGCGACCAGACGACCCAAATCAAACGGATGATGGAGGAAACCAACAAAGGCTTTTCCAAGCAGCTTGTCTGAACTTTGACCCCTCAGAAGGTCAAAAGCCGGATTCAAGTTCCTTCAAAGTTGTCTGTCTCCGGGGAAACGCTCCAGACATGCATAATGAATATGTATGTTGTCTGCCCGCCCTCTCCAACTTGTCCTCATTGTCCCGAGAGGCCCCGATGCAGCGACTGCACCTCTACGGGACGACCGTGTGACTCCACGGTGCAGATTTGTCTTTGCAAGAAGCATTTTTTGTGATTTTTTTAAAACCAATTGCTCATAGATGGTGTGACAGAACAGAACCTAATGGTGATTAAAACAACTCTTTCATCCCGTGCTAAACTTATAGATTCATAGGCCCATATGCAATTCTCTTTTTCACCTGTGTTTTCTCCTAGGAGATAATTTTTATTTAAAATACCTTTTCAGATTTTTTTAGTTTACTTCCTTAACCTTGCCCTGCACAAATTTCTCAGCAGAGGACCCAAAAGAAGGTGAAAGAGTACTGTCACAATTATTCTGAGTATTTTTTTTTTTACTTGCTGGTGGCTTAAGAAGTGCTTTATTTCCAAGGTAGGAAAATATCACCTAAGAGAAAAAGGAAATTGCATATGAGCATAGTCTTTGTCTTGGCTTCGTTATAATAAAAATAATAATAGTAAAAACGACTACCGCCGCCGCCACCACTACTACTACTACTGTGTTGTGTTAAAGTAAACTGAAGTTAAAGTGGACCTGAACTCCTCTCTGCTATAAAAGATACAAAACAGCATAATAACCTTTAAACAAACAACATTTCTTTGTTACAGCTGATACAAGTCCTGCTATAAATCTGCACTGCAGTTTCTACTTCCTGATTCATGGAAGCAGACATATTGTTTACAGCATGTGCTTTCAAATGGCCTTATCTGCTTACCTGCCATGGCAGTCATGTGACACAGGGGAGAGATCATATTACAACTAGTGATTAGACACAAATGAGGGGTAATTACACAGGCTAAACTCTTTAAAATACATACAGGGTGCCTTTCTGTTACCGTATATACTCGAGTATAAGCCGACCCGAGTATAAGCCGACCCCCCAACTTTGACCCCCAAAATATGGAAAATATGATTGACTCAAATATAAGCCAAGGGTAGAAAATGCAGCAGGTACCAGATAAACTGTGTTAGGCTGGAAGAAGTCCCAGGTACATAAATGACAACTGTTAGGTGTTGCTGGGCATAATGTAGCAGTGATGGCTGATCAATAGGGTGGTGTAGGCAAAAAGATGCTGTAGCAACAGATTCAGATACTTTAATGAATAAATTTTGATGTATAAAATCTACAGGGCCTTCCCATGTTCTAATGTTCTAAATTTAGTGTTCCGGGCAGTGGGGGACATGTAATTATGATGATTGTGACCCGCTACAGTGGCTCTGCATAAGCTAAATGTTTCAGGTAGCGCGTGGCATGTAAATATGATGACCGTTTCCCCCTCGATTGGTTCTGCATCAGGCCATCAGCTACTGTAAGTGTTCCGGGCAGCGGATAAAATCTAAGTTATTCCTTGCTTAGTGTGGCTTCCCCGATTAATTCCCTGCTTAAGTAGAATGCTGCACAGCAAACGGGGCTGCTTTCACTCACCGGTCAGCGCTCTCATCGGTCAGTGCCGCTTGCCGCGATATCCATTCATCAGCCTCTGCGCAGTCCCATCTGAATGACGCGATGTGGCACCACTAGAAGGCGTCTTAATTTATGCAGAGCTACTGGCCGGGTGTTACGGTCATCATAATTACATTCCTCCCGCTGCCTGCAACACTTTGCTTATGCCAAGGGCCACCCGGGGGAGAGCTGCAGATACATCAGAGGGGGACCCAGGAAATGTGACTCGAGTATAAGCCGAGACCCCCACTTTTGGGCCCAAAATCTCGGCTTATACTCAAGTATATACGGTATTTGTCCTGGTATCCTTTGCAAGAGCTCACGTCCACTTTAACCGCTTCTCCCTTTCATTCCCCAATAACTTTATCAAACCTTATCTCAACAAAATAATCTATATCTGTATCTTTGTTTTTTGCCACCAATTAGGCTTTCTTTGGGAGGTACAATATGCTAAGAATTATTTTATTCTAAATGCATTTTAACGGGAAGAATAAGAAAAAAAATTGAAAAAGTAATTGTTTCTAATTTTTTGGCCATTGTAGTTTTAAAATAATACATGCTACCATAATTAAAATTCACACATTGTATTTGCCCATTTGTCTCGATTATTAGAATGTTAAAATGATATTCCTAGTACAATGTATGGTGACAATATTTTATTTGGAAATTAAGGTACATTTTTTCAGTTCATCCATCACTGATTTCTAGCCCATAATTTAATAATAATATACCCTCTTAACATACTGTACATATTAAAATTGTTGTATTCCCTAATGCCTGTAGGTGTAATTTTACTATTTGGCCACAAGATGCCTTGGCACAGTAATTCCTATAAGCGTACAATAAGTACGCTACATAGGAAGCAATGTGTTACATTGTAACTAAGGAAGTGACACAAGCATTTCATCGATGTCTGCATAATGGTGGCCTAGAGGGAGATGAATGGATGGAAACAATGTTCCCATTAATAAATCTAACGATCGGTGGCAAAAGCGGCGGAAACGAGCGAGCGGGAAGCACTATTTAAGAAT
The DNA here is from genome assembly GCF_040937935.1 of Hyperolius riggenbachi. Taxonomy (NCBI): domain Eukaryota; kingdom Metazoa; phylum Chordata; class Amphibia; order Anura; family Hyperoliidae; genus Hyperolius; species Hyperolius riggenbachi. Next base: position 296,533,586 of record NC_090654.1, on the reverse strand, counting down.
GCTCCCTGATTTTGAACAAAAACAGTGTTAATCCTCCGCGGACATGTACGGATTGGCTCAGGGCAATTTTATCCCCTGCCATCAATCCCCCCCAATTGCTGACATCATCACGATCGCAGGCTTCCACTCGCACAATCGCATGCAAAGCCCCCTAAACTCACACTCTCTTATGTTTTATCTTAGTATCTCCCAAGTACCGCACCTGTCAGAGCCACTCCCATATCACACTCTCTGATCTTTTATCCTAGTATCTCCCAATAACTGCACCTGTCGGAGCCACTCCCATATCACACTCTCTGATCTTTTCTCTTGGTATCTCCCAAGAACTGCACCTGTCGGAGCCACTCCCATATCACACTCTCTGATCTTTTCTCTTGGTATCTCCCAAGAACTGCACCTGTCGGAGCCACTCCCATATCACACTCTCTGATATTTTCTCTTGGTATCTCCCAAGAACTGCACCTGTCAGAGCCACTCCCATATCACACTCTCTGATCTTTTCTCTTGGTATCTCCCAAGAGCTGCACCTGTCAGAGCCACTCCCATATCACACTCTCTGATCTTTTCTCTTGGTATCTCCCAAGAACTGCACCTGTCAGAGCCACTCCCATATCACTCTCTCTGATCTTTTATCCTGGTATCTCCCAAGAGCTGCACCTGTCGGAGCCACTCCCATATCACACTCTCTGATCTTTTCTCTTGGTATCTCCCAGTACTGCACCTGTCAGAGCCACTCCCATATCACACTCTCTGATCTTTTCTCTTGGTATCTCTCAAGAACCGCACCTGTCGGAGCCACTCCCATATCACACTCTCTGATCTTTTCTCTTGGTATCTCCCAAGAACCGCACCTGTCAGAGCCACTCCCATATCACACTCTCTGACCTTTTATCTTGGTATCTCCCAAGAACTGCACCTGTCAGCCACTCCCATATCACACTCTCTGATCTTTTATCTTGGTATCTCCCAAGAGCTGCACCTGTCAGAGCCACTCCCATATCACACTCTCTGATCTTTTATCTTGGTATCTCCCAAGAGCTGCACCTGTCGGAGCCACTCCCATATCACACTCTCTGATCTTTTCTCTTGGTATCTCCCAAGAGCTGCACCTGTCGGAGCCACTCCCATATCACACTCTCTGATCTTTTCTCTTGGTATCTCCCAAGAGCTGCACCTGTCGGAGCCACTCCCATATCACACTCTCTGATCTTTTCTCTTGGTATCTCCCAAGAACCGCACCTGTCGGAGCCACTCCCATATCACACTCTCTGATCTTTTCTCTTGGTATCTCCCAAGTACTGCACCTGTCGGAGCCACTCCCATATCACACTCTCTGATCTTATCTCTTGGTATCTCCCAAGAGCTGCACCTGTCGGAGCCACTCCCATATCACATTCTCTGATCTTTTATCTTGGTATCTCCCAAGAGCTGCACCTGTCAGAGCCACTCCCATATCACACTCTCTGATCTTTTATCTTGGTATCTCCCAAGAGCTGCACCTGTCAGAGCCACTCCCATATCACACTCTCTGATCTTTTATCTTGGTATCTCCCAAGAGCTGCACCTGTCGGAGCCACTCCCATATCACACTCTCTGATCTTTTCTCTTGGTATCTCCCAAGAGCTGCACCTGTCGGAGCCACTCCCATATCACACTCTCTGATCTTTTCTCTTGGTATCTCCCAAGAGCTGCACCTGTCAACAAACAAGGACACTCCCATATCACACTCTCTGATCTTTTATCCCGGTATCTCCCAAGAGCTGCACCTGTCGGAGCCACTCCCATATCACACTCTCTGATCTTTTCTCTTGGTATCTCCCAAGAACCGCACCTGTCGGAGCCACTCCCATATCACACTCTCTGATCTTTTCTCTTGGTATCTCCCAAGTACTGCACCTGTCGGAGCCACTCCCATATCACACTCTCTGATCTTTTCTCTTGGTATCTCCCAAGAGCTGCACCTGTCGGAGCCACTCCCATATCACACTCTCTGATATTTTCTCTTGGTATCTCCCAAGAACTGCACCTGTCAGAGCCACTCCCATATCACACTCTCTGATCTTTTCTCTTGGTATCTCCCAAGAGCTGCACCTGTCGGAGCCACTCCCATATCACACTCTCTGATCTTTTCTCTTGGTATCTCCCAAGAACCGCACCTGTCGGAGCCACTCCCATATCACACTCTCTGATCTTTTCTCTTGGTATCTCCCAAGTACTGCACCTGTTGGAGCCACTCCCATATCACACTCTCTGATCTTTTCTCTTGGTATCTCCCAAGAGCTGCACCTGTCAGAGCCACTCCAATATCACACTCTCTGATATTTTCTCTTGGTATCTCCCAAGAACTGCACCTGTCGGAGCCACTCCCATATCACACTCTCTGATCTTATCTCTTGGTATCTCCCAAGAGCTGCACCTGTCAGAGCCACTCCCATATCACACTCTCTGATCTTTTCTCTTGGTATCTCCCAAGAGCTGCACCTGTCGGAGCCACTCCCATATCACACTCTCTGATCTTTTCTCTTGGTATCTCCCAAGAACCGCACCTGTCGGAGCCACTCCCATATCACACTCTCTGATCTTTTCTCTTGGTATCTCCCAAGTACTGCACCTGTCGGAGCCACTCCCATATCACACTCTCTGATCTTTTCTCTTGGTATCTCCCAAGAGCTGCACCTGTCGGAGCCACTCCCACATCACACTCTCTGATCTTTTCTCTTGGTATCTCCCAAGAGCTGCACCTGTCGGAGCCACTCCCACATCACACTCTCTGATCTTTTCTCTTGGTATCTCCCAAGAGCTGCACCTGTCGGAGCCACTCCCACATCACACTCTCTGATCTTTTCTCTTAGTATCTCCCAAGTACTGCACCTGTCGGAGCCACTCCCACATCACACTCTCTGATCTTTTCTCTTGGTATCTCCCAAGTACTGCACCTGTCGGAGCCACTCCCATATCACACTCTCTGATCTTATCTCTTGGTATCTCCCAAGAGCTGCACCTGTCAGAGCCACTCCCATATCACACTCTCTGACCTTTTCTCTTGGTATCTCCCAAGAGCTGCACCTGTCGGAGCCACTCCCATATCACACTCTCTGATCTTTTATCTTGGTATCTCCCAAGAGCTGCACCTGTCAGAGCCACTCCCATATCACACTCTCTGATCTTTTCTCTTGGTATCTCCCAAGAGCTGCACCTGTCGGAGCCACTCCCATATCACACTCTCTGATCTTTTCTCTTGGTATCTCCCAAGAACCGCACCTGTCGGAGCCACTCCCATATCACACTCTCTGATCTTTTCTCTTGGTATCTCCCAAGTACTGCACCTGTCGGAGCCACTCCCATATCACACTCTCTGATCTTTTCTCTTGGTATCTCCCAAGAGCTGCACCTGTCGGAGCCACTCCCACATCACACTCTCTGATCTTTTCTCTTGGTATCTCCCAAGAGCTGCACCTGTCGGAGCCACTCCCACATCACACTCTCTGATCTTTTCTCTTGGTATCTCCCAAGAGCTGCACCTGTCGGAGCCACTCCCACATCACACTCTCTGATCTTTTCTCTTGGTATCTCCCAAGTACTGCACCTGTCGGAGCCACTCCCACATCACACTCTCTGATCTTTTCTCTTGGTATCTCCCAAGTACTGCACCTGTCGGAGCCACTCCCATATCACACTCTCTGATCTTATCTCTTGGTATCTCCCAAGAGCTGCACCTGTCAGAGCCACTCCCATATCACACTCTCTGACCTTTTCTCTTGGTATCTCCCAAGAGCTGCACCTGTCGGAGCCACTCCCATATCACACTCTCTGATCTTTTATCTTGGTATCTCCCAAGAGCTGCACCTGTCGGAGCCACTCCCATATCACTCTCTCTGATCTTTTATCCTGGTATCTCCCAAGAGCTGCACCTGTCGGAGCCACTCCCATATCACACTCTCTGATCTTTTCTCTTGGTATCTCCCAAGAGCTGCACCTGTCGGAGCCACTCCCATATCACACTCTCTGATCTTTTCTCTTGGTATCTCCCAAGAGCTGCACCTGTCGGAGCCACTCCCATATCACACTCTCTGATCTTTTCTCTTGGTATCTCCCAAGAACCGCACCTGTCGGAGCCACTCCCATATCACACTCTCTGATCTTTTCTCTTGGTATCTCCCAAGAGCTGCACCTGTCAGAGCCACTCCCATATCACACTCTCTGACCTTTTCTCTTGGTATCTCCCAAGAGCTGCACCTGTCAGAGCCACTCCCATATCACACTCTCTGATATTTTCTCTTGGTATCTCCCAAGAGCTGCACCTGTCAGAGCCACTCCCATATCACACTCTCTGACCTTTTATCTTGGTATCTCCCAAGAGCTGCACCTGTCAGAACCACTTCCATATCACACTCTCTGATCTTTTATCTTGGTATCTCCCAAGAGCTGCACCTGTCAACAAACAAGGACACTCCCATATCACACTCTCTGATCTTTTATCCCGGTATCTCCCAAGAGCTGCACCTGTCAGAGCCACTCCCATATCACTCTCTCTGATCTTTTCTCTTGGTATCTCCCAAGAGCTGCACCTGTCGGAGCCACTCCCACATCACACTCTCTGATCTTTTCTCTTGGTATCTCCCAAGAGCTGCACCTGTCAGAGCCACTCCCACATCACACTCTCTGATCTTTTCTCTTGGTATCTCCCAAGAGCTGCACCTGTCAGAGCCACTCCCATATCACTCTCTCTGATCTTTTCTCTTGGTATCTCCCAAGAGCTGCACCTGTCAGAGCCACTCCCATTTCACTCTCTGTGATCTTTTCTCTTGGTATCTCCCAAGTACTGCACCTGTCGGAGCCACTCCCATATTACACTCTCTGACCTTTAATCTTGGTATCGCTCAAGAGCTGCACCTGTCAGAGCCACTCCCATATCACACTCTCTGATCTTTTCTCTTGGTATCTCCCAGTACTGCACCTGTCAGAGCCACTCCCATATCACACACTCTGACCTTTTCTCTTGGTATCTCCCAAGAGCTGCACCTGTCGGAGCCACTCCCATATCACACTCTCTGATCTTTTCTCTTGGTATCTCCCAAGAGCTGCACCTGTCGGAGCCACTCCCATATCACACTCTCTGATCTTTTCTCTTGGTATCTCCCAAGAGCTGCACCTGTCGGAGCCACTCCCATATCACACTCTCTGATCTTTTATCTTGGTATCTCCCACGAGCTACACCTGTCAACAAACAAGAACACTCCCATATCACACTCTCTGATCTTTTATCCCGGTATCTCCCAAGAGCTGCACCTGTCAGAGCCACTCCCATATCACTCTCTCTGATCTTTTCTCTTGGTATCTCCCAAGAGCTGCACCTGTCGGAGCCACTCCCACATCACACTCTCTGATCTTTTCTCTTGGTATCTCCCAAGAGCTGCACCTGTCAGAGCCACTCCCACATCACTCTCTCTGATCTTTTCTCTTGGTATCTCCCAAGAGCTGCACCTGTCAGAGCCACTCCCATTTCACTCTCTGTGATCTTTTCTCTTGGTATCTCCCAAGTACTGCACCTGTCGGAGCCACTCCCATATTACACTCTCTGACCTTTAATCTTGGTATCTCTCAAGAGCTGCACCTGTCAGAGCCACTCCCATATCACACTCTCTGATCTTTTCTCTTGGTATCTCCCAGTACTGCACCTGTCAGAGCCACTCCCATATCACACACTCTGACCTTTTATCTTGGTATCTCCCAAGAGCTGCACCTGTCGGAGCCACTCCCATATCACACTCTCTGATCTTTTCTCTTGGTATCTATCTCCCAAGAGCTGCACCTGTCGGAGCCACTCCCATATCACACTCTCTGATCTTTTCTCTTGGTATCTCCCAAGAACCGCACCTGTCGGAGCCACTCCCATATCACACTCTCTGATCTTTTCTCTTGGTATCTCCCAAGTACTGCACCTGTCGGAGCCACTCCCATATCACACTCTCTGATCTTTTCTCTTGGTATCTCCCAAGAGCTGCACCTGTCGGAGCCACTCCCATATCACACTCTCTGATCTTTTCTCTTGGTATCTCCCAAGAGCTGCACCTGTCGGAGCCACTCCCATATCACACTCTCTGATCTTTTATCTTGGTATCTCCCACGAGCTACACCTGTCAACAAACAAGGACACTCCCATATCACACTCTCTGATCTTTTATCCCGGTATCTCCCAAGAGCTGCACCTGTCAGAGCCACTCCCATATCACTCTCTCTGATCTTTTCTCTTGGTATCTCCCAAGAGCTGCACCTGTCGGAGCCACTCCCACATCACACTCTCTGATCTTTTCTCTTGGTATCTCCCAAGAGCTGCACCTGTCAGAGCCACTCCCACATCACTCTCTCTGATCTTTTCTCTTGGTATCTCCCAAGAGCTGCACCTGTCAGAGCCACTCCCATTTCACTCTCTGTGATCTTTTCTCTTGGTATCTCCCAAGTACTGCACCTGTCGGAGCCACTCCCATATTACACTCTCTGACCTTTAATCTTGGTATCTCTCAAGAGCTGCACCTGTCAGAGCCACTCCCATATCACACTCTCTGATCTTTTCTCTTGGTATCTCCCAGTACTGCACCTGTCAGAGCCACTCCCATATCACACACTCTGACCTTTTATCTTGGTATCTCCCAAGAGCTGCACCTGTCGGAGCCACTCCCATATCACACTCTCTGATCTTTTCTCTTGGTATCTATCTCCCAAGAGCTGCACCTGTCGGAGCCACTCCCATATCACACTCTCTGATCTTTTCTCTTGGTATCTCCCAAGAACCGCACCTGTCGGAGCCACTCCCATATCACACTCTCTGATCTTTTCTCTTGGTATCTCCCTAGTACTGCACCTGTCGGAGCCACTCCCATATCACACTCTCTGATCTTTTCTCTTGGTATCTCCCAAGAGCTGCACCTGTCGGAGCCACTCCCATATCACACTCTCTGATATTTTCTCTTGGTATCTCCCAAGAACTGCACCTGTCAGAGCCACTCCCATATCACACTCTCTGATCTTTTCTCTTGGTATCTCCCAAGAGCTGCACCTGTCGGAGCCACTCCCATATCACACTCTCTGATCTTTTCTCTTGGTATCTCCCAAGAACCGCACCTGTCGGAGTCACTCCCATATCACACTCTCTGATCTTTTCTCTTGGTATCTCCCAAGTACTGCACCTGTCGGAGCCACTCCCATATCACACTCTCTGATCTTTTCTCTTGGTATCTCCCAAGAGCTGCACCTGTCAGAGCCACTCCCATATCACACTCTCTGATATTTTCTCTTGGTATCTCCCAAGAACTGCACCTGTCAGAGCCACTCCCATATCACACTCTCTGATCTTTTCTCTTGGTATCTCCCAAGAGCTGCACCTGTCGGAGCCACTCCCATATCACACTCTCTGATCTTTTCTCTTGGTATCTCCCAAGAACCGCACCTGTCGGAGCCACTCCCATATCACACTCTCTGATCTTTTCTCTTGGTATCTCCCAAGTACTGCACCTGTCGGAGCCACTCCCATATCACACTCTCTGATCTTTTCTCTTGGTATCTCCCAAGAGCCGCACCTGTCGGAGCCACTCCCATATCACACTCTCTGATCTTTTCTCTTGGTATCTCCCAAGAGCTGCACCTGTCAGAGCCACTCCCATATCACACTCTCTGACCTTTTCTCTTGGTATCTCCCAAGAGCTGCACCTGTCAGAGCCACTCCCATATCACACTCTCTGATATTTTCTCTTGGTATCTCCCAAGAGCTGCACCTGTCAGAGCCACTCCCATATCACACTCTCTGACCTTTTATCTTGGTATCTCCCAAGAGCTGCACCTGTCAGAGCCACTCCCATATCACACTCTCTGATCTTTTATCTTGGTATCTCCCAAGAGCTGCACCTGTCAACAAACAAGGACACTCCCATATCACACTCTCTGATCTTTTATCCCGGTATCTCCCAAGAGCTGCACCTGTCAGAGCCACTCCCATATCACTCTCTCTGATCTTTTCTCTTGGTATCTCCCAAGAGCTGCACCTGTCGGAGCCACTCCCACATCACACTCTCTGATCTTTTCTCTTGGTATCTCCCAAGAGCTGCACCTGTCAGAGCCACTCCCACATCACACTCTCTGATCTTTTCTCTTGGTATCTCCCAAGAGCTGCACCTGTCAGAGCCACTCCCATATCACTCTCTCTGATCTTTTCTCTTGGTATCTCCCAAGAGCTGCACCTGTCAGAGCCACTCCCATTTCACTCTCTGTGATCTTTTCTCTTGGTATCTCCCAAGTACTGCACCTGTCGGAGCCACTCCCATATTACACTCTCTGACCTTTAATCTTGGTATCTCTCAAGAGCTGCACCTGTCAGAGCCACTCCCATATCACACTCTCTGATCTTTTCTCTTGGTATCTCCCAGTACTGCACCTGTCAGAGCCACTCCCATATCACACACTCTGACCTTTTATCTTGGTATCTCCCAAGAGCTGCACCTGTCGGAGCCACTCCCATATCACACTCTCTGATCTTTTCTCTTGGTATCTCCCAAGAGCTGCACCTGTCGGAGCCACTCCCATATCACACTCTCTGATCTTTTCTCTTGGTATCTCCCAAGTACTGCACCTGTCGGAGCCACTCCCATATTACACACTCTGTGGATTAGCTGTATTCTGCATGCGTGTTTTTAATGCTTGCCATTTGTCTTGCGGGAGAGACAGATTCACTTTTTGAAGCAAGTAAGCCGTCTAGTTATAACTGTTGCAGGAGTTGGATGCTCCTTTGGACCTCTTTGGAATCAGTGTGTATTTTGAGTTTGCTTTAATAAAATACTTTGGACACAATGCCAGCTTTCACCTTTCTTCAGATACGGGCCATGTAATTAGCCTTCTTTTTATTGATTTAGTTAATAAAGGTTAATTTTATTTTATTAGTTGGTATTTGCAGGTGGAGCGTCATTGAGCTTTCTAGTTACCCTTTTAGAATCCTGAAAGGTTATTCCTAAAAATATAGTTTGTGTTATATGCTACAATGAGATAAGAATCCATCTAATAACAAGATAATTATCTGGGTAACATCCCAGGCATTCCAACGCTGCCCTCTATGGCCAAAATCAGTATTACAATGACTGTAATAAAGTGGACCTAAACTCAGAACTTCCTCTCAGAACTCAGAACTTATTAGCGAATGAATGAGAGGTGAAAATTGCTCTGATGCATAAGGTGGAAAATCCCCGCGGGCTGAAATGGTTAAACAAAAACAAAAAAACAAAAACAACAACATTTCTTTGTTACAGCTGATACAAATCCTAAAATAAATCTACACAGTTTCTACTTCCTGTTTTTACTTCCTGCTTTTGTGGAAACAGACATATTAACATCCTGTGCTTTCAAATGAGCTTATCTGCCATCTCTGTCAGGTGACATAGGGGAGAGATCAAATTACAACTTGTGATTAGACACACATGAGGGGCAATTAGAGAGGCTAAACTCTCTAAATACATACAAGGTGCACTTCTCTGTTTTCCTTCTGTCTTGTGCAAGAATTCAGGTCCACTTTAAGAAAAATGAAAAAGAAAAAAAAAAGAACTGTTAGGCCTGGAACCCACTACAAATCGCAATCGCTAGCATTTTGTATGAGCGTTTTGTAAGCGATTTTATGAGCGTTTTCAGTAGCGATTTTAAAAAGTGCAATCAATTTGCCAGCGATTGCGTAGCGATTAGCATTTTTCATTCTGATTGGTCCTTTCAATTCATTTTCATAGTTACATAGTTATTTTGGTTCAAAAAAGACATACAGTGGCCTCAATTCACTAAGCTTATCTCCTGTCTTTAATAACTCTTCTAGAGTGATCACCATGGTGATAAGGCATGTAGTATTCAGGAAACATTTTACCTCAGGCAAACCTAAAGTTAACTCTTCTGTCTTTAAGTTAACTCTTCAATCCTTAAAATAACTCCAGAGTTAAAGACAGGCTGTTTATTAACTGTGTGTGAAAATAACTACAGAGGAGGTAAATTAACTACAGAGGAGGTAAAATAACTACAGAAGAGGTGACTTAACTACAGAGGAGGTAAAATAACTACAGAGGAGGTAACTTAAGGAATGAAGAGATAAGATAACTCTCTCACTGTGTGGAGGTAAGTTTTCTCTTGCCTTATTATCTCCAGCATGATCTTAGTGAATTCAGGCCAATGTGCAGTAATGTCAAAACGCTAGTAAATCGCTCTGTGTAGGATTGCGAGCGATTATGCCAGCGTTTATATACTTTACATTGCAGAAACGCTAACGCTCAAAAATGCTGCATGTCCTGCGTTTGTGTTTTGGTCATCGCAATCGCTCCAGTGGAATCTGGCCCATCCATTCACATTAGCTGAGCGTTTAGGGAAATCGCTAACGGTTTGAATCGCTCCCTAAACGCTAGCGATCTAGTGGCTTCCAGAACAGAACTACAAATTTCACTTTTGGTTTAAAAGATTAAATGCAAAATAAAAACATACAGAGAGAAAAAAAACCTGGTATAAAATGACTGGAAGGGTAATAAAGTTTAATTCTAGAGTCTGCAGTTATATTCTGGATAACAGTAGCAAAAATAACTTTTACAGTCCACACTTTTCTTTCTCTCTGTCATGTCTTGTCTAAAACGGAATAATTTTCATGAAATGTCATCCTCAGTTTTTCCTTAGTCTTCTTCCATGGAGCTTCCCAAGCATTTGTTTGTGTGTCTGTTGCCATTGTCCTGAAGACTGAAGTAATATTCGACACACACAGGTTCCTCACTTGGCTGAATCATAGACATGCTGCAGCGTAAAGGTCCATACACACGCCGGACTGGAGGCAACGACGGGTCCGTCGTCACCTCCCGCTGGGTGGGCGTTCCAACGACAGTACGGCAGATCGCTCAGAAACAGCCGTATCAGTCCGCCGACAGTGCGTACACACGCCGGACTGTCATTGGAACGCCCACCCAGCGGGAGGTGACGACGGACCCGTCGTTGCCTCCAGTCCGGCGTGTGTACGGACCTTAAGGCACCATGAGGACTATCAAACAAGTGTTTATGCACGATGGGAGGAGGTGCCCCAATTCTGATACAATGGCCTCAATTCTGGTAAGGTTATCAAACAAATTACCTCATGTGAGGTAATTTACCTCATGAGGTAATGAAATTGAGCAATTCTGGTAGGTTTTAGTCATGTTTTACCTCATGAGGTAAATTTTGAGGTAATAATAGCTATTCTCATAGAAATTAGGGGGCATGTTAGCACATAATTTACCAATCAGTTTAAGACCTTCCTGTACCTGGAGGTAAAGTCAATTTGTATGCTTTTTGCAGTTTTTAGTAGAGTTCCTATTGCTGTTTTAGTGTCATTCCTATTCCGGCTGTGTAATAGAAAAGAATAGTAGAAATAAAACTCCAAATATTTACTGGATTTTTTTTTATAAGGGATGCCTATAAATATACTTTTCATAGGTTGCTACATAATCAAATACAACTTCCCCCTTAAAAAAAAAACATCTTCCAAAGACTATCCTAACTTATGGAAGACAATTAAAGACTACTATCATTTATTTACTGCAGGCTTACCCCTGAAATACCTCATGTTTTACGTCCCTTTATGCATTTACCTCATGTTTTACCTCATGTTCAGAAATTAAGAAAAATCAGAATTGCTAAAAAACAGAGGAAAATACCTCATGAGGTATTCTACCTACAAAAAAAATATTTACCTCACATAGCTGCCAGAATTGAGACCAATGTGTAGTGAGTGGAGGTAAGTAAAAGGGGCAGTCTTACCTCTTTATAGGAGGTTAAGATGTTTATTGTTAGACACCAATAAAAAGACAAGGCGTTTCACAGGACCTGCCCGCTACCTCAGGCCAATACAATGCGTTTCACAGGACCTGCCCGCTACCTCAGGCCAATACAATGCGTTTCACGGGACCTGCCCGCTTCCTTAGGCCAATACAATGCGTTTCACAGGACCTGCCCGCTTCCTTAGGCCAATACAATGCGTTTCACGGGAACTGCCTGCTTACGGGACCTGCCTGCTTCCTTGGGCCAATACAATGCATTTCACTGGACCTAACCTCTTCCTCAGGTCAATATGGGACACTGTCTGAGCTATGCATCTCCGTTACAGAGCACCAAAGAGATACATAGCTCAGACACTGTTTCGTATTGTCCTGAGGAAGCAGCGGGAAGGTCCCGTTAAATGTGTCCTATCATGAGGTAAAAATGTCCCTATCACTTGCAGTATCTCCACTCACTACACATTGTATCACAAGTTGGATAGCTCCTCCCATCTTGCATTGCCCCCCCCCCCCCCGGGGTTTCCTCTGCAACTTCATCCAGTGGTCCTTTGTTTTTTTGGTTGGGGAACGCGACCCACATTGACCCGTCTGAGTCATCTTAACTGCGTGGAGACATGCCCGAAATTGTGGTTGTCTATAGCAACCCATGCTTGTCAGTAGTTGTGACTCCTCTGCATTTCTCCTTTCCCAGAAATACTACACTATTGGCACTCCTGAGGCTCTTTTTGGTTAATTTTCTTAGAGGTTCTCGAGTTTCCAAACCCAAAGTTCATCTACCGGACCTCCTAGCAACATGTGTTTATTTTTGTTACGCCACACTCGCCTACTGTGGGGGGGATACTCTACTGAAACCAGTAAAATAATTGCACTTCTTTTATTTTCCATGTACTTTTCTAGGGCCTGCAGACAATATTCACTTTGAGCACCTTTGAATAGGAACCACAGGCTCGGTAGGAACTCAAGTTTTAAGTCTGTGCGGAGAAATAAAATTCCCCAATGTGAACCTTACAACGCACGTGTATTTATATTCTGAAGGTTTAAAAGAATTGACCTCCGGAAGCAGACGTGCTACTGAGATGAGGCAGGACTGAAGTCCGGGGGAGAAGGTTGGATCAAAGGCTTTTGTGATGGGAATCTCTGTCTCTACTGCCCTTAGCAGAAAGGCTTAAATATCTCCTCCATGGACAAACAGATCAATACAAGCTTTTTAACATCTACAATGAGAGCTCATTAATGCTCTCTCAGTGTCCTCTCTGTGCTTCAGTGACCTGGTGGGAGCTCAGCAAAGTGAACTACAGCAAGATAATTATCAGAGGAACATCTACTTCCTGCCGGAATGTCAAGTGTTTGCCTAATTATTCTGGACAGAAGTAAGTGAAAGTGCAAACTAATTGAAAAGGCATTATGATTTATCTTGCGGTGAGAAAAGGGCCCGTTAGGTGAGGTTAGGTGCAGTCATTAGGTGTGCTTGGCCTTTTAAATGGCACAAAAAGCAAGCAAGACCTGCCAGATCTGATTGGGATAATTTATGAACGAGCCAGTTTATTGGACTGTAGGGATATGAAAAGTGGCGCTACGAGTCAAAGGACATTTCATCAGCAAAAAGCAAAGCTAAATGAGTCTAAAGCACCTATAATAATAATAATAATAATAATAATAATAATAATAATAAACGGAATAATGATAATCATTATAAAAATACATTAAATACATATTTTTTATTTTTTTTATTTCAGTGTTACTTGTTTTTAAGGTTTAGTGCTTAAAGTTAGCGTTAAGTTAGTTTTCTGTTATTTTATTTTAATATTTTAATAAATACAATATGGTATTTTGTACAATTGTTTTTTCTTTTTTCGTGCTGCACCTGCTCATGTGGCTGGCAAATATTGCATTCACAACCAATCCTTGCTTTACTGCTCTGCTGTAAAAATTACAGAACAGCATGGTGAATGGTAGGGCATAATTATCAATCACTATGGTACTTAAAAAGGGATTCTAAAGGTACTATTGCGTATACATATATATATATATATATATATATATATATATATATATATATATATATATATATATATTGCCACCAAACAGCAAGAAAATATTCAAAATAATTTTGACAGCACTTTCTCACCAAACTTTTTGGTACTTTCCCAATTGTGAAGTGCTAAAAAGGTTAAAGTAAACAGAAGTTGAGAAATTATCTCCCAGAAGAAAACTTTAAGTCAATGGGAATCAGTCAAAAAACAAAAACAAAAATCAGCCAGATACTTACCTAAGGAGAGAGAAAGCTCTGGGTCCTACAGAGCCTTCCCGCTCCTTTCTCAGTCCCCGTTCCAGTGCTGGCTCCTTAGTAGCAGTATTCCACCAATTTGGTCAAATACTGCTCTCTCTACTGTAAAGGAGGCTTCAGAAGTCTTGAGGAGCCCGAGTGCTCCCATGCTCGCGCGCTCATGCAGGTGCAGTATGAAGCTGCCTGTCTTCGGGAGGACCTGAAGACTTCCGAAGTCCCCCACAGCGAGGGATTCAAACTGTGGAGCCAGCGCTTAATGGTGGGGACTCCTTTTTGGATAAAGAATGTGTTTAAGATTTGGGACTTGATTAATAAAAACTGTGGTTGGTCTGAGGGAATTTCTCTAATGTCTCCTCTTGACTGGGATTCTCTTTTTTCCACCTGGTAAGGAGAGTTTTTTTTTTTTTTTTTTTGGATTATGGGGGGTTGGAGGTGGGTTAACTTTGGGATATTTTGATTAATGGTAATATAAAAACATTGGATAGGTTACGCAAGGAATTTGGTCAGTTCCCATTTGATTTCTGGAGATATTGGGGCATTTTTTGGCGGAGAAGAAGAGAGTTGCTCTCATCAATGGGGATTTATCGGAGTTTGAACAATGTTTTATGTTGGAGGCTTCTCCCACACATCTAATATCTAATATCCTGTATAAAAATCTGATTATGTGGGGGGATGGGGATTTTCCAGATTATTTGACTAGGTGGGGGGAGGATTCTGGCATCTCTTTTAGTAGTAGTCAAAAAAGGATGATATGTATTTTGGCTCATGCCACTTCTGTTAGTTCTAAAATAAAAGAAATACATTTTAAGTTGTTAACTAGATGGTATTGAATGCCAGACAGGTTGGCTGTTATGTATCGGGGTGTAAGTGATAGGTGTTGGAGGAGCTGTGGGGCAAAAGGCACATTCAGTAGATTCGTCTGGAGTTGGAGTGTCCGGTGAGCTCAAGTTTCTGGAATGGAGTGTATTGGAGGATTGTGTGAAGATTGTGGAGACTGGGATCCTGCGAGAGTGTTGTTGCACTGTTGTTGCATGATTCGCCAGTTTCCATAAGTAGATATAAGAGATCTCTTGCTCCTCCTATTGATAGCTGCTAAAAGTTTAATTCCTATTAAGTGGAGAGATGCCAGGATTCTCCTACTCTCAAGGACTGGATTGGAAGAGTTAATTTGGTTAAGAATATGGAGAATGAGATTGCTCTACGGCGAGATAGGTTGGAGGGTTTTAATCATAAATGGGAAAATATGTTTCTTGGTACGGTGGAATATCTGAACATGGTGGGAAGGTAGGGGAGAAGTCTCTTGTTGGAGAAGTAAGATTATTTGGGGTAGTTAGCAGGATATGACCATTGACTTTAAGAGAAAATGTAATGATTTGAATAAGGGCCATTGTTGGGAAATGTGAAATCCAAAAAGTATACTTACTTCTACATACAGTATCCTCCAATGGGTAAGTACGCATATCAAAATGGAGGCACTGATTTTGAGGACATAATTTATTACTCTTAACTAACGTAAAGAAGTGGACATTTTGGTCCATGAAACACAGTGCCATGAGTTTAATAAATTCTCCCTCTACCTTGACCTTGAGTGGTCTGTCTCTTGCAAGTGCTCTACAGTCACATGGCAGCATAAATATAGGATCTGTACAAGGCTGGCCTGTTGTGCATCGTGACAACAGACCCCGCCTAGTGCTGTAACAGGCATAGGTACCTGGTGTCATCTGTGTCATCTAGGATCTACCTTCCTGAAACCAAGAAAGCCTAGAAGGAACCCTGCTGATATATGTTGCTGGCCTTCTCTACCAGCCATTAGAAGGAACACCTGTTTACTAGGCAAAGAAGAGTTTTTTGTAAACATAGGAAAAATGTCTCAGTTTCTTTTCACATTTATTTTAATATAAAATTAAAAGTCTTTAAGAAATCTAAATTTTGGCAAAAGCAAAATGTTTCAAACTGTTTTAAGGGACACCAAATAGAGGGTGGTCTTTGGCAGAAGAAATGTTTGCAACGTGTATTTCTCAGAGTGGTAACATTTTTGGCACTATTCATAGCTTTGCCACAGATTCTGCAAAGTCAGCTAACTCTCCGCACACTCGCATGCAATTCTCATGCAGATTCTGTCACACAACTCATGCAGGAACCATGTTTAAAAGCAGAGGGTCTTTGTTACAAGAATAACGTCTCTTGTATAGTCACATACACCGCGTAGAGGCAGTCCGTGTTAGTATGTGTTTTAGGTCTGGCCCTATCTAGGAATTAGAGAATTTTCATGCAAGTGTGCGGAGGGTTGATTGACTTTGCTACTTTATTTGCCACACCCCCTCTAGCACCTTCCTATTTCATATTACAATATTGAAATGCCTTAGCTTGACGGGAGGAGTCTGAATTCTATGCTTTTCGACAAATTTATCCCCCCACCCCACCCCCCACCATGCCTTGCACTAACATGTTTCCTTTAATTTGAGTCCCCTGCCTGCTTAACCTTAATTGTTCACGAAATCCTATCAGTATCTCAACCTTTCCAATTCCTGGAAAAAAAATGTTGAACCGCTTCTTTCTAACCAATAAAGCTGAACTCCCCTTATCTCCGTCTACTCTCAGTCCCTCCTATCAATGCCTAGCCCTCATTGAATCATACCTTTAATCTTTACATGAGTTCCAGCCAACCCTCTTTCAGCGTCAGCATTGGTGCGCAAATTACCCTCCATGCTTCCCATAACTTCCTGTAGCAAAGTCCAAATCACCATGTCAAATCCACCTTCTTCAACCTCCAGGTATCCAACCTCCAGCCTCCATTATCCAATCTGTGCAGCTTAGGGAAGAGGGCAGCCAGCAAAGGGAGAATGTGGAGACTGGTTTGTCCATAGAAGATGCTACCTATTTTCTGGGAAGAAGCTGGACACAATTTGTGACCTGATGAAAACTTCAGTTAAAGAAACATCTCTTGTAATGATCATTAATGCCTTTATTGCTATTATTATTATTAGTATTATTATTGCATTACCATTGCAACATTCATAATAACTTTAAAAACATCACTGACTTGAATGTAATATAATCATTCCATCACCTTGCATATTATTGTTTTCTCCCCGCCGCTTGCTGCCCATAGGAAGTCTTTGCGGCCGGTCCACCAGTGTACATGTATGTTGCGTTTCTGTGGCAGCTCCCATTGGGGTCACTCTCTGACACGCGTCACTGTTATATATAGCATTGCGTTCTCCTGGATGGCAGGTGAGAATGTACAGCAGGTGCTGATGTTCTGCCTCATCGCTGGAGTTCTGATGTACCGTGTCGTGTTTTCTTCATCCTGGATCATTGGGGCAAAGTCTCAACACATTGATGTTTACAGCAGTAAGTGTAACACAATGAAAATGTCTTTTTCCCTGTGTAATTATTCATCTTTATGTTGTGCTGTGTCAAATCGTTGGCGATCCACGGTCTCATTTACTAAAATGTTATAATGGATCACCAGTTGTTACTTTTCACCATTAAAAGTAGAGCTAAGTAAGTAAACGAAAATTTAAAGAAAAGGACACTGAGAGCCCAATATAGTGTAGTAAGTCTTGACATCAGATTATAGGTAATCACGAAGAAGTAATACTCACAAAGCAGGGTTACCACAAAAGCAACCACTGTATAGGCGGGTGGGGAGCATTACCATCTGACCCCAGTCAGGAATAAGAAGTCGCTCTTGTAGATCACAAGAAAGGGGTAACACTAAGGGTAGACTACTAGACAATATACTAGGACAGGGATGTCACACCGGTCCTTCCAGGGCCGAGGTCCTCACACATTTTTGACACCGCTCAAATGAATTGATGGGTGTGAATCAGGAAAGGTGTGGCCCATCAAGAAGAATACATTACTCTCTTTCTCAGTCCATCCTAACCACTGGCATGGATCTGGCTCTCCAGGCCTGGAGTTATACACCTGTGTACTAGGATGTATAACAGAGGCTCCAATGTAGTATAAAAACATTTTAAATAAGTAGCTCAATGGCTGTTCATCATTCATTCTTGCAGTGTACCTGAAAAGTAATAAAGTGCCCAATATGTCAGCCTCTTTCACCTCGCGCTCCCCTTAAATGTTATTCCTCTGGCTAAATCCATTTTCCCCCACAATCTAGAAACACACCAGTGGGCTTCCTTGCTCCTCCTGTAGAGTTTAGTGAGGACACCACTTTGGGAGCCCATTTGAAGGACAGAAAGTCGTAGAGTGATTGGTAGAGGAGTCTCTATAAAGCAGAATGGAAAACGTGTCAGCAGTGGCGTAACTAGAAATCACTGGGCCCTCCTGCAAAACTTTGGATGGGGCCCCCTTCCTCTGCATACTGAATAGGGACTGTCTACAAATCTTCATCTACAAAACTTTGTATGATTCGTTATCAATGGCAAAGTGGATGCAGTTATTAGAACAATTGTGCAGAGAGCAGAAAGTAGTTTTTTCTCTCCTTGCCCTTAGTTGTCAGTCTCTCAGGATGGGCCCCCGTGGCTTCTTGCCCCCCTGCAGCTGCATCCCTTGCAGGGTACATTGTTACGCCCCTGCGTGTCAGTATGAAATGATTACGAGTATAATAAAATGAATATCAGCTCTCTCTTCTTTAGACAAGCTGGTCCAATAGAGCCCTTTGTGGCCGACTTGTAGAGCGTTACACTGATTGCCTTCCCTGATCACAGACTATCCTTCACCATTATTCTACATATTTACCTTTTCCATCAAAGATTGGCTAAATATAGGCATTCGTTTTCTCAGGTTAAAATATTATTATTAGCAAAATATTCCATATTCTGCGCACATTTTATTCCCTGTGTATTTCTATTTGCATTGTCCGCATGCCGGGAGTTCTGCTTTAAATGATTATTTGTTAAACAGCTGCTACAGTTGTCATTTGGTGGATATTTCATCCCTCGATAGATATACCTGAAAAATGTTTACAAGTCAGAAGTCGCAGATTTTGCCGTCTCCAGTGATCCCCTATGGAGACCTTTATCAACGATTTACAAAATTCAGATAATTCACAGATGTGCTGCTAATGTCTTCTACATTCACGCAAACAGCTTAATTTGTGTCCACTGTCATTGGAGATATTTGCATAAATGAATATTTATTGCGGGCAAATCTTGGCATTAAATGCGAGCAAACGGTGACCGCCCCGGACAGCAGATCCCCTGACTTCCTATTACTAGGAGCCTCTGTGTATACTGGAGACACTGCAGCCTCATGAGGTCACAGATGGGCCTGGGCTGCTGACTCCCCCTAGAGGCCACAGAGAGAGGTGACGATCCTGGACAGCCAATCTCCTGACTTCCTATTACTAAGGAGCCTCTGTGTATACTGGAGACACTGCAACCCTATGATGTCACAGATGGGCCTGGGCTGCTGACTCCCCCTAGAGGCCACAGAGAGAGGTTACCGTCCTGGACAGCCAATCTCCTGACTTCCTATTACTAGGAGCCTCTGTGTATACTGGAGACACTGCAGCCCTATGATGTCACAGATGGGCCTGGGCTGCTGACTCCCCCTAGAGGCCACAGAGAGAGGTTACCGTCCCGGACAGCAGATCCCCTGACTTCCTATTACTAGGAGCCTCTGTGTATACTGGAGACACTGCAGCCTCATGAGGTCACAGATGGGCCTGGGCTGCTGACTCCCCCTAGAGGCCACAGAGAGAGGTGACAATCCTGGACAGCCAATCTCCTGACTTCCTATTACTAGGAGCTTCTGTGTATACTGGAGACACTGCTGGCCCCATGATGTCACAGGTGGATCTGGGCAGCTCCTCTGTGTATACTGGAGATCATGAGCTCACAGGTGGACCTGGGCTGCTGACTCCCCCTAGAGGCCACAGAAGGAGCTGACAGTCTCTGAGAGCAGATCTCATGAGGTCACAGGTGGGCCTGGGCTGCTGACTCCCCCTAGAGGCCACAGAAGGAGCTGACAGTCTCTGAGAGCAGATCTCATGAGGTCACAGGTATACCTGGGCTGCTGACTCCCCCTAGAGGCCACAGAAGGAGCTGACAGTCTCTGAGAGCAGATCTCATGAGGTCACAGGTGGACCTGGGCTGCTGACTCCCCCTAGAGGCCACAGAAGGAGCTGACAGTCTCGGACAGCAGATCTCATGAGGTCACAGGTGGGCCTGGGCTCCTGACTCCCCCTAGAGGCCACAGAAGGAGCTGACAGTCTCTGAGAGCAGATCTCATGAGGTCACAGGTGGGCCTGGGCTGCTGACTCCCCCTAGAGGCCACAGAAGGAGCTGACAGTCTCTGAGAGCAGATCTCATGAGGTCACAGGTATACCTGGGCTGCTGACTCCCCCTAGAGGCCACAGAAGGAGCTGACAGTCTCTGAGAGCAGATCTCATGAGGTCACAGGTGGACCTGGGCTGCTGACTCCCCCTAGAGGCCACAGAAGGAGCTGACAGTCTCGGACAGCAGATCTCATGAGGTCACAGGTGGGCCTGGGCTCCTGACTCCCCCTAGAGGCCACAGAAGGAGCTGACAGTCTCTGAGAGCAGATCTCATGAGGTCACAGGTGGGCCTGGGCTGCTGACTCCCCCTAGAGGCCACAGAAGGAGCTGACAGTCTCGGACAGCAGATCTCATGAGGTCACAGGTGGGCCTGGGCTGCTGACTCCCCCTAGAGGCCACAGAAGGTGGAGAGAATCCCATCTGAGGACTTCTTTCATTTCAGAATGCTGATAGGCCATCAGAATCAAATCAATAGTTTGCAGATTCAAATGCAAGAAAAATGTTGAAGTGATAACTTGTGGCTTCTTCCCAGACTTTTTTGTAGCACTCGCCTCCAGATTTTTTTTTTCAAATTAGTATTATTTATTTATTAATATAGTACCAACATCTTCCGTAGTGCTGTACATAGTACAAAAGTAATAGTGGGGGTATAGATACACTAAAGGTTCAAAACTCTGTACACTCAGGACGTCCAGCAATACAAATACATACAGAGGTGATATGTGGTCTGAGACATCACCAATAGAGATGGCTCAAACCTCCAATTTTCGGTTCGTGAACCTCGAACGTGAACCTACGCAAAAAGTTTGGTTCGCGCAAACTTTCGCGAACTGCAATAGACTTCAATGGGGATGCGAACTTTGAAAACTAGAAACATTTATGCTGGCCACAAAAGTGATGGAAAAGATGTTTCAAGGGATCTAACATCTGAGTTTTTGCATGGAGGAGTGGGATAGACGCCAAAAGTCCCGGAGAAAAATCCGGATTGGACGCAAAGCAGCGTTTTAAGGGCAGAAATCACATTGAATGCTAAATTGCAGGCCTAAAGTGCTTTAAAACATCTTGCATGTGTATACATCAATCAGGGAGTGTAATTAGAGTTCTGCTTCACACTGACGCACCAAACTCACGGAGCAACGCACCGCAAACAGCTGTTTGTGTAGGGACAGCCATGCTGGACTGGTGCGCACCATGGCGAGAGTGCAGGCGATGGTGGTTTTCAAGCCCATATGGTCGGGCTGTGGTAGCTCAATGATAGAACGACAGTGACTGTCCAGCTGATCAAATTTGGTCTGTCCACAATGAAGCAACGACCTTATTATCTTGGGTCTGCCCCCCCACCCCCTGAGACACTCATATAGCCGGCGGTCATTGCTTCATTGTGATACGCAAGCCCCTTCACCAGCAGCACGGTAACGATCATGAAGAGGAATTGGCACATGTTCTTGCCTTTTGTTTTGTTGTTGCAGCCGCAGTGCAGCCAGAAAAATTAGGCAGGCATGTACACGCACCAGAAAAATTATTATAGCAGCAGCCTTAAAAATTCAGGAATCCACCTGGAGTCCTGGACCCTGTTGGTGGTGGCGGAGAAGGCAGTCAAGCGGCCTGCAGGCAGAGATGCTGTGTGGGGAGCGACTTAGTCTTGGGGCAGGCAGTCACACGACGTGCAGGCAGAGATGCTGTGTGTGGGGACTCACTTAGTCTTGAGGCAGGCCTGATCGTGCTTTGCAGGCCAGGCATCCGTGGTCAGATGGACCCTTGACTTAACCCTGTGTGCCAGAGATGTCACCACTTGCCTTTCAACATCACGGTACAGGTTAGCTATCGTCTTTTTTGAGAAATAATTGCAGCCTGGTATCTTCCACTGCGGTGTGTGGCTTTGCTTTTGTGTGCTGCTTTTCCTCAGGTGGTCATCCCATTGTAGTTTGTGCTTTGTAATCATGTGCCTTCGTAAGGCAGTTGTCCCTACGCGGGTCTTGGTCTTTCCACGGCTCAATTTTTGGTGGCAGAGAGTACAGATGGCATTGCTCTCATCTGAGGCAGACACACAAAAATATTTCCACACCGCTGAGCCCTGCCTGGGGTGATGACACTTTGGTGGTGGCGGCCGACGGAGTGTTAAGTGGGGTGCCAGAATCAGAGCAGGAGGAGGAAGATATGTCATGCTTCCGTGCGGAAGCTGAGGAAGATGAGGTTTTCTGTGTTAAATAGTCAACTAAGTCCTGACAATATTGGGGGTTGATGGCATGAGCCTTCTTCTAAACACTGTACTTTGGTCGATGGGCCGCACAAAATCACGACAGAGCGACCTTAAACAGACCTGCCAGGTGGCCTGCCTCTGGCTCTGCCTCTTGTTTTGTCCATATCGGGGGGGATGAAGTGAAAGGTATGCACTGACTTGACTAATACAATGTGCAGTTACACAGGTGCAGTGAACAGGTTGCAGTGACTGCTGGTACAACAATGTGCGGTTCCACAGGTGCAGTGAACAGGTTGCAGTGACTGCTGGTACAACAGTGTGCAGTTACACAGGTGCAGTGAATAGGTTGCAGTGACTGCTGGTACAACAATGTGCGGTTCCACAGGTGCAGTGAACAGGTTGCAGTGACTGCTGGTACAACAGTGTGCAGTTACACAGGTGCAGTGAATAGATTGCAGTGACTGCTGGTACAACAATGTGCAGTTACACAGGTGCAGTGAATAGGTTGCAGTGACTGCTGGTACAACAATGTGTGGTTCCACAGGTGCAGTGAACAGGTTGCAGTGACTGCTGGTACAACAATGTGCAGTTACACAGGTGCAGTGAATAGGTTGCAGTGACTGCTGGTACAACAATGTGTGGTTACACAGGTGCAGTGAACAGGTTGCAGTGACTGCTGGTACAACAATGTGCAGTTACACAGGTGCAGTGAAAAGGTTGCAGTGACTGCTGGTACAACAATGTGCAGTTACACAGGTGCAGTGAATAGGTTGCAATGACTGCTGGTACAACAATGTGCGGTTCCACAGGTGCAGTGAACAGGTTGCAGTGACTGCTGGTACAACAATGTGCAGTTACACAGGTGCAGTTAACAGGTATGCACGGACTGGTATATAAAACATCGTGCGGTCACACAGGTGCAGTGAACAGGTTGCAGTGACTGCTGGTACAACAATGTGCGGTTCCACAGGTGCAGTGAACAGGTTGCAGTGACTGCTGGTACAACAATGTGCAGTTACACAGGTGCAGTGAATAGGTTGCAGTGACTGCTGGTACAACAATGTGCAGTTACACAGGTGCAGTGAATAGGTTGCAATGACTGCTGGTACAACAATGTGCGGTTCCACAGGTGCAGTGAACAGGTTGCAGTGACTGCTGGTACAACAATGTGCAGTTACACAGGTGCAGTTAACAGGTATGCACGGACTGGTACATAAAACAGCGTGCGGTCACACAGGTGCAGTGAACTGGTATGCAGTGACTGGGAGTACAAATGAGCAGCTGGCACACACACACACACACAGGTACCGTGAACAGGTGCAGTGACTGGTGGTATATAACACTGCATGTGCTCACGTAGGTAGGTAGGTGCACTGAACAGGTAGGTATGCAGTGATTGGTATTACAAATGTGCAGCTGTCACAAACACAGGTACCGTTTACAGGTGGAGAGACTGGTGGTATATAAAACTGCGTGAGCCTCACGTAGGTAGGTAAGTGCATTGAACAGATGGGTATGCAGTGATTGGTATGTGCAGCTGTACACACACAGGTAGACACTGAATGTGCTGGGCCTGGCAGTGGCACAGTAGGAATTACCAAGGCTGTGGCTATTGAGGTTATACCTTTAAAGGCAAGCAAACACCACAATTTTTTTAAATGACCCTCCCCCAAGGAAGGATCTTAATTGAGTGGGCCATTGGGAGGGCCGGAAGCATCGTTACTTACCTATTGAGTGCTGCTCCTTTAATCCCCAGCTAGTATGGGATGTGTCATTCTCACCATGGACCGGCTGCAGCAGCTGCAGGTTTAACTTCCTGACAGGGTTGTATGCACTTACTGCAATGCATGCTGGGAGATGTGAGTACGTCTCTACAGGAGCAGCACCTTGTAGGTAAGAAATGAAGCCTCTCCCTCCAAGGCACACTTAACTAAGAACCACCCTCAAGGGGGTTGAAGAAGTTCATAAAAAAAAAAAAAAAAAAGATGTGTTGCTCGTTTTAATTTAAATTCACGTCGTGGGCCGAGTTACCAGGAAGTGGAGCATCCGATTCATATAAACCTGCAAAGCATTTTAGGTGTTGCAGAAATGGGAATTTCTTTTCAGTTTTTGTGTGTATACATATGTATATATATATATATATATATATATATATATATATATAACCATTATACATTTTATTCATCATGTTAATTTTATCACTGTCATTACCAATTCTATAATTTGTATTTTGTATCATTCTTAGTATTTTGTCACTAATTATGTATCTTGTATATTGGTGTACACCATTGTCTGTATTATTATGTACCCCATGTTTGTTTCTTACTTTGTACAGCACCACGGAATATGTTGGCGCTTTATAAGTCAATAATAATAATAATAATATATATGTATATATCTCATGGAGCGAATTATAGACATGTACACTGTACAATCTCTTCTTCCAATCAGAGTAATAAGAAAACAAATAATTCATATTGCAACAAAGCTGATGACTTGCCCATGTTGTCTGACAATAGCAATTTTGTTGGAAATTAGTCAGGCTCTAAATCTCCAGACATTGGAAATAAGGGAAAAAAGACAAAACAAATAACAGAAGTTTCCCGTGTTGGTTGTCTCTGGCGCGGAAGACCTTGCAGCTTCCTCACAATGCCGGAGAAGGCTGCAGAGACAGAAAGCCATCATCTATAAAAGTCTAGCCATTGTAGACCACCATTTCCTAAACAAAAAGCTGTCCTTCCCAGGCTGAATATATATCGCCGCCTCTCATCGCGTGTGAAGGCTCAGCTCACTGAACCAGAAAATTGTTTCTAATGAACAAAGGCAACAACAAGGATCCAGAATACCAAATGTTACCATCTTTCCGAGAAGTATCATTTTTTATGCAAATATTAGGAGGTATATGAAGCTGAAATATGCAACGTATTGTTAGCAGCTGGGCAGAGAGAGGGGCCGGATCGCTGGGAATAGATAGAGAGGGTGACATTGGTTACATTGTAGCCTGCTAGAAGGTTGTAGTCCGCTCTGGCAAATCTTCTAATCGGGGCGTCCTGTGTTTTATTTCTGTTTGTTGTGCTTATATTATTATTATTATATTATTATTTTGTTGTATTACTTATTGTATTTTACAATATATCAGAATATAACACAGCATTTTACAATAAATGACTAAGCATAACTTTAAAGAGGAGCTGTCAGCCATACTATCTCAGAAAAAAACAAACCACATATACAGTATAAGTAGATAAATACTTGCTCTTCTTACATAACAGATGTATTGCACTGTCCATGTATTGATTTTAGTGATTTTTCTACAGTAAAAAAACTGAAAATCTTTCTTAGCATTTCCCATTTTAACTGTGGCTATTTTGAAGCCAACCCTGATGTCATTTCCTCCCTTACTCTCCTCTGCCTGATTTGCCCTTCCTTCACTATAGAAAGTGCATTGTCTCTGCATGAGAAATACTGGCCAATCAGAGAGGAACAGAGGTGTGGGAGGGGAAAACAGGAGGGGAAGTGGCATCAGCCAATCAGGCTGCATTGCATGTCTGAGAGCAAAGTAGTGAAGCAAAAAAGGACAACCCAGCATGCCCTGCAACTTCCTTTGTGCGGCAGATGTACCAAATAGGAGTAATTTATCAACAAGAAAAGTAATTGTGATTTTAACGTTTGGATTGCCTGGTTAGCATCCTTATTACTTGTTTACCAGATAAAAATAAAGAATTGATTTTTTTATTTTATGCCCGACAGTTACACTTCAAAAATGAATGAGTGGTGCTTTAACATTTATAATAATCTTAGCATATGAGTTAAGATACAGCATAATGCATAAAGTCCCTGCTATCTGGAATGCAACTAACAAGCAGTCTCAACCAACCAGCACAAATCACCGGCAGTACTCACAGTGGTGAAGATCAACTTCTCAGGCTGTTTGTGGGCTCTGCTGTGCTTGAAGACTGGTGGGTTCCAGAGCTCAACCAAGGTTAACTGATTGCAGACCAAAGGCTCTGGTACCTTTAAGGACAAGGCCCTTTTTTTATTTTATTTTTTTACTTTTGCACTTCCTGAACACTGTGGTTGTCTCGATTACCGACTTGAGCCAATCCCCGTCGGTGTCAGATAAAAAAACCTCATAAATGAATTACAATATAATATGGAAAACCACTCTGCAACAGGGGAGTTGCTAGCCCCACAGATCAGTGCCATGTGCCCCGGATCTATTCTGGGGTGCCCCGGGTGTCCCCAGACAGAGTCAGCTGTGGTGCCTCAATGCCGGGCATGCTGGGAGATGGGGGGCATCAATGGGGGGTATGCTGGTGCTGTGGTTCTTCTTTGTGGGCATACTGGGTGCTGTAGTGGCATGCTGTACACTGTGATGCCTTTATGGGGGCATGCAGCGAACTGTGATTTTTCTATGGGGGCATGTTGGGAGTTGTGATGCCTCAATGGGAGGCCGATGGGAGGAGGTCCACTAGAAGGTCAGGAAATGTTATGGGGAACTGCCAGACAACCTGGTGGCAGGCAGCCCGCCCAGCAGAAAGCCAGACCAGCCAGCACAGAAGCCAGGTAACTCTGCCTAGTTATATTTCAGTGACACTACTTATGTATGTGATATGCTGCATTTTTGTATTACTGGAGAGGGGGCTTCATCCAATATTTTGCTGGGCAGGCCTATTTAGACTTCTGTTAAGTTCATGTAAATCTGGCCATTCACCCATGACCACACCCACGCTCTGTTACATGTCCACACCCATTTTCCATCTAGAGTGCCCAATAGTGGCCGGATTTCTTAGGATCCTAGCAACTCCCCTGCTCTGCAATAATATTATGGTATTTCTTTTTGTGCTCATGCAAATATGCCTAAAAATATATGGACATCCATGAGAAAACACAATATTACCAAATGCAATGAAGGCAGGGGACAAGAGAAAATACATTTACAGGATAGAAAAAAAAGGATATTTGCCAATCGGTTTTGGACACCCCCAACGTTCTCCATTCACCCTGTAGAATCCCCAGCTGATATTTAGCTGGACATCCCAGAGAAGAAGACAATTATATCCCTTTTCTAACAACATTTCTGGACCCTTATTAGCTGTCTAGTTAGTTTTTCTGGTTATTCTCGGTACGTTCTTGTCAGACAGTATCGGCCCCAACCCTTCTGAGCAGTGGGAGAGTCGGAGGTTTCCGTAACACTGGGTAATGAAGTCGAACATGAAATGAAATAGCAAAATTAAAACACAGGCATGAGATGGAGATTCAGAAACGTTCTGTGTGTGAATATTAATTTCTCGGTGACTATGAGAACCGGGGGGAAATTTCCATAATCCTTCACCGTTCATGGAAACACGGCATTGAGCTTCTTTCTAGAGGCACTGTCCTGTAACTGAATGGCTTAACATTTGCATTCAGCAATAGGAGGAACGCACAATGCACTAAATCCCGGCACACAGCAATGGCACCTGCCTGTAACCTCGAAAAATGTACTGTATGTGCTGCAGGATCGCCAGGGACAGCTCATCTAGGAACAGGAAAAAATAGGGGGGGTGATAGCTAAATGAGAAATCCATGAAGTTTTGTTAAACAAAAATGTGACGTATTTCAAGAGTTATCCGTCTCAAAGGTTCAATCCCCACTTTGAGGATTTGTATCCTTCCACTGCTACTTCTGAATCTAGAATTTTAATTTTACTCCACACCCCAAATTATCCCTCCCCTCCCCCTCCCATTTTCACCTGTAGAGTTCCTCAACTGTGAGGATAACTTGGCCAAGTGAACCACACTGCTCGTCTCCACTAGGCCTGGCAGAGCCAATAGTTGAGCTCCAGCTTCAAAGTTTGAAGGCCCTCTACAGAACGTCTCCAGCCTCTGGTGCTAAGCTTAATCCTGACCAGCTCCAATCACACTCTTGAAGATCTCTAGCTCCACTTCAGTTCAAGAGCTTCTTAAACTTGCTACAGGTCCAGATACTGGACCCAACAATGGGCTCTGGATCCAGAGCCAACCCTGCCTCACCTACACCAGGATCGGTGCCTGCTGTCTGGCCCATAGCCAGAGCCATGACTACCTCCATGGCCTATTGCTGGCAGGAGGTTAAGTGATGGGTTCCACAATGACTCATTCCACATGACAATGCTGTCCCGCCCACCCACACCCTGACTCTGCCATAATTACACTCTGTTTATAAACTCAGCTGGACCTTGTGGTGGACTGAGGGAGCTGGGAAATTTAAATAAGTACTTCAGCCCAAGCAGAATAAAAACAAATAATTACAACGTTTCCATTATCGCCTTAAGTTATAATAATTTGACAGGTGTTTCACCTGCGTCACATTCAAGCCCATATATCCTGCTGTTAGCTCCGCCCGTGGAGAAAGGGCCATGGCCTTTTCCCTCTCCAATCCTTGCTTTGCATTATGGGCACAAAGGGGAAAATAGGCACCCAAGTTATGATACAACTGAGTTATTAACAACTAAACTGAAAAGGGTGAGGTGGCTTACCTCACTGAAGACAAAGTCGTATACTAAACATCAAACTTTTATTTGCACCGGCAAAGCATTTCATGGGTATGTGTCCACTTCCTCAGGCTGATTAAAGTGCCAGAAGATTAATGAGCCCTAGCGGAAGGTGCCTCTATTTGGAAGCCATGTTCTATTTGCTCAGGAGTGTTTCCACCAACCCACAACCATCTAGAGTTTTGCTTTTTTTTATCAAAAGAGCGACTGCTTCTAGTGGAGTCAGGTTTGTGCATCTCCACCTGCCTAAAGTGGTCGGTGGCCCGCCTGAAACCTTCCTCTTTGAGTACAACCAGTTCTATTTTGGCATTTGACCACTTGTTGTGACATACTGCACCATTCGGGCTCCTGTTGTACATTATGGGAGTCAGTGCTGTTCTTCTCTCTGCCAGAGACCATCTCAGTGAGGCATGTGCCGGATTTTACAAGCTCACCTTCATGAAAAGGAGAACACTATGCTAAGGTGGACTTAAAAACATCAACATGTAGAACAAGATGGTGGCACTGCTAGAGATTTTGATGTGATTTTCTCCTACTCACTAAGGTATGACAAATGTCACATTTTGTACCCTAAACTAACTTTACAGAGGACACAGAATCAGTATGACTGGTGCACTTTACATTTGTTGAAAGATTAATGCTGAGAACTACACCTGACTCAGTGTTCACTTCTTCCATTCTTTGATTCAATATAAAGTCATTATAAAAAGAAACAAACTGTCAATATCCTGTTGGTTTAAAACATAAAAAAAGTGTCAGTAATTTGCGATAACCCTTAAAGAGACACTGAAGCGGAAAAAAAATGATGATATTATGATTTGTATGTGTAGTACAGCTAAGAAATAAAACATTAAGATCATATACATCAGTGTAATTGTTTCCAGTACAGGAAGAGTTGAGAAACTCCAGTTGTTATCTCTATGCAAACAAGCCATTAAGCTCTCCGACTAAGTTAGTCCTGGAGAGGGCTGTTAGGGCCTTTTTCCACTAGCCTGCGATTTGCGATTTGCTTCTGATCGCAAATCGCAAGGTACATTAAACTAATGGAAACTGCAGCAGCAATTTCCATTAGTGTGATCCGATTGCGATGCGATTTTGGTCAAAGTGCAATCGTCGTCCTGCCGCGTTTTGTATGCGATTGAGCTGTACTATAATGAGTATAGTAGCTCAATCGCAATCGCATGGTGGAAATTGAAACGCGATTGCGATCGGAATCGCGATCGCATTTCATAGTGGAAAAGGGCCCTTATCTGACTTTTATTATCTCAACTGTAAGTGAACTGTTTACTTTTTCTCTGCTAGAGGAGAGGTCATTACTTCACAGACTGCTCTGAAAGAATCATTTTGAATGCTGAGTGTTGTGTAATCTGCACATATTATAGAATAATGCAATGTTAGAAAAAACACTATATACCTGAAAATAAAAGTATGAGAATATTTTCTTTGCTGCTAATCTTCTAGTAATTATTCATAGTACACAACCAATTCATTATATCATATTTTTTTTTTTTCGCTTCAGTGTCTCTTTAAGGACCATGCAGCTCTTGCTCATTATTGTTAGATAATCAGTGAAAGGGGGACTATAGCTGGTTACTCTGCGCTACGGCCCTGTCCACATTGCTTTCTGCCATGTTGAATATCCCAGAATGCAGGCATGACAATAATATTTTTTTATTGAAACGCAGATGAAATATGGGTGCTGAAAATAGCGAGGGAGCTGGCTTGTCTTCAGCCTGGCTCCGTCCCGAAGATCTGGATAAAGCTACTGAGCTTACAGATGGCAGAGGTGAGAATTATCAACCAACTCTCATGGAACAAGGGAAGGCCTTACAGCCAAATGATAGGAATCCACTGACAGCTCCTGATGTCTCACTTGGCAGACCAGAGTCCATTCCTCTCCATTTAGTATGTGGAGCTTTATTTGTTGGAATAATGGAAACAGCCGTCTTCAGTGAATGGAATATTTGTAATTCTGGTAGAGAGCTCCTCTACTCTCCTTCCTTCATTAGTTTTATTTTCTTAGAATTATACTTATAACCTCATTGATATTAATGCTCCTATGATATGACATGTGTTTATTATAATTACAGTGTCTTTTCACATTCTCCACCTCAATTTTAAAGCGCACTTTACTTTATTGCTGCACTTTGCAGTTTGTTCATAGATTGCTATTCTGGTTCTAATGTTCTTATTTGGGCACCATTTTGTATACCTTTTGCACATTTTCCCATTTTGTATTTGATATCATTAAGACTCTTGCAAGTTTGCATTTTTAATGGCTTCAGCCTGCCCCTATGACTAAGGAGCGATTGCAACTCCGATATGCGTGAGATTACGGCCAGCACGGTGGCGTAGTGGTTAGCGCTCTCGCCTTGCAGCACTGGGTCCCTGGTTCAGATCCCAGCCAGGTCAACATCTGCAAGGAGTTTGTATGTTCTCCCCGTGTCTGTGTGGGTTTCCTCTGTACTCTGTACACTGCCCCCTGTATAAGGCCTCAGTGCAGAATCAGTGTTTTTTTGGTCACTTAACTGTCATTAAACTACCTTAGCCCAATTAAACTACCTTAGCCCAACCGTAGGGGCTAGAAAACCGCAATCACCTGCACTCCCACGAATCTGCGCACAAGCGCAGCAGCCACTGCACACCACTACACAAACATTGCCACCGAGAGGACTAACATTTATGTCCTGGAGGTGTCAACTAGCAAAATCAATGATTTGCTCACCTGCCATGATCACTAAAGCTGTTTGTGGTTGTGTTAAATGCGGCTTTTCATCTGTCGGTGTGAACCAGGCCTAACTATTACACTACCTTATCGCCGTGTACGCACGCCGGACATTTTAAAGCACTTTATTTCACCAATTTAGGAATGTACTGTGATTTCTGCCCTTTAGCAATTAAAACACGACTCTAAGCCCGCTACGTAATTTTTGGTGGGACTTTTGCCATGGATCCCCCTCCGGCATGCCACGGTCCTCTTGAAACAACTTTTTTTCATCACTTTTGTGGTCAGAAACAATCTTTGTAGGTTTCAAAAGTTGCCTGCCCATTGAAGTCTATGGCGGTTTGCCAGATTCGCCCGTTCGAAAAACTTAAAATTTGATGTTCGCTACATCACTACTCTCCAACAACATTTAAGTTACTAAATACATCCTCAAATCTGATTTTCTCAGGCAAATCCCTCAAACTCATTCCCTGAAAATATTTGTTCATAAAACACATTTTGGAGTCAAACTTCAATCATTTCCTGGGCATAAAGTATGATTTACCATGAGAGAAGTTTCACTAAAATGTATCTAAAAGCCTTTGTGTTCGAGTAGTACGCCCTTTAGCGGTTGTCCAGGTCTGTGACTTCTAAGGCCAGATGAAGGATAGATGGTGACATTTGACCTGAGGGGTTGCAGATGTTGCTCTCATACTCGGAGAGAAGAATAATGAATGTGTTCCTGTCAATGGTTCTTTATTTACGTAAAATCATAAACTTGAAAGCTAAAGAAGTGGACTGTCTAAAGCTAGAAGAGGATTTGGACCAGCTTAAAGATCTTAAAGTCTTCAAGCCACTAGGGAGCGCTATGTAGCCAGTAGCAGTGTTAGGGAGTCTTGCCCAAGGTCTACTCACTGAATAGGTGTCGGCTTGCTGAACAGGAAAGGCTGAGATTGGAATCCTCCTCTACCGTGTCAGAAATAGAACCCTGAGGGCCCATTCACAGTAGAAGCCCTTTTCTGAGTATTTTGCGATTGATTCGCGGTTTTTAAAATTGCTCCTATTCACTTTCATTAAAATCGCGGTAAAAATCGCAGAAAAATCGCTCCTATTTTCTCATACGGGATCGCGAAATCACAGCGATTTTTACCACGATTATAATGAAAGTGAATGGGAGCGATTTTAAAAACCGCTAATCAATCGCAAAACGCTCAGAAAAGCGCTTCTAGTGTATATCGGCCCTTAAAGTAAACCTGAGATGGGACTGACTATAATCCCATCTATAGCCATATTTATACTCACCTGGGGCTTCCTCCAGCTGCATGATGTGGACTCCCTCACCGTCCTCTCTGGCTGCTCTGTTCTCTTCTAATTTTCTCTGGTATCCCCGGCCAGCCACCCTCTTCTGCGCATGCTTGGCTCGGCTGCACATGCACCCCCCATCGTGATCCCACAGCTAGGAGCATTCTCCGCCAGGTGCAGAACATTCCCGGGGAACAGGAGTGCGGCCAGCCACCCTCTTCTGCGCATGTGTAACTCGGCTGCGCATGCACCCCCCATCGTGATCCCACAGCCAGGAGCATTCTCTGCCAGGTGCAGAACGTTCCCGCGGAACGGGAGTGCAGCCGGCCACCCTCTTCTGCACACGCTTGACTCGGCTGCGCATGCACCCCCCATCGTGATCCCACAGCTAGGAGCATTCTCCGCCGGGTGCAGAACGTTCCCAGGGAACAGGAGCATGGCCGGCCCGTGAAGCTGCAGGAGTGCACAACAGCCCGGAACGGGACAGGCTGGATTACCGGAGAAGATTAGAAGACAACGGAGCAATCAGAGAGGACAGTGAGGAAGCCCACAGACCTCATGGGATGGAGGAAGCTCCAGGTAAGAATAAATATGGCCTGTAGTTCCATCCCAGGTACACTTTAACCAGTACACTATCCAGCCACTGCAAAAAATAAAAAAATGGTCTGCTTTAGTAAAGCTCTGTGCCCCTTCTTACTTTTTCAGGTGCTCATCAGTCCCAGATTCCAGGAAGTCCACCTTAGTGACTCAACACATCTTCTGTGTATGACAGTGATCACATGGGGCCTGCAAGAATGGATGGTCAGTCTGTCAACCACTTCAGCAAGACCATCTGAATTAAAGGGAACCGGAGGTGAGGGGAATATGAAGGCTGCCATATTTATTTCCTTTTTGAGCAATACCAGTTACCTGGCAGTCCTGCTGATCCTCTGCCTCTAATACTTTTAGCCATAGCCCCTGAACAAGCATGCAGCAGATCAGGTACTCTGACTTGGCTGAATCAGGTTTTGCTGGATTAGCCATATCCTTGTTCCAGGGTTTTGACTCAGACACTACTTATGCCAGATCAGCAGGCCTGCCAGGCAACTGGCATTGTTTACAAGAAATAAATATGGCCGCCTCCCTCTCACCTCGGGTTCACTTTAATACAAAAGGCTTATTGCTATGTGGGGTGAAGAGGAAGGTTATGTCATGCAGGTGGGGTCAGGTGGATGAATAACATTGGTCCTTTAGCAGCAGTGTGAAGATGAGAGGGCAGAACCAAGAGAAAATACAATTTATTGCAGATAAATATCTATTTCACGATGTAAATATTGTCCACTCCACTCCTCACTTCAATTCATTGTGTAAACAACGTATGGCCAATTCCACATGAAGGAGAAGTTCCATATGTATGGTAACATAAGGTTCTGTGAAGGATCCCAAGGTACGTAGCAGTCAGATAGTCTATCCCTTGTAAGCCAGAGAGTCTATCCTCAGTAAGTCCTTTGGGTTTTCCGCCCACCATCAAGTCATGCATTTTTAATTCTGCCATTAGAGGAAGGCTATTTTCCCAGCTCCCTCTCAGAAAGGTGCGTGACTCTTGCTTTCACTCACTGTCCATTAGAACGTGCTTAGCGCTACATATCTCTCCTCTACAATAGTCTTTGGTCCAATGTTCTGGCCACGGCTCTGCATCTCTGCTCCGTTATTTGACATGAGTGAGTTTGGAAGAAGATAGACCTGAAAACACTTAAAGCAAAT
Source organism: Hyperolius riggenbachi (assembly GCF_040937935.1). NCBI lineage: Eukaryota > Metazoa > Chordata > Amphibia > Anura > Hyperoliidae > Hyperolius > Hyperolius riggenbachi. Next base: position 296,498,776 of record NC_090654.1, on the reverse strand, counting down.
AAGACATTTTATAATATATCTCCAACTGATTGGACAATATGATCATTTAAGGGAAGAGAAGAGGTTCTTCCAACTGTTTAGACTTTATTCAGTTATCTTGGATTGCATTTCAATGGAAGTGTACCTCCCTTTTTTATGTGAATGAATATTGGTGAGGTTCCCTGATGGGTCTTTTCCTGTGTGTACCTACTGGTTTCCCCAGTCTACACACTCTGTGCATCCCATAACTCAGGGGTGTAACAATATACCCTGCAAGGGATGCCTCCGCAGGGGGGGCAGAAGCCACAGGGGGCCCGTGGGGGGGAAAGTTTGAGAGACTGACAGCCAAGGGCATGGAGAGAAAAAACGTATTCTGCTCTCGCACCATTGTTATATTGACTGCATGTGTCCACAACACAGATAAGGACTCATACACACTTTGGAATGTGTACACTGCCCCTGCTCCCTAGGGTTTGTAAAAAAAACATCTGTCTCTCGCTGCTGCAAAGTTCTGAGGACTTCATGTACAACTTTACAAACAAAGGAGTCACATTTTGAAAAAAAGTTGTAGACTTTCCCTTTTCGGGCAATCCCTCCGAAAGGATTCCTAGATTCTTATCACACACAGGCCAATGACCTTATGGCTCTGATTACCTTTACAACACAGTGGAGTGGAGATTGATGTCTTACTGTTGCTGCCTCATTGAGAGCTTGTTGTCTCATACTGAGTCCAACATCCCTAACAGTATCAATCAGTAACATTCTGAATGTTTTGCCAAAGTTACAGTAAATACTATATCTTATGTTCAGCATGTCATTGTTGTCCCTCCATATAGCATGTGCTCTCATGTAGTAATATAATACAGCTGTGTGTGTGTGTATGTACTGGGAGCAGAGCTGCGAGGGAGGGGCTTGTCGGCTGCAAGGGGCTGGAGGAAGCCCCGGGTTAGTAGATCTGGGGGTAGCATAGATTGCCTGACGTTTCCTTTAAGTCTAAGTGTTTTTATCTGCATGGGGAAAAGACATTGGTCCTCAGTTTTCCTGTGCAGAAAGCGAAGCGGGTGGGGGGGCCCAGTCAAAGTTTCGCAGGGGGGCCCAGTGATGTCTAGTTATGCCCCTGCCATAACTTCCTCGCTTATTTTTTTTAAAGCATAATTTTTAGCTGGTCTGACACAAAGATGGGTCTATTTGGTTAGTCTACTTAATAGTCCATGAGATGGTATTGGCAGCACAGTGGCCTAATGAATAGCAATCTCTCCTTGCCGAGCCCTTATTTAGATCTGACCCAGGACACTATATGCATGGAGTTAGCACGCTCTGTATGTGTGGGTTTTCTCTGGGTTCCCTAGTTTCCTCCAAATTCCCCAAAACGTACAGAAACGTTCATTTGTTCCCCCTAAAAATTGTACTAAGACTACAATAGAAAGAAGTCCATAAGGCAATGACTGACTTTGGTGGGGATTAGAGTGTGGGCTCCTCTGAGGGACATTTAGTAAAATTACCATATATATTGTGAACCAGCTGCAGAAGATGTCAGTGCTACCAGGGAGGGACACAACAAGCCTCGCCACAAAAACATCTTGGGGCCCCATGCTTAAAAAAAAAGATCCCCCGAGTGTGACCTGTCTGCGACCCCTGGGCCCAATGACAGCAGCAGTGCAGTGTGTCCATTCTTATGTCACCGCTGCTCCGCCCTCTCCTCTTTACTCAGCAGTGTGGCAGCGTGCCCCAAGGTTCCTCCCTAAGGCCCAAATGTTACATAAGGGGCGTTGGGCCTTGTGGAGGAACCTTGGGGCACGCTGCCACACTGCTGAGTAAAGAGGAAAGAACGAAGCCGCAACAACAAGGGATCCAGAAGCTATTGTTACGTCCACAACTGCTTCATAAACACTTAATAGTAATATACTGTATATTTTAGATTTATTGTATTTATATTGTTAAATCTTTAAAGCAAACCTAAACGGAAAATGAGTTAGTCTACTGATGCCTAGTCTACTCCTCATTGCTTTTCTCCTAGCAATAAGAATGGCCATTACCCGAAAACAGCTTCCTGGCTAACTCACTGTTAAACTGTAATATTGCCCACTTGGGCCATAGGGAAACATGGACATTAAAGAGGAACTTCAGTGAACATTTTAGTGTTGGCAGGTGATGTAGCTGCTGCATGGTTTTGGGCAGTTGGAAACAGCTGTAAACAGCTATTTCCCACAATGCAACAAGGTTCACAGACAGGAAACTGCCAGGAGTACCACAGTCCTCAGAGTTTCTTGTGGGAGGGGTTTCACCACAATATCAGTCATACAGCGTCCCCTGGTGGTCTGTTTGTGAAAAGGAAAAGATTTCTCATGTAAAAAGGGGTATCAGCTACTGATTGGGATAAAGTTCAATTCTTGGTCGGAGTTTCTCTTTAACTTGGTCATCAGTTGTCCTTTCAGTTATAACTGACAGCAACTGATATATAACTGATAGCAACTGATATATTTCAGTTCTAACAAAACGGTGTCAGAAATGGAAGGAAATTGTTGTAAGAAGAAAATATTGAGCTTCTGAGAGGAACTGACAGTGAGGTAAGTATGTTATATTCATTATCAGGTGCATCATGTGTTCATTTTAAATAATTTGCTCAGTTCAGGTTATCTTTAAGCTGAATTGCTTTACATCATCACGTTATTGTTACATCATTTTTACCTGGCTTGACACAAATATGGTCACATTGGAGTAGCGCGCTTATCAGCCTATCAGATGGTATATTTTTAGATCAGCGCCCGGTGTTGCACTTTAAGCTGTGTACGCTCACCCTAATAATGCTGGTTTGGTTCCTGCTCTGTCATTTGTTATGTACAGAATAGCAGAACTCATTCTCATCAAGCTCAGCTCCCTCCACTGTGTTAAAATATGTTGCATAATTAAACATTGATACAGCGCGGCTCCTGGCACCGAACCGCATGCAAAACCGGCAGAATTGGCCGCAGCGAAATGTTTAAAAAAATAAAAAGGGCCGTTTTTCAAATTTTGAATAAATCCACACAAATCCGCACACTGTATCCTGAGAGTATAATGGGACTTGGCATTGAAGCAGAGAAAATAGAGAGGGGAGGCAGTAAATAGTGATTTAGCAGGACGAGTGCTTGCTGAGCTTGCAGTAATCAGCTTGTGTGAGTGCCGTTCCCCTGCTCGCCCGTGATAAAGAATTCTTCCTTTACAAAATAAGCTCACTTACGGCTTGTGTAGGTGTAATGGAACTCAGCGGGGCTCCCTACCGCCGCCCGGCCACTTACAGCACAAAGTCAACTCCTTCATTTCAAACTATTTTCCTGCCTGACACTCCTATTATTCTCCCTGTCTGAGCGCGGAGCCCACATGTTCCAAGTCGGAACTTTGGCAGCGCGGCACCTTGCAGCTTTCTTGGCAACGGCAAGTCCCACCGCTGCCTCTATTTATAGCCCAACCGAAGGCACAAATGTTTACCTTGTCGTGTGCAAACACTCGTCAGAAGAGCTTGCTCTTATCTCTGTATAACTTCCTCAATTTGGAAGGAAAAAAAGGGGGAGGGGAGTGTGGGAGGAAACTAAGAGCCAGTGGAGTACCTAGGGAATATGACACCTGGGCCCATATGCAATTCACTTTTTCTCCTGAGATTTCTCCAAGGAGATAATTTTCCATCTTGTATGTAAATTAATTTATCAGCAACTAAAAAAGTACCCAAATTCAGTGAAAAAGTACTGTCCAGATTATTCATACTATTTTCTTGTATGTTGCTGGCTTACAAAGTATTTGATTGGCATGCTGTGGAAAAATATCACCTGGGAGAACATTCAGGAGAAAGGGTTAATTGCATATGGGCCCAGGTGCTAATTATTTACAGACACCCAAATAATACAACCAATTGTTTTTGATGGGAGGGCTGACGTGTTGGGGCGCCGAGCGCATCGCTGCAAATGATGGGGGATTTTGGAGGAAAAGGAGTCATCAGGATGTAGCCTGAGCTAACCGTTATCAAACTCTGTACTCTATACAGTGCTGCAGAAAATGTCAGTGCCACTGGCTTCTGCAACAGCAGACTGCCCTACATTACTGATTAAAGGGAACCTACACTGAGAAAGATATGGATTTTTCCTTTTAAATAATACCAGTTGCCTGGCTCTCCCGCTGATCCAGCGTCTCTAATGCTTTTAGCCACAGCCCCTCAACAAGCATGCAGCAGATCAGGTGCTCTGACTGAAGTGTGACAGGATTAGCTGCATGCTTGTTTCAGGTGTGTGATTCAGATATTACTGCAGCCAAAGAGACCAGCAGGACTGCCAGGCAACTGATATTGTTTAAAAGGAAACATCCATATCCCTCTCAGTTTAGGTTCCATTTAAATACTTTGATCAGGATAAATAATCAATAGTCCAGGGCACTCTGGTATTACAACAGTCAGTGCAAATGGCTACTAATGACAGGTGACTTCTGAAGCACTAAACACATCCTGCCACCTCTCCCTGCTAATGTCCCAGCTGCAGCACAGCAATCATTCTCTCTACTCACCCTGCTTCACTGCACATTCACTCACTGCAGGCTGATTACCCAGAGGAGGGAAATTCAATGGGGTGAGATGCCCAAAAATATATATAACAATTAAAAAAATAACATAGGAAATTAATAGACCCGAGGAAGTGGGTCACAGGCCACGAAATGAATCGCCATTGGCCTCAATTCACTAAGATCATGCTGGTGATAATAAGGCAAGAGAAAACTTACCTCCACACATGGATCTTGCCTTAATTATGGATGTAGGCGAACCGTTCGAACCCCTATGGGCCACTACTACTTCCAGGTCGCTATGACCCAAAGTAGTACGGCTGCGCTGGGCCGGCGGTGCGCGTCTTTGATTGCGCGCCTGTTGCCGGCCACTCTCTGCGCATGAGCGTGACGTCCCTCATGACGAGAAAGTGCCCAACAACAGGCCCAGTGCAGCCGTACTACTCCAGGTCGTAGCAACCCGAAAGTAGTACAGTGAGGGGGTTCGCCGGTGAACGGTTCCCGAACCGTTCGCCGACATCTCTATTATTAAGGTGTAGAGAGAAGTTTTCACAGTAGGAGAGTTATCTTATCACGTCTGTCCTTAAGTTACCTCCTCTGTAGTTATTTTCACACGCAGTCAATTAACAGCCTGTCCTTAAAGAGAATCTGTATTGTTAAAATCGCACAAAAGTAAACGTACCAGTGCGTTAGGGGACATCTCTTATTACCCTCTGTCACAATTTCGCCGCTCCCCGCCGCACTAAAAGTGGTTAAAAACAGTTTTAAAAAGTTTGTTTATAAACAAACAAAATGGCCACCAAAACAGGAAGTAGGTTGATGTACAGTATGTCCACACATAGAAAATACATCCATACACAAGCAGGCTGTATACACCCTTTCTTTTTAATCTCAAGAGATCTATGTGTGTTTCTTTCCCCCTGCATCTATCTTCCACTGAAATGTCAGGCTGTTTCTTCCTGCAGAGTGCAGACAGCTCTGCCTGTATGTAATTCCTCAGTATGTGAAAGCCCAGCCAGCTCAGAGGAGGATTTATCCAGCTTGTAAAAGATAATAGAGCAGAGAGAAGCTGCACTAATCTAAATAATACACAGGCAGTGTGCAGAGAGGGGCCTGGAGGGGGGAGATGCATCACAGAACCACAACACTGAAGAACTTGGCAGCCTTCCAGACACAGGCCGACAAGTCTGACAAGAGAGAGATAAGTTGATTTATTACAGAGACTGTGATAGCAGAAAGTGCTGCAGTAAGCCAGAACACATTAGAATAGGTTTTGGAACTTGTAGGATGGAAGAAAACCGGATGAAATGTTTGTTACGGAGTCTCTTTAACATTAGAATTCTGGAGTTATTTTGAGGATTGAAACATTAACTTCAGACATCTCTTCTTAACCAATTGACAACCGCAGTGTTAACCCCCCCCACCTTAACGACCAGGCTCTTTTTGTTAAGCTGGGCTGTGCAGGCTTTTCAGCCTCCTGCACAGCCCAGCTATGGAGCCCAGCGATCGGACTTACCTCCTTTTTTTGTCCCTAAGGGGACATGCCGCCGGAGGGGTCCGATCGCTGTGGTCGTTTTTTTTTTTTCTTTCTTTCTAAGCCTCTATGAGGCTGTCCCTCCCCTTCCCTCCTCCCCTCCGTGATCTTTATGGAACAGGACGGCGATCCGTCCTGCTCCGCCTCTCACAGGCATCAGCCTATGAAAGGACAGCAATCCCTGGCCAATCAGAGGCCGGGGATCGCCGATCTCGTACAGCGCTGCACGGATGTAAACAAAGGGGATTTCTTTCCCCTTTAGTTTACAAACAGCCTGCTAGCCGCGATCAGCGGCTAGCAGGCTAATCACGGAATGGAGGGAACAATTGCGCATGCACGCGGCCGTTCCCTGGGAAACTGCAGCCCCAGGACTTGACGCCAAATGCCGTTAGGCGGTCCTAGGGCTGCCGCCGTGGCCACGCCCATTGACGTTAGGCGGTCCCCAGGTAGTTAACTTAAAGAGTTAAGTTTAGGTTTGCCTCAGGTAAAATGTTTCCTGAATACGACATGCCTCATCACCATGGTGATCACTCTAGAAACAGCTGAGGGTGGGCGAAATGGGCGCCGCCATAGACTCTAATGCAATTATCGGTAATAAGGTGAAAAAAGGCAGCTGCGATAAATATCATTAACAGCATTAGATCATTACAGTTTGCGAAGTATGTTATGGTTTTACAAGCTTGCAATGTTATAGTTTTTGTCATATTATTTTGGTTGTATGTACAGATTTTATGTTATAAAAAATATTATCGTTTCTATGTGTAAAAGGGGGTTTCTGCAGAGGGAGTGGTTAGGGGTAGGCACCACTAGGGGGAGTGGTTAGGGTTAGGCACCACTAGGGGGAGTGGTTAGGGGTAGGCACCACTAGGGGGAGTGGTTAGGGTTAGGCACCACCTGGGCGGAGGTTAGTTTTAGTCAACACCAGGGGGGTGCTTAGGGTTAAGCAACACCAGGGGGGGTGGTTAGGGTTAGGCACCACTGAGGGGGGTTAGGGTTAGGCACCACCAAGGGGGGTAATTAGGTTTAGGCACCACCAGGGGAGGGCTCTGTGTGAGAGTAGGGTTGGGTTAAGCTGTATTGTTAAATTACATCAACATTTTTAACGTTAATATCTTTTAATTATTATTTCCCGTCGGTAATTACAATGGTATTTATCGTTAACCAAGTTTGACAACGATGTTTATCGTTATCAGATTTCGTTATCCACCTGCACCATTTCGCTATCAAGCCGGGCCCTTTTTTCCACTGCACCCTTTTTTCATGCACGCAGTTTTAGGCACCACCAGGGGAGGGTTCTGTGTGAGGTTAGGGTTGGCTTAAGCTGTATTGTTGAATTACGTAACAATTTTTAACGTTAATATATTTTCATTATTATTTCCCGTCTGTTATTACAACGGTATTTATTGTTAACCTAGTTTGACAACGATGTTTATCGTTATAAGATTTCATTATCCAGCCGTGCCCTTTTTTCACAGCGCCATTTTTTCATGCGTGCCTTAAAGCTATTGTAAGGCTTACGTACCCTGCGCCCAATTCCCGGTGCTGGAAGCCAGGGATGGGCTTTACATACTGTACATCTTTACATTCCATCTCTATGGTGAAAAGTTAAAACAGACGATAATTGTCAAACGTATTCTTTAGAAAGTATAAATAACTCCTCCAGCACGACTTGGACGGCTTCATTAGGAGTGGAATGTCAGGCCAATGGAAGATTAGTAAGACTATTCCATGTTTTTTCTCTTCTCTTCTACGAGTGTAACTGCTATTCTTACCTACAAACAGTCCTAGCGAGTGGAATTTGTCAAAGTGTGACATGGAGAGCGATTCATCACCCAAGGCTATCCGATCAGCATCTGGCAGCAGGAGCTCGGTGCTGCCTGCTCGCTCACATGGATCCTTCTTTACAGTTAGACTCTCAGATCTCACGCCTGTTAATTTGATGACACTCTTAATTGTCAAATGGCTCCCTGGTGGGGCCTGTTTTTTTCTCGGTAAAAGTCACATTTTGCTATGGTATTTACTTTTTCATCTGCGTCTGAAACATAGGCTGTCACTCGCTTGATTTGGTTTATTAACCGCTTTTGCACACATATGTGGCAGTTGTTTATTCCTCAGATCTCGCTTGGTTCCACCGGCTAACTTTGCAAATGTTTAGACTGAAGAGGAATCTGGGTCACATACAGCAATCTGAGGCCGGCATGCCAAGAAAAGGCTGCCTAAAAAGCCAATTGTCTCTCAAAGTCATCAGTGAAATACGCCATGTGGTCCTGAGTTGTACCAAAATTGGTCATCGTTGCTCCATATCTGTCCCCAGTGTTGACACAAGTCCTCCAGAGCTCCCCCAAACATTAGACCATGATTGCTCCATGGCAACATGTGCGTTAACGTGGTTACCTGCGTTGTGCTAATTTTGCAATGTGCGCTGCCTACCTGAAGAAAGTACCCGTAATACTGCTGTGTGTTCCCTGAGCACTGCACTCCTACTGCTGTATAGTGAATACACCGCAAAGCTGCTGATGAGGAGAGATACCCCCTCTTCACTTCTATCATGTATTACTTGTCTGCATACAACTGCTGGCTTGTCAGGTACTCTTGTCAGTCAAGGAGGTGAACTCTGACCTTTATAGTATGAGCTGGGTACCCAGAACTGTGCAGAAAACGTCAGCCTATCAGGACAGAGGTGAAATGTTTGATCAGGTAACATATTTTAAGCCTCTGATTTGCTGGTCATGATCATGCCTTACAGGAAGCAGGAAGGGCAAAACTACTTCTTCCGCAGCGCAGAAATACAGATTTATGGACAATGGAAACGTTTTTCAAGCATGCAATTGAAGCAAACAGAGAAAAAAAACCTGGTGTCAAGGCAGCTCAACTATCTATAACACCATGTGGTGTGCTAGGAAATCTCCCACTACTGAACCTGAGGCACATAACTGTCTCAGCAGGGGAGCTAGCAAGTTATTCAGTCTCCTAATAGTGCAATTAAAATCCTGAGATAGAAGAGGTGAGCTCAAATCATATGGAATGAGTGTCTTCTGCTAATTTCAAAACTGTATTCTTCATCTGAGTCCCCCATTGTCCCCATATGTCCTCCTTTGTGTCTCCATGATGTGCCCATCTATTCCTAGTGTTCTCTCTTACTGTTCCCCTAGTGCCAGCTTCTCCTGATCGCATTATTACACTACACTCACCCGGCAGTGGCGGCACTAGGGGAACAGTGGGGCAGAGGATTCTAATTACCCCGGATGCCCTCAGATCAGGTGAGACACGCAATTAGCTTCTGCTGCACTGTACACTCTGGATGGGGGAGCCGAGGAGGACACAGGAAATAAACAGGGACAATACAGAGAGTCCCCAACATCGGGGCGGTTTGTATCGACTGGCATTCAGAAGTTGGGGACTCTCTGTATTCAGACAATAAGACGGGCCTTGGGGTGTGGGTGACTCTCTGCTCCCCCCCCCCTCCCCTTGGGGTGTAGTGGACTGTGACCTGTCTGCCACATGGTCTCAGTCTCTGCTCCCCCACCCCTCCCCTTGGGGTGTAGTGGACTGTGACCTGTCTGCCGCATGGTCTCTGTCTCTGCTCCCCCCCTCCCCTTGGGGTGTAGTGGACTGTGACCTGTCTGCCGCATGCTTCAAGTCTCTGCTCTCCCTGCCAGTTTCTCCTTCACTGGGGCCCCATGTTTAATGTAATGCAGAGGACAGACACTAGGGGCGCTGTGACCACGAGGCTGCTGTAGGATTAGGCCTCTGCATTAAATCACACAGTGGGGGACATTTATCAAGAGTGTCTGAGACACAATATTAGTAGGTTTTTAGAAATCCGTGCAGAACTGTCTCAGACATCTTAAGAAATCATTAGATATTGCAGATTCCTTCCTTCCTTGTATAATAGGAGGAGCTAGGAAGGTCTCTCAGACAGTGCAGTGTGTGAGGGGAATTGCTGTTGCTCAGGTAACCACATCTGCTGTATTGATACCAGCAGGCTCTGAGGAGGAATTCAGCAGCGGGGGAGGAGCACCTCACAAATCATGCCTAGCCTGCACTCTGCACTATCTGTAGAACTGCGATTAAGCACTTCTTAATCTGCTACAGTTTAGGCATGGATTTGCTTTTCTTTCCTTGAAATACATGCTAAACTGCCACTATTACCTAGGATTTAAAAAGGTTCTTATTATCATGCAGAACTGTTCTCCCTGCTGGTTAGAACAGATTAAGAAGAAAAAACTGTCGGTAATGCGCTGATGAATTTCCCCCAGTGAGTAGTGAAGACAGGAAGATTCTACCAGCAGAGAGAGAGGAGGCCTAAACCGCACCATTGACAGCTGAGAGTAGCTCCGGTCATGGAATCGAAACACCGCTAGCGACCATATCCGCTGCAGAGCGAACAAAATCCTGCGCAATCAACCTAATCGACTGATTTTAGCCAGAAATTGGTTGATCGGGAATTGTTTACGGCATTGATGTCTATCAGATCTGACTAAATTATCAAATTGTCTGGATATGGATGAAAAAATCTTTATGTGTATGGCCAACTTAAGGCAGATTGAATAGAAGGAATTCTACCGTATTGATTGGAGAGTGTATTGCTTGGATTGGTCACAATGTGAGGGCATCCTCTGTAGGGAAAGTCAATGAGATGCAAATGTTTCCGAGTTCCTGCAGGATTATGTACATTTTTTGCAAATATCTGCAGGTTGAAAATAGACCAATCAAGTCCCACCCAGGTTTAAACTGATTGGTCCATTTTCAAGCTACATATATTTGCATACACATTTGCATAATTCTGCATGAACTCTGGAATATTTGCATTGACCATCCCTCATCCTGTGTAATACTCCACAGGTGCTTATGGCCATTTGAATAGTAAACCACAGAACTTGGTGAGTCGGTTACCTCAGGGTGTTGGTTGTGGATGACTATAACAGCAAGGAAGCGCTGATAAGGGAAGCAGGAAGTGATTGCAGCCAATCAGAGACTTGTGAACCATCTCATCATCAGACTGATCACATTCTACTCCATAAGTTCTGCTGCAAGCCAGTCTGATCAGGTGTCGTAAGCTTGAAACTCTGTTCTGGGTCACATCAGACCGTAGTAAGGATTGCTGTTAGCTTAGGGAACTAGATTATGGCAGATATATAGCCTATGTGGGTTAGCTTAGCTATGGCTTTCTTCCCCAGTAACAATCTCCCTTGGCTGACATTTGGTCAAACGGAAGTGAGAAGCATATGGAGGCTGCCGTACTTATTTCCTCTTAAACAATACACATTGCCTGGCTGTCCTGCTGATCCTGGGGTAGAAACACACTAGTCAGAAACGCTAGCGTTAACGCATATAATGTAAGTCAATCGGCCGCATGACAAAACGTTCTGTTTGCGTTCTGAAATGTGTTTTTGAAACGCTGAACTTGCTGCATATTTTTCCGAAATGCATCTAAAGCGTTCATAATGTATGTCAATGGGGACGCAGAGGTATAGCGTTTTATTGCATTCTTATTGCATTCTTTATGCGTTTTTGTATAAAAAAAACCAAGCCTGCTGATGTATTTCCTCTTCCTGTTGACTTTCTAGTGACGAGCCAGAGAGGACATTGAGGGCCGGTGCACACCAAAAACCGCTAGCAGATCCGCAAAATGCTAGCAGATTTTGAAACGCTTTTTCTTATTTTTCTATGGCGTTTTGCTAGCGTTTTGCGGATTGCTGCAGCGGATTTCAGTATAGTACATTTCATATATTGTTACAGTAAAAAGCTGTTACTGAACAGCTTCTGTAACAAAAACGCCTGCAAAACCGCTCTGAACTGGCGTTTTTCAGAGCGGTTTGCGTTTTTCCTATACTTTACATTGAGGCAGAAACGCATCCAGGTGGCTGCAGAAACGCTGAAAAAGCCGCTCGGTGTGCGCCAGCCCTGAAAATGTGTTTTTATATTGTTCACATCCCCAAACATTTGCATAAAACCCTATCAGAAACGCACACAAAATGCACAAAACCACACTTGCGATTCATATGAGCGAAATGCAAACGCACTCAAAACGCACTTCATTAAGACACAAAAATGCACAAACGCATATGCAGCAAAATGCAAGCTTTCAGGGCCTATTCACACTTGCTGATCGCAAGACGCTAGCGCTTTTTCTAGCGTTTTGCTCTGGCGAGTTTTTGCATTGAATGCAAAAAAAGTCACCATTCACACTTGGCGATTTCTTAACGATCGCGTTTAGCGCTTCTATATCAATGAAACGTGATTGCCGGTAAATCGCCTGAAAATGGTGCAGGCGACGCGTTTGCGTTTCGCGGTTTTGGACAATTTGTGGAGCTAAACGCTGCAAATCGCCCAAGTAAGAACGGGCCCATAGGGTTTCATTGCACTAGCGCATTTGAAAAACTTTTCAAGTGTGAATGTGCCCTCAGTGGGTTCCCATCCTCATACTTTTAGGCTGCTTGCACACAGGGACATTACAGGCGCACGTCAGTGCAGCCTGTAACGCTCCCCCAACGCACAGCAATGTAACACATGTGGGCTGTTCACACTGCCCACGTTGCGTTACATGTAACGCTGCACGTTCTCCTGAAAGTGCAGCATACTATAGCGTTACAGCGGCTTAAGCAGCGTTAGACTGTTTGCACATGCTCAGTAGTGTTGGGGGAGGAGCGGAGAGCGGCCAGGCACATGGCTAATTAATATTCACTGCACGGTGTGACGTGCAGTGTTTACTTCCTGGTGCTGCCGGTCTGTGCGGCGATTGGCCGGCGGGACCACGTGATGCCGCATGCGTCCAAGAGTACGTATCACGGCATCACGGCCGCCAGAGTGAGCTACACAACGCGGCTCACTCTGACGTCCACATCGAAGAGCACCAGGCCTTGCGTTAGGGGCACGTTATGCGACCTTAACGTAGCACCTAACGCAACGTCTTGGTGTGCAAGTAGCCTTAGCCATAGCCCCTGAAAAAGCATGCAGCAGATCAGGTGTTTCTGGCATTATTGTCAGATCTGACCAGATTAGCTGCTTGTTTCTGGTGTTATTCAGACACTACTGCAGCCAAATAGACCAGCAAGGCTGCCAGGCAACTGGTATTGTTTAACAGGAAATACATATTTCAGCCTCCACATACTTTTCACTTCAGGTGTCCTTTAACACACAACGTTCTATACAATCTCATGTAATAAAGTGAGAGAGCACACTTTGCATTCAGTGATTTGATAGCAACAAGCGATATCAGTGTTTATATAACACTCTGTGAAGTAACTTAGCTGACACATGTATGTGTGTTATATAATCTTGCCGGTTATCTGTGGCTAGCGAGATGCCTGCAACTGTTACAGGAGGAACAAGTTTGGGTCTAACTGCTTCTCGGCCTGACCACAGAGACCGCAGCGACTAGGCCCGAGGAGGCTGAAGTGTCCTTTGAAGTGATTAACTATCTGCTGAGTCGGGTAGAAGCAGGATATTCACATTTTTAGCTCCTCTGTGAAACAATAACACAGCTCACCTATCGCTCCGTACCATCGGACTGGCTGTTGATCGAGAAGTAGGACAAACTGCTCGACGATTGCACAAAGCCGTGGAAACAGGAAATGGTTTGTTCTCAGAAGAGACCTGTGAACAAGCCTGGCGAAGCCACTACTGAGAAACAGATATCATCTTATCGCTTTCTTGCTGACAGCATGAGCTCAGCAGATTCTTAGCGCAGCAGCTGGTGGGAGATGAAATGGACATCCAGGCCTAGGACCTGCTAGAGGCCTTACAGCTGCAATTTGGCATTGCGGGCTACGGTGGTGCTCAGCCATCACGAGCCGTTTTTTTTTTTC